>NC_086381.1:64538837-65153538 GCF_036588685.1 Mytilus trossulus | reverse complement strand
GAATGCACCGCGGCCAGTATCAAATAATGCTGTTCGGTGTTATTCTCAAAATATCCACGAGTTGAACCTTGAGTATTCGGAATGTCCAGAGCAATTATTATATGTATATAACTAAGCTGCATTACAGATCAGTATATCAATGAAACCGTTTTTGAAGAATACCGTACTGTAATTATTGTTTTGCTGTAGATGAGAAACAGTTCATACTTACAAATTGTGTCTGTTTGTATTGAATACTTACTTTTGTTACAATGTAACGGAACTCTACGATTAACAGTTAGACAAAGAATGCCGAAAACAAAGAGTATATGCATAAAAAAGCTGTATTTTGGACTGAGTTATATGAACAAAACAAAACTTTTTGGAGTATATAGTACAATTACCTTAGTCAATTAAACTTTTAATTCCACTCTGTAACTATTTGTATAATGCATGGAAAGCTAAATTTTATATCATTGGTTAGTTGTATTATTATTTTGTTGTTCTGTTCTGTCAGTTTTTTCTCTCTCATTGTATATACATATATTGTATTGAATTGGTGATCAACCAAAATTAACTCTTTAACTCCTCCTTAGAACTGTGTTTTGCGGAAATTATGCTTATGTACAAATAAAAAATACGTAAATCTGCATCTACCTACCACAATCGACTTTTTTGTGAATATTTTTCTATCTTTCAAAAGTGTACACATATCTTGATTCTCATTTCAATTTATGATGAGTTTATTTTAATAAAGCATATTTTCACGGATACTCAATTAAAAATGTATAACTAGTATAATGCGTTGTCTTTAACATGAAGAAACATACTTTTATATTATTCCCGCATCATCAGTTGGTAAACCGAATGGGAACTGGATACAAATTGTGCATAATACTGATATTATCACTAACACTCAGATTACCATGACAAGCTTTTAGAAAAAGCTAATAGTTGTTTGTATTATACTTGTGACTACGTCAGTCGTATGACTGGTCAATATCGCTAACACACTTCCTTGTTTTATTGAATGTAAGTGCTATTGATGATCTTCATGTATCCTTAATGAATCAATTTTTCTAATTATATGAAATTACGTGTGTTATGTTGATAAACAAAGCTGTGTATTAACAACGATCATTTTTTTTTAGTTTGATTGTTAATGTATAAACCAGTAAGCAGAATAGGTTTCTATAGTGTCAATGACCGAATTAAAAGGTTAAATATGAACTTTGTAAATCTACAGTAGGATTTAACACGTGCACGGGCTTGCTTATATCAAAATAAGAAAGTCAATAATATCTTTTTTCTTGAGTTACCATAGTCATATCAGATCTAGAATAGGTAGATATAGTAAACATTATTGTTAGATTTTTGTTAATTTCGCATTTGTTTTAACAGACAGAGGTTTGAGTTTCTATGGGTATTGAGTACTCCTATCCTATTTATATTTAATACTACTCAGAATTTTTTACCTTTCATCAAAAGACTGATAAACACGTGATAAATGTACACAGATTGCAAGATATCATAATTCGTTTCGGGATAAGAATTTGGAACGTATAAGATAATTTGATAAATATTGTTTCGTATTTATTTGTATATTGTTATCATCTGAAGTTTTCATTAAAGGGTTTTATTTACTGATTGTTATTTCAATTGTCTTTATCTATAACTAATTTGTCGAATCAAAACGATCAGATTGATAGCAAGTATGAACAATCACACAAACAATTGAAATAATAAAAAAAACAAATATCAAATATATTTGTTTAATCTACTTTTATTCAAGAAATATCCGGCTTAAACGCTATGTAAGGCGGCATTGCTTTTTTCATCATCCTTATGCATCAAAACATTAAACTAAATCTCTGTTGGTTTTTCAGTTGATTTCATCTTGAAACATGGATACGAATACGTCAGTTTGCGCTATATGTGATCTCCGGCATGTCAAATCTCGCTCCATGAATTGGTGTCAGGAATGTGAGGAAGCGCTGTGTAATGATTGTAGTGAACACAATAGTTTATCAAAGGGGACACGAAGTCACAAAACCATTCCTATTTCTCAATATCAATCCTTACCGACCTTTGTAACCAATATACAACAGTTCTGTATGTATCACAATGAAAAATACCAACAATATTGTATGACACATGAAATTCCAATATGTTAAATATGCATAAAGGAGCATGGAAAATGCCCTAAAGTCATCCCTCTCAAAGACGTTATTTACAACATTTTAGAAGCCCAGCGATGATATGGCCTCAGAATGTTAGTCTTTCGGACTTATCCTATACAATCTTGTACTTTTTGTCAGATATATATCTTACAAAAAGTAATTACACTTTAAGTTGGTCAATTCACCTGGAGTAAATATCGTAGGTTTGTTTATAGCAACAAGACAAACAATCTATTAATGATAGCTTTAGCTTTGATGCCTGGCGTGTGGTTAAGTATTTATTTTCAAGAAATCAGAAGTTCCGAACTATTTCGAGATTTAGAACAAAGTTTAGAAGATGTACTTGAAAAAATCAAGAGAATTCGAGACGATAGAGAGAACAATGCTAAATCAATTCAAACGCAGAAAAAGAAAATTACCATGGAAATTAATAACATAAACACGCAGATTATGCAACATCTGGACAAACTGAGAGAATCTACAATGAAGGAACTGGAACAAATATACGATATCTGTCGCATTCAATCAATTATATCTGCTCTCAAAGATCAAGAACATGAGAGTAAACATTGTAGCACAGAATTCGATAAGATGACTAAATATGTTTCCGATCTACAAACTTTACTTGGTATGAGGGAAATTCAGTCAAAGCTCACTAATAACGAAAGTAGTCTCAAATCAATGATTGAAAATAAAGTCTGGAAAACGTTGATCATGTTGATATGCAATTAACAATAGATGATAAGATACAAGACCTATGTAGATCAGTGAAGAAAGTTGGTTCAATCATAATTAAGGAATGTCCATCTGCATGCACCGACATTTCTAGCAAAAAGACTAGACATGCTCAGATATCAGCACAACACAGATTGCAGTCAATAAACAACATTTCAGTGGAATTCAACAAGACATTAAACACACTGTGTTCATGGACAAGGCGATGTACGATTACACGAAAAGTGTATTTTTATAGACTACGCTTTTTACTCCAAAAAGTTAGTTGCAATAAACGCCCACGGTAAAATTGAATTTACCTTCGAATCTATATAGCGCTTTTGATATAGAAGAAATCAATGATAACACGGTGGCAGTATCAACTGGAAAGACGTACGAATTAAGACAATACACAGGTGTCAGTGTTGTTGATTTGACAAAGAGAACAGTAAAAAAGTTCATTGAATTACCTGGTGATCCCTATGGCATCAAACACAATGGCACGTCTTTAATCTGCTGTGGTGAAGACAAACATTTGCATGTGATATCATGTAAAGACTACTGTGTTACAACAATACATAACACTGTAGTACCTGAGTACTCATACGTCACAACGCATGCAGACACATTTTTATTTACCAATCCGGATAAACAAAAAGTAGTTTGCTCTTTTTACGATGGAACACCAATATGGGGGTTTAATAATGACATTTTAAAGACACTACGAGGTATAACTGTCGACAACAAGGTAATATTTTCGTCGTGGGGCAAGAAAAGTGTAATATTCTCATCATATCTTCTGATGGTATACAATACAAACAAATATTAAACCAGGAAAATGGTCTCAATAATCCACACTCAAATTTCTTTGGCAAGCTAAGAAATCAGCTTTTAGTTGCAAAAAAACTCATCCGACGCTTTTCTTTAGAATATTTGTAGATGTGATAAAATTAGTTATCATATTGATAATATATTTTTACAAAAAAAACAAAACAAGTCATGCAGTTCCGTTCCCACACTTTCATGACTTTTATGTTTTCACACGTATTAATTTTACATGAATCTTCCGGCGATTTGATGACATATCACTTGCTGCCATATTCATGTTATTCACAATATAAAAATAATACATTATGTTAGTTCAAATCAGTTCATAGCATTAGCTTGAGGATGTGTAAGTATGGTTGTTATTTTGCTTTTTAAGAGCAACATCCCCAAGTATTCAAAATATTATGGTAAAAATTAAATGCATAAAGACAAACAATCAACAACTTGGCAAAACCAAATTTGTATGAAGTATCTACTTAACGTATTTGGGAATAGTTAGGGACTGACTAAGTTTTTGTTTTATCGTATAGACATCGCAAAACTTAAGATCTTTTGAGATATTTTGTCTGAATTAAGTCAATATGTGTCAAAGGAAATTTTAAGGATTAAACTAGACAGTTCTTCTAACAATGAAATCGTCAGATACTTTTTCATATCGTAATGTAAATGTTTTTTTTTGTATTGATAAATATTTGAATATTTTCTCTACAGGGATCATTTATTACAGCATTGTTGTTGCCTTTGTGAGACAAGTATGTTGCGAAAATTCAAAAGTCCTCGAACAGGAAGCATGCCAGTTTGCGAATTATTGTGAATGCAGTAGAGTTCCCAGCTCAGGACTTTTTAAAGCAGATTGTTCTGATAAAGATCTAACTATTATCCCTAAGCTGACGAATAATCTTCAGGAGTTATCTCTCCGAAATAACAATATAAGTATGATAGAAGATGGGACTTTTGAAGAAAGTATTGGAATGTCCTTGGATTTGTCTTTTAATAAAATCAAACAATTAAGGAATAACTCGTTCCAAGGATTAAACAATTTAGTTTCCCTAAATCTCAGCCACAATGATTTGAAACACGAAGACAGGTTTGGCTCTTCAGGTTTTTACTATCTGAAAAACTTAAGGAATTTGAATTTAAAAAAGAATTTCAACACTTCATTTATGCCAGATTTATCTGAACTTTTATTATTGAAATCGCTATCCATGGATTTTGTTTCTGACACATTTGCAGATCTTGGTAAAACATTTGCATATTTAAAGCACTTAACAATTTTGGATCTTTCTGGTCATACTGGTAATTGCAAGATGAATATACTTACACCGGAGACTTTTTCTTTTTTACCACAAATAACAAATTTAACTTTATCTAAGTGCCATATTCAATTCATTTACAAAGGAACTTTTAAGAATATGAGAAATCTATCCGAGCTCGACATTTCCTTTAATACATGTTTGAGATTCAAAGTGCTTGAAAATATCACTGCAGATTTGCAACAGTCGGATATTAAAACACTGAAAGTAAACTATATTCATGGTATGTTCGAAATGAGTACAATACTGAAAATCTCTCATATATTCAATTTGAGAAATACCTCTCTAGAAAGATTCGAAGCCGATGGAAATCGTATTCAGAGAATAGAATATGGCGCATTAAAATATTTTCCAACGTCCGCCAAAAGTGCTTCTTTTAGAGACAACGTTTTTTCTATTGGCAAATATATGCTTGATGTATTTGGTCTAAATATAACATTCCTTGATGTTTCTGATTCTTTTTCTGCCCACAATGTGCTCACAGGCTACTTAGAGAAATGTATACCTCGAAAAGACACTGAAACACTGATTTACGATGACAATTGGTTATTTTCAATAATGTCCGCCTACAGGCAATGGAACCCCGATCAAAATAATTTCAAAGTTCGGGTACCAGAAAAACTAAATACATTTATATTGAGATCCAGTGCACTGAAATATGAAATACCAAGTTTCGGTTTTAAGAAAAATAACATTAAAAGAGCTAGTTTCAGTGACAATGTCTTGCATACATGGACAGGACCGGTTAAGAATGTTGAAAATCTTATCTCTTTAGATCTTTCTTCGAACTTTTGTTCTAATGTTTCAAAGAGATTTTTTAGTGAAGATTTCAAAAATCTGAAAAAGATAATTCTACGAGACAACCTCTTAGGACTCGTTTTACCAAAGGACATAAACGGTGAAATTTTGAGAAATCTTCACAGCGTGGATTATATTAATCTTTCGAAAAACAGAATAGCAAATATACCAAAAATGTTTTTTAGAAATCAACAGAATTTAAAAAGATTAGACCTGAGTGAAAACCTGATGGAAGATATCAACTTTAAAATTTCGCATATGAAAAAGCTTATGTTTGTAAATGTTAAGAATAATAAGATATTTAAACTGGGTCAATTTGCCATGAAAGAGTTTGACTTAGTCGCCAAAAGGAATGCAAATTTCACCGTTGATCTTGGTGGCAATAATCTTGTATGTAACTGCGGTTCATTATCTTTCGTCAAATGGATGGTAACCACACCTACACATCTTTATCGACGAAACACATATGAATGTAAAATGTCAAATGACACAATCATACTTCACAACCCTACAGAAATTTTTAAAACGCTTCAAAAGGAATGTATGTCATATGAAGGGATAATAATTGGAATTACGACAGGAATATTGATTTTCATTTCTATTCTTTTTGGTGGAATCAGTTACAGATTTAGATGGAAACTACGCTATTTATACTACATGGTCAAGGTCAAATGGCATCAAACCGACAAGGAATCCGACAATAAAGATGAGAGAGTGTATATGTATGATGTTTTCGTTTCATATGCCGACGAAGATCAAACATTTGTCCATAATACACTTCTTCATAGATTAGAGAAAGATGGTGGAATTCAGTTATGTTTGCACAAGCGGAACTTCTTACCTGGGAATGATATCGCCACAAATATCACATCGGTATTCCGCAATTCACAATAGCCGTAAAACAATGGTTATAATGTCTCCATATTATTTAGCTTCATACTGGTGTATGTTTGAATATAATATGGCGAGGATGGAGGGTATATATGAGCGCGATTGTGAAAACATTCTTTTTCTAGTACTTTACAAGCAAATTTCAACTTGCGACCTGCCACTTCAAATACTCGAGCTGGTTCACTGTCAATCTTACATTGAGTACCCAAATGATGAGTACGGAGATGTTGTCTTTTGGGAACAGCTTAAAAGGGCTATTCAATCCTGCTAATGAGTCCGTGTTGGATTTGACGCAACAAACTTGCTTATCGAACATGTTAACGTTTGACAAATACACTTGTGTTTACAAATGCATGTATACGTATACTGTTGCTACGGGTATAGGCCGACTGTATTTAAGGGATGCCAGATAATATTTTTTTAAACCATATGTTATCATGGTTATGTAACTTCAGAATGTACATGTGAAATTGTATTTGAATAACTTGCTGTTTTAAATATTTGTCTTTTGTTCTTCCATCTGTTTTCTGTAGACTTTGTCTGTTAAAGCTTCTAACACAAGTAGATTTGCATTTTAAAATGAGGCTCGTTTAAAGTTATTAATTTTATAAATTTTAGTTATAAACAGAATGGGGGGGGGGGGGATCAGTCTTTGACAAATTGAATTCGCAATTTGTTTAGTGCATTTAGTTTCTTCTAATAATCTAAACAAGAGAATAGCTATTCCGGCAAAAAGTGTAGGAAATTAAACTGTTGTGATTTTATTAGCATCAGCCAAACACCTGTCTCTTATAACATGTTAACGGCCCCAAATTTCAATTATAAAAAGGCCTTATTTTAACGATGGCAACCTTTCTGTGTATATTCAAGAGAAATGAGAGTCTTGTCGATTGAAACTGGTATGCAAATATTCTAAACTGTTTATCGGCTGGTAAAACATAGTAATTTGCAATCTATTCTATCAAAATGATAGAATTTTCTCACATGCAAAGTAAAAAATAAAATGATTCTGATAGATTTTTTACATGAAATTATTCAGCCACTTTTCTATTTTGACCAACCTATCATGGACATCCCGGTGAGCAAAGGACATGCAACTGTTCGGTCAAGCTTTATGACACAAGGTTAAACTAAACATATTATGTCAATTAAGCAGAAACAAGTGGGTGTAGATCAGGGGCTTTATTTGTAAATTCTTGAAAAATTTCCCTTATATTGTTTTGAATTTGGAAAATTAGAGATGCAATAATATCTTCCAATAACAAAAATGTCATACTTTTACATGCCTACTGGATTTTTCTGTAAAACAATTTATATTTGTCGACTTTTATCACACGAGAAATGTGATGTTAAAATGTCAATGTTAGAGATTTATAAATTAACCGGATGTCAGCAATTCATATGTTTAATGGGAAATTAAAACTCTTCATGAAACACTTATGATACAGAAATAGTACTTGTTTATATATTTTATATATTTTTACTTTTCCGTAATTAATTTTGAAAAAATTGTGTTTGTACCTTTCTTTTAAAGTATCATTTACTAAAACATTTAGCTTAAACTGTTCTGAGCGTGAGTGAATTATGTCGTTCTATTTTTTTTCTGTTTCTAGACGGCTTTCTCACATTGAATATATCTTGCAAAATAACTTCTATAGATCTGAAGATGAGTATCTGGTATTTTGTGTTTTGAATAGAGTTATCTTTATGGCTTTAATGCAAAATTAGACTTAGCCATATTTGCTTGTATCAATTTATATGCAGAAATCATAGAAAATGGTTTGACAAAATGCAATGTTGTAAGTGTAATCATTCTAATTTAGATAGACCCATCCCCTCCGCCCATTTATACCCTCATGTATGTTTTTATTCCAGAGTTTCTGCTTCTTATAAATTCGTATAGCATCAGAATCAATGATGAGAATTGTAAAAATTTATTATACAGATATATGTTTTATAACACCATGACACCAAAACTATTAACAAAAATTTAATTATTGCTGTCAACTTCGTTCTTGAATTAATTAAAGTCACGAAATGTATAATTTATATTGAAAAGAGTGGCGAAACTTAAAAATTATACAAGACAGGTGATTTTCTTACGGATTTAAGGTTATTTTATACAGATAAATGACTGATCATGTTTCATTTTATATTTCTTTGGAAGAAAATACAAATGTTACCTCGCTACATATTTATCTTTTAACTGAATATAAGTGAACACATTATCCTGTATTCATGCTATTTGAGATGAGGAAGTTAATGAAGGGATTATCGATATAATAAAATTTGGGCGTATGACCAGTTGAAATATTTTTCTACACATTTAGGTATTGGAATATTGTAACATTGTACACGATCCATTACGCAATTGTGAAATACAAATCCTTGATCCCTTAATCAAATTAAAATTTGTCTATTGTAAAAAAAATAGTATCCAATCAAAAGAGCGTTATATAATTATAAAATGTTATAGCGATTGATAATTGTATGTGATAATTCTTGGCTGATTAAGTGTTACTTTGAAAGGAAATCCTGCAGTGCTGTCCTTTTTTTCAAAGATAATGATATTCCAAAATAAGAATTACAATTTTTTGTTTCGTGTCAATTCAAGCGAATAAAGATTAAACCGCATGATCTATTATAAAATTGAGAAAAATAATATACGACAAACGAAAATCAACGACAAACAACGTATAACATAGATCTTCTATGGCTAAGGAAAAGTACTTATTCAATGAGTTAAATAGATAACGAACTGTATAGGCGCAATACGTCTCATCTCAGCGTCTATTTACAATTCATAATCATATAAAAAGATTCCAAACAAAACAAGTTATATGTTATAATAATGGCCTGTCTAGGTTTAAGATTATTTACCCTTTATGTAGACCATACGTCGTGAAAGTATAACACATTATAACATATAATAGTTTGGCTAACCAGAGTTATTCTATTTGATACTTTGCTATTTTTTTATGTTTTGAAACAGGAAAATACAGTATCGCCATGGTGAGAAAGTTTCTGTTGAATCATTTCTTAATATTGTCATTGTAAAATTTGTTTACAAGTATTTAAACTTCAGCAATTTTATCTCTACAACTACGATTGGAGCAAGCATAGTGACTTATGTCTATATGACTTAAAGCATATCTTGGTCTAATTGAAAATGTATCCTAACAATAAAATATATCTAGGTAAAAAAACTATTAACTAGTCATTATATAGTTCAATTGTACATTTCGTCCGTTTTTATTCATTTACAACTTGTTGATTCATCCTTTTTGTACGTTATTCTGCATACTTGGAACTGTTAGTCCTCCTATTTTGTGATGATTATTTGATTTGGTGTCTAAATCCATATTTTCAACCGGGTTTATTCGTTTTACACAATGTTAAACTTTGTATAGAATATATCGTGTGTTGGATTTCATTCTTTTATTAGTAGCCTTTGTAATCATACTTCTTTTATTTACACCTTCTTTGCAATTGTATGCAACATTTAAACTCCTACGATTTTGGGTTTTTTTAATTGACGTTTTATATCAATATCTTCTTCCGGGTGTAGTCGCATTTCAATTTCCATAGAATCGTGTGCTGCATTTTATTTAATGTTATAAATAGTCCTACTCCCTTTGTAAACACTGTCTTTGTGTATTCGAAAAAAGTAAAAACACAAAAATACCGAACTCCGAGGAAAATTCAAAAAGGAAAATCAAAAATCAAAGGGCAAAATCAAAAGTCCAAACACATCAAACGAATTGGTAACAACTGTCATATTCCTGACTTGGTACAGGCATTTTCTAATGTAGAAAATGGTGGATTGAACCTGGTTTTATAGCTAGCTAAACCTCTCACTTATATGACAGTCGCATCAAATTCCATTAAATTGTCAACGATGCATGAACAAAACAAACATTCTCAAAGAGTAAAAATGTCAAAAATAGGGGTACAACAGTCAATATTGTGTTATCATCTTAATATCTCTACATAAACAACAAATGTAACAAAGAAGCACAAAAAGGCATACATTAATTTAACATTCTCATTTTGCTTTTCTTATACGGCTGAATTTATCTATGTAAAGTCTACCCATAATGATAGAAGGTTTCATTACTGGTTTAAAAATGCGCGTTTGAAATTCGCACAGGTAGACATAAAAATAATTTTGTCGTATGACGGCATACATAAATGAAGACTTACGTAAAGTTGATATAACAAAAACAGACTCAACAGTAAAAGTAATAATAATAAATAAAATAATGGTGTGGTTCAAAGTATGACGGGATACATAAGAACAGTTTCACGTCAAATACGGCTGAATTTATCTATGTAAAGTCTACCCATAAATGATAGAAGGTTTTCATTACTGGTGTAAAACAGCGCGTTTGAAATTCGCACAGGTAGACATAAAAAATAATTTTGTCGTATGTCGGCATACATAAATACAGACTCACGTAAAGTAGATATACCAAAAACCAGACTTAACAGTAAAAGTAATAATAATAAATAAAATAATGGTGTGGTTCAAAGTATGACGGGATACATAAGTACAGTTTCACGTCAAATGTATATCATGAAAAACAGACTAAACAGAAAAAGTAGTATTATTGAATAAAATAGTTTTGTCATTCATAGTATTCAAGATCCTTAAGTAAAAGTAATATCAATCAATGAAATAATTTTGCCGTTCAAAGTATGTGGTTTTACATAACCACTGAGTCACTTCAAATGATTATCTAAAAAAGACTTATAAAAGAATTCTATAATACGTAATTAAGATGATAACAAACGTCAGTACGCAAAATCTATCCTTCAAGACCATCTTGTATTATTTGTGAAGTTGATACGGACTATTTATCAACAAGTTCTGGGTATCTTCCGATGAACTTTTTTAGAAAAAGGACGAGACGTTCTTTGACATACCCCTGGTTCATCAACTTTCTGCTCAGACACTGGTGACGTTTTACAAAGTCTGAATAGGAGCTGCAAGCTCTTGAATACCTAATAAGTTGGGAAATGTATATTCCATATGCAGGTGAAGTTGGTATATTACTACTAAGGTGGGGGAAATTGATAATTTCAAAATTAAAATCGTCTCGTTTGTCATAGATTCTGGTACTGAGATGACTGTGTATGTCAAATTCGAGGTATAAGTCTAAAAATGAGGCGGAGGAAGCCGTGTCTGTGGTCTCTTTAATTTCTAGTTCTGGTGGGTATATTAATGGAATCCAATCAGAAAAGTTTTGGATTGTTAATGGAAAGAACATCATCAATATATCTGAAAGTGAAGTTAAATAACCTGGCTTCTTTGATCTTCTTGTTTTTGACAAGTGTCTGAAGGAACTCCGATTCATATGAAAATAAGAAGAGGTCAGCAAGGAGAGGCGCACAGTTCGTTCCCATAGGAATGCCGACAATTTGTTGAAAAAGTCTACCTCCAAATTCAACAAATATGTTGTCAATAAGAAACTCCAGCATACTGATCACTTGTTCCTCTGTGTAGTATGTTTTACCCTTTTGTTCCTTATTAACAAAATATGCCTTATGGTATCCCAAAGTGATAAATTTATAGCGTATGCTACCATTTTTATGATGAAAAGCATTGTGGATTATTTCTTTTAGACGGTTTTTCAATTTCACATGGGGAATGGTTGTATACAAGGTTGAAAAATCAAAAGTTTTAATAGAACTAATTTCAGAAAAAGACCGAGATTTAAAATTATCAAGAAGTTCTTTAGAGTTTTTCAGAATCCACATATGGTTAATACCACTACGAGAGTAAACAGTTTCACAGTATATCTGAAGACCCTCTTTAACTGCGGACAGAATTTTAGTCAGTCTAATGGACAATTCTTTAGTAGAACAAGCAGATGAGCCGGCAATGTACCGTTGTTTGTACGGAATTTTGTGAAGTTTAGGTATCCAATACAAACAAGGTAAGTCCTCCGATTTGTCGTTCAATGCAATGGTCATAGAAGCCATGAAGGACTTATGATTCGCCAAAATCTCATCCTTGTCAAATGATATGTTTTTGTATGTGGGATTACCTGAGTGTTCATTTATTCCTAATTCTTTTATAAGACACTCGTAGTAATACGATTTACATACAAAGACAATATTATTTGAAGCTTTGTCCGCAGGAACAACAACATACTTATCTTGAAGAGATGATAGACATTTCACAGCCTCTTTGTCACTGAAAATGGACTTAGGTCGATCATTCACACAGTTTTTCAACTTATGAATGCGACGTTTTATCAGAGACCTGATTGTTTTGACCCATTCTGACAAAGTGTCCAGTTGAACTTCTTCTCGCTTAGCCCATGCTCTGGCGTAGTTCTCAATGGAATCCATAATTATTTTGAAGTTATGGTTCCAATTGATGTGTTTGGGTTCTCTAAACTTAGGACCACGAGAAATCACCTTTCGGAGATTATCATGTTGAATTATGTTTAGATCCCCAGTAATAACATGGCCAGAGGGGCTGTAATTGTAAGGCGAGTTGGAACAATCACATGTCAGAGGTTTTTTTAGGTATTGTTCTAAATCAAGGTCATGTAATGCTTGTTTATAGTTAAATATTTTGGGTGCAATGGTTTTGGTGTAACTGTAGGATACAATAGGAACAGACTGATTTTGAAAATAAATAGGAATTTTAGATGTTACCTCCTTGTTATGTAGAACGTTGCTGATGTTGATTGCATCAATTCCTCTATTGTTAAAGTGAACAGGAAGGAATTTTCTCTTTTCCTCACGTAAAGGTTCCGATCTTACTGGTTTAAAGAGACGGAAAAGAGCTACATCACAAATTATACTGACAAGTCTGTATATTGGAGAAAATGTATTAGTACCTCCTTTGTCAAGTGCATAATCTCTCAAACATTTTAGAAAATTAACCGGCAGTGAAAAAAGAATAGTTCTAATGTAATGTAACCCTAACGGATGATGCAGATGAGAAAGAAGGTCATCAAAGCTTCCAGAGGCCGATCTAGATATGGAAGACTTTTTTACATTAGGTCGATGGTAACGTTTTTGTCCATGACTACGTTGGTTTCGTAAGGTAGTATTAAATAAACTCATTACATTAACATCACTGCAGGCTGGACTTGACAAATTTCCTACTCCTTTGACATTATCATTGCACCCATATGGCATTGCAGTACCCAGTTCCCTTATCCAGAAATTTTCTCTATCTTTTCGGAAAGGAGTACTAAGTACTGCACTATTTGTGTGGTGATAAATTTTCTCGATGATCCGTACTTTCATAGATAACGAAGGGTCATGGTCCGATTGATTAAAGTGGTTATAAAGAACCCTGAATTGCGGATCTTTATTATCAGACCGGTGTTGATTCATCCTTTTACGTAAAGTTTGTCGAGTTTCACCAACATAAAGTAGTCCACACAAAGTACATTCGATTCCGTACACTACATTGTCCGTGGAACAGTCCAGAGGTTCGAAAGATTTTGTATAATACGTTTTTCTTGTTAAGTTACTGGTGAAATCAGGAGTCGTGATTAACATATCACATGTCTTACACGTACTCCTTTTTCCTTTTTTTGTGTTTACAAGACGAAATGATAGGTGTTGATTCACTTGTAGCAGGTGTTTTCAAACAGTCGAAAATATTAACGGAACATGGCTTTAATTTATGAAAAGTATCTGAATTTTTAAAGTAGTAATTACCTTCTGGCTGAACGTACGTCAAATCAGGGGTATCCCGGAGGATATTCCGTGGAACACACAAATCAAATGCTACAGTGTTCCGTGTAGCAAAAGGGGACCTTGGTAACCCGGGCGACGTCCCAGCCGGTTTGTTCTTAGTATTATTTGTATTCATCATGCATAAAGCTACCAAGTTAATGATGCCCTCGGGGGAAAATCCACCAGCAGTAAAGTTTCTTCTAGGAAGAAACTTGACATCGACTTGGTTGTAGTAAAAAGTAAAAACACAAAAATACCGAACTCCGAGGAAAATTCAAAAAGGAAAATCAAAAATCAAAGGGCAAAATCAAAAGTCCAAACACATCAAACGAATGGGTTACAACTGTCATATTCCTGACTTGGTACAGGCATTTTCTAATGTAGAAAATGGTGGATTGAACCTGGTTTTATAGCTAGCTAAACCTCTCACTTATATGACAGTCGCATCAAATTCCATTAAATTGTCAACGATGCATGAACAAAACAAACATACTCAAAGAGTAAAAATGTCAAAAATAGGGGTACAACAGTCAATATTGTGTTATCATCTTAATATCTCTACATAAACAACAAATGTAACAAAGAAGCACAAAAAGACATACATTAATTTAACATTCTCATTTTGCTTTTCTTATACGGCTGAATTTATCTATGTAAAGTCTACCCATAATGATAGAAGGTTTCATTACTGGTTTAAAAATGCGCGTTTGAAATTCGCACAGGTAGACATAAAAATAATTTTGTCGTATGACGGCATACATAAATGAAGACTTACGTAAAGTTGATATAACAAAAACAGACTCAACAGTAAAAGTAATAATAATAAATAAAATAATGGTGTGGTTCGACATTCTAACCCTTACAAAGTTGGACTTTTTAAACAGTTTATTTTCATATGGATTAGTACTTCCGAGTTTAGTCACTTTATTCTTTCCACGGAATCGTTTGTTGAATTTTCTTTCTTGTTGGTATTTTCAGTAAACCTGACAATGTGTAAGTACAATATATGCTATCTGATTAAAAACAAACTCGTAATATGCCAACCTTAAATATGGTGGTAGACAACAATACAGGGAGATAACTCTGTACAAAATGAACATTTAAAACATGTTAAATTGTAAAGGAATGATTCGTTCATAGCTGTCTTAATCTCTACAACTACGATGGAGTTTGGCTAAATTTCTATACTAAATGGAAACAAGAGAAACATGTTCTTGAAACAACATTCCTAAGAAGATAAGACATCTAGAAGTCAAATTTTGTTTGCAACAAATTAATGATAAGTGACTATGTTTTTGACATGCTCTTAATGTCACGGAACAAGAAAAATCGTGAGAATAAATTGAACAGAGAATAACAAAGCTAGGCTTGAATCTTTGATGAGCAATTTTGATAAAAAAGATGAATTACAAAATCAAAGCGAAATGGAAAGTAATATATAAAAATATACGATAATATACCTAAGCTCAGAAGGCATACAAGACAAAAAGCTAACGATATTTACTACAAAAATTAACTAGTTTAGCTTAAAAATTTGCATTCAAATATTTTCTAGCTTATTTTCTTTCGTAACGCATATCAATTCATTCATTATTAACGCATCACATTTATTTAAGTCAATTGAACATCATAATTATGCATATTTTCTCTGCAGGGGCCATCAAACGTTCGTATTTCCTGGTTGCTGCTTTTATACTCCAAGCTAGTTGTGACAACAACAAAGTCTGTGAGATGAAGGAATGGACAGAATGTCAGTTCGCTAGTTCATGTATTTGCAAAAATATTCATGATTCAGAAGAACTTGTAGCGGATTGTTCCAACAAGAATCTACTTCGTATACCTAGATTACAAAACAATCTTCAAGATTTATCGCTGCAAAATAATGCAATCAGTACAATACAAGATGGGATTTTCGAAGGAAATTATTTATTGAAGTTTTTGGATCTGTCTTTCAATAGACTAAGTAAAATACGCAAAAAAACATTTAAAGGACTCAAAAATTTACTTTCGTTAGATCTCAGTGCCAACAATTTGAAATATGAAAAAATGTCGTTTGAAAGTTCTGCCTTTCATGTTTTGGAGAACTTGCAGATTTTGAATATGAAAAACAATTTCCACACTTTTATTCTTGCCAGATTTATGGAGACTTCGGACATTAGAATTACTGTCAATAGATTATGTATCGGACAAAATTGCAGTTCTTTCTGACAATTTTATACATTTGAAACACTTAAGAAGCTTAGATCTATCCGGTTCTACTGGTAATTGCACAATGCACATACTTACAGAGGCAACCTTCTTGTCTCTTTCTCAATTAACCCATATCAATCTGTCTAAATGCAAAATACAATATATCTACAAAGGAACTTTTGAAAGTTTGAAAAATATTTCGGAGCTTGATGTCTCTTTTTATACTTGTTTGAGGTTCGCGGGGCTTGAAAATATAACCACAGATTTACAATATACCGCAATCAAAATTCTTAAAGTAAACTACATTCATAGTACTTACGAAATGAGCACACTACTGAAGACTTCCCACATTCGGAATTTAAGAAACACATCTCTTGCTAGATTTGAAGCCGCTGGAAACCGTATTCAAAGAGTAGAATATGGGGCCGCGAAGTACTTTCCGAAATCATTTGAAAGTGTGAATGTAAGGGACAACGCTTTTTCCTTCGGCAAATATCTTTTTGATTTAGTTAGACTACCAATAACATCTTTAGATATTTCAGAAATTTCCTTTTCACATAATGTTCTCACAAGCTACATAGAGACATGTGATTCTCAATCAGATACTTTTACAATGAATTCCGAAAATAACTGGTTGTCCAATTTACGTTCACGCTTTGATTTCCATTAAAAAAAATTTGATCATTTTGTTGCCCGACTGCCAGTACCAAGAAAACTAAGAAAAATATCACTTACGTCAAGCAAATTGAAATTTGAAATACCAAAATTCGGATTTATTACGAATGAATTAACAAATCTTAATTTTAGTGACAATATCTTGCACACATGGACAGGCCCTATAACAAATGTAAATAACATGACAGTATTAGACTTATCGTCGAATTTTTGTTCTAATGTTTCAAAGATATTTTTCAGCGAAGATTTTATCAACTTAAGATATTTATTACTACAAAATAATCTGTTGGGACTCATTCTACCAATGGATGTCTATGGAGAAATATTGCAGAATCTTCAGAACGTAGTTCACATTAATCTCTCAAAAAATAAAATATCAAATATACCATATCTGTTATTTAAAAAGCAAGCACATCTAGAAAGATTAGACCTCATTGAAAATATTATTGATGATATAAATTTAAAATTTCTCATATGAAAAAGCTCATGTTTTTGAATTTAAGAAAAAATAGAATATCTATGCTGAGTAAATATGCCATCAACGGATTGGACTCAATAGCCAATATGAACACAAATCTAACCGTTGATCTTAGTGGAAATAATCTTGTATGCAATTGTGATTCTCTGTCTTTCGTCAAATGGATAATTCACACACCTACTTATCTTCATAATCGTGAAGAATACGAGTGTAAGACATCACAAAACTCGATCAGTCTTCTTCGAAACCCAAGCGAAATTTACGAAACAATACAAAAGGAATGTATGTCATATGAAGGTTTAATAATTGGAGTAACGACAGTTATTTTAACGTTTATTTTTATACTTTGTGGTGGTATTGTTTACAGATATAGATGGAAAGTACGCTATTTTTACTACATGGTCAAAGTGAAATGGCATGACCCCGAACATAAATCCGTCAACAAAGATGAAAAACTATATATGTATGATGCGTTCGTGTCATATGCCAACGAAGATCATACATTTGTCCACAAAACACTTCTTCACAAATTAGAGAAAAATGGTGGGGTTCAATTGTGCTTGCATAGGCGTAATTTCCTTCCTGGTAATGACATCGCCACGAACATAACATCCGCAATTCATAATAGCCGCAAAACAATTGTCATAATGTCTTCAAACTATTTAGCTTCGTACTGGTGTATGTTCGAATATAATATGGCTAAAATGGAGAGTATATATGAACGTAATTGTGAGAACATTCTTTTCCTAGTATTTTACGAGCAAATTTCTGCTTGTGATCTTCCACTTCAAATATCGGAACTGGTTCATTGTCAATCATATATTGAGTATCCAAATGATGAGTACGGTGACGTTGTCTTTTGGGAACAGCTTATAAGGGCAATCAAATCTTACTAGTGAATATGTCCTCTATTTAACGCCATGTATCGTTAATTATGTACAAGGACTTCCGGTCTTCTTTGAGTTTTTATTTGTGTTTAATTAGATGTTTTGTTTAGAGACAATATCTAAATATGATAAAAATAAATTAATGATTTCCTTTTCATGTCAGTTAACCATTTGTGTTACAATTTTGCCATACTAACCACATACATGTATATAAAACTAAAAACATACCGTGCTTGAAAGAGTTTTAATTTGAATAAAAGATTAGCAAATATTTAGTTTTTTTCCCCATCATTTATGTTAGTAAAATAAGATGATCTTCATTTGTTCAAAACTATTAGGCAGATATTCGAACGTGATTTATATCACGTTGGTACCCTGTTATGATACAAACTAGTTAAATCTTAATCTACTAACTTTTGTCAATAAATAAGATAAGGACCTTTATTGGTATTGTTAAATTGATCGTTCTCAGTAGTTGAAGATCATGTGTAAATGCACACTAATGCCAGATCGGAATGTTGATATACCATCGAGGTTCAAAGAACAAATAAATAATGATTTGAATAGCAATCGATCATTTAGTATGAAATACATGTATATCCATTTTCTAGAATGTCTGTTTAGTGTGATATCTTTAGTTGACAAAACATCACAGAGAAACGCATAAAGGAATAATATATTAGTCCATTTAAAACATATAAACCGCAGAATAAGAAGCCAAGAGAATTTTCAAACTCATAAGTGAAATTTTTTTTACAGTGCCATGGCAAAAAATTGAAAAAATCAACATCATTTTTGACAACGATATTCATGGATTTGTTGGGTTTAAGTTAACATTAAATAATCAACGAAATATAATTTTATAGACTTGTATCACGTATCCACGAAATAATTAACAATAATTCCATAACCCACATCATTTTGTATCCACCAAAGAAATGCATCTAGAGTAGACCGCATTGCAACAGAAGAAACTGAAGAATGAGCGGTATACTGTCTTCATTTCTTCATTTGTATTATCCACGCACCCCGCGCGTGTGACACACATACTGATTCAAAAGATTTGTTAACGAAGAACGACTGAAAACGATACTTTATATATTATGGTGACCGATACGATGTGTCTGTGTCTGTACTAAGCTCCAACATGTTTTAGTGGTAGTTGAAATTTATGTTTTAGAATCGAGGTTGGTTGTACATTGGCAAACTATCTGATATATCTTTTAATGGTAAGCACATATTTGGCCTATTGATTTCTTATCACGGTGATTTTTAATAATCAACAGTTGGTTTAATATTGTGCTTTCTGGTACCTTTTGCTTAACAGCGGTGTTCCCTTTAGTCAACACACGATCATTCGTCAAATTTTAAACACCAAACCACTGATGACTGTCTAATGTGGCGAAGGTACGTTCCAAACTGATACACAAATATCGACTTCCAAAGGGTGACTGATGAATTAAAGTATGGTCACCATTGGTCTTCAACCAAACAGCCGTAAAACCTTCGCCCAAGTGTGGCTTTAGTTTGGCCGTGTGGGATGTACAAATGTGCATCCACTTACTATCAGAATGGGTACGTTAAATCCGATGCCTCTTGTTAAGAGAGTGCCAAGTTCGTTTAATAACCCTTTCAACAACTATTTGTGGTATTGTAGGTGACCAGTTGCAAGGCTACATTTATATCTCTATCCAATATCTCTAATGTCTCGTGGCATTCTAAATTTCTCCAAAACTAATCCTGGACGTCTCTATTACAGAACCTACCTATCATATCTATTTTCAATTTGTTCTCGTCCTGAATATGTATGAACTATTTGCCACAGGACGTTTAGCAACCAACAATCAATCACAAATATTGGACGAATGTTGGTAGACCGGTTTATTTTGTTATCTTCTTCAAACATTATACCAACGTTTCAATGAAATTATCAAACCCTTTCCAGAAATGTAACCCTCAATAAATTGGAATTGTTTTTATTTTTCTCTTTTACTTTCGTGAATCTTTTTGTAGTATTTTTATTTACACACTGAATCTAAGCACATATTTCACGATGTGTAAATTGTTTGCAAATACCCAACTATAACCAATCGGTGATAAATGCAAATTCTGTATATTTTTTATTTTATTTTTCCGTGACTTATAATTTTAATTTAACTATACAACTCCGCCCCGTTTATGTGTTTTATTACAGCAGAAATATTTGTGTATGCTACAAAAGGAATAATGACTTGACGGAGTAACGATATAAAACAAAACAAAAAAACAATAAAGAAATAAAGAAAAAAGGCAATGTGCAAAGAAATAAAGAACGAAGAAAAATTGGGTTATAAAATACATAAGACATGAATTCGTGCATGTTATGATTAAGATTTCTGTTCTGTTGATATCATAAATATGTATAAAAATCCATTGATGTGGAAACAACAATTATTACAAAATGACTTTACACTTCGTCCTTGAACAGGTAATATATATTAGATTTAAATACCGATCTAACGCAAAACTTAAAACCGTTTTAAAACAGATCTTATTTTGGTGATTTAGAAGAAAATAGTTGCAATGCAAATGGATTACTTGTAATTGAATATGAACGACGTCTTTATCTCGAATGTAAAATAAGACACTTTACAACCAATTTAACCAATAGTAATACCAGGTGAGATATACAAGTATATGCTTAAATGTGTAACACGGGCCGGTATTCAATACCTAGGTTTGATTTTTACTGATCCAAATCAGACAGAATTTTGTGTTTTTAATCTCAAAACTCTGTTTAGGCTATTTTTTGCTGATTTTAGATAGCATTTTTAGTAGTTACAGATCTATAATTTAAGGTCAATATGGGGTTATTATGGAAACAGAATGACTTTGATGCACGTTTAAGAAAACAACTACAAATTGTGACTACATAACACGTTTAAAAACATAATATTATTGTGATTGATGAAAAAGTCAAAAATCAAAGGAAAACGGACTTAAAACCCTGCAAATTATTGTAAAGTATACACAAATTACAGATCGTCATGTCAAATTCAAAATAGGAGAAGTCAACAAAATCTAACAAAATCGACGGTCCACTTTACTAACGGACGGCACGGATGAAAAACAATCGTCTTTTACCTTTAGCAAGGTATTGGTATTTTTTTTTTGGAAATTGTGGGTTGAACCTGGGTTGAAAAATAAATGAACGCCGTTACACATTTATCAATCAATTCCTCTCCCCAGATAAACACAAATTATATATAGAATACGGACTTTATTCGTGGTTAATCGCCTGCAGATCTTTCAGTTATATTCAACAATACATTCATATCTTGAAATGTATAGTAATTCAACTAACCACAACTAATCTACACTGATGTATTGTTTTAAGATTATAAGAGAGAAGACGTTATTAAAGTCAAAATATATTTTATTGGCGAAGTAAGATCATGGCTTCTGTCGGTTACCAACCCACAAACAAAGGGTCTTTGGGCAACCGTAAATAAAATGCAAATAAAATAGATAAATAAAATTCAAAATTCAAATAAAAACTAAAATGAAATGAACGTTTTGAAATAATAGGGTGCTGAATTGAACCTGGCAACAGATGTCCAAAATCAACATGAGAAATTTCGTTTGAGGTGAAAATAAAGATAACATGGATTAATGTTCTAAATAAAATAATAATTCAGTGATAAATCAAGTTCATCGGTACTGGTGCAGCCTATAAAGTCCGCCCTAGTGATGAACTCTTCTAAAAGACTGTCATAACATTATTTATCGGTTCACTATGACTGTTAATCCGTTATCACTCGTCAGATGGACGGCATAATGTGGTTAATTGTGTTCATAGACTGGCGAAGTGTTGTAAATCCAGAAGCCGTGACAGGAGTTCTATGTTGAGGTTAAAAACAAGCAGAAATCTGTAAAATAAGACATAAAACAGCAGTATCGAAAAAATATAAGAGGAGGGATGGGTGGGTTTACATTAATTATGCGTACAATAAACTCAACAATCTGACCTTAGATATATATAGTTACTTCCTAGCAGACCATGCATTCAAAATATTGTGAGGAGTGCTTTAGCTGGTAAAATTGATATGCCGTGTAATCGAATTAAGACATGCGCGTTACATTGACCTGTGCATGAACTGTAGCAAGTCTTGTCTTCCTCTGATAACGTGATTTAACGGTCAAGCCCTTTAAATCGAATTATAAGAGAGAAGACGTTATTAAAGTCAAAATATATTTTATTGGCGAAGTAAGATCATGGCTTCTGTCGGTTACCAACCCACAAACAAAGGGTCTTTGGGCAACCGTAAATAAAATGCAAATAAAATAGATAAATAAAATTCAAAATTCAAATAAAAACTAAAGTGAAATGAAAATTTTGAAATAATAGGGTGCTGAATTGAACCCTGGCAACAGATGTCCAAAATCAACATGAGAAATTTCGTTTGAGGTGAAAATAAAGATAACATGGATTAATGTTCTAAATAAAATGATAATTCAGTGATAAATCAAGTTCATCGGTACTGGTGCAGCCTATAAAGTCCGCCACTAAACAAGTTCAAAAACACTCATTTCACAAAGAATGTTTTGGAACTTGTTACCGCCAACCAGTACCATATATTGAGAGTCGATTTAATAGATAACTCTGATTGTTATATTGTGTAATAACAAGAATCTGACCGCAGTAACTACTAGCTAACAGATTCCCGAAGCCAATAACCTAGTTCGCCGTTTGATAGACAATAAATAGATGAAAATAGATAATAAATAGCATAAATTAAAATTGTAACTTGTAACTTGTATAAAATTAGATAGCTTTCAAATCTGACAAATAACATATTCCTTCTCACTGTAGTTTGGTTCAATCACTTATTTGGAATATTGTGCTTGTATTGCAATCGTGGTAACATTTGAACAAAGCAAATTTGACTACGGTTACAAATCTTGGAGAAAATTAATATCGCTTATAAGTTAGGACCTATTGTACAGAACGGTTGTCCGATGTCATGTTCATTTTAGTGGATTACTAAATATTGCAGGGCCCTTCAAAAATGAGCATACGATTAGTTTATCTCTTTACTTAAAGTGTCCCATAACACTTTGACCTTGCTAAAAAATTGTGATACGAAAATGTATGAGAACACAACCATAAGTAACTACAAACTTCCGAGCAACAACGAAGTTCTGGTGATTGAAAACCCAACTTTCCAAGCACGCTTTTGGAAACATGAAATATCTTAAATTGACAATCAATCAATAATCAGCTCTAGATTGGTAATTTACAATATAGAAACATAAATAAAATTGATATGATAACAGATAAAAATATTTGACTTGCCAACTGTTATATGAATGTTTGTAATCAGATATATGGTTGATACTTTTTATATTACCATTGGCTGAATTCTACTTTTACTATCAGAAAATATATAACTAGAAGATCTGACATGAACTGTTTTTAAACTTAATAGCGTGGTCGTAAACAGCTATATACCACCGTACAGCATTCACCAATTAAACATAGTCCATACAGTATAATAGCAACAAAGGGTCCCGGCAAACAAGAAAACAAAGCCATATTTAAGTATAAATCATTTTAAACGTACAACAAGTATAAAAGACTGCGACACACGACAAGTTTGTGAGAATTAATCCCTACCGTAACCGGGGACATCGGTTTACAACACAAAATAAAACAAAGTTGAGGTAGGTTTGACTCATTAGCTAGACACAAAACACAATACACAACTAACAAATAGACTAAAGACATCAAGTACCCACCTAAGAGTACTCGCAGTTACTGAAAGCATGTTCAAAGTCAATTCAAACTAGTTAATAAATCGTGTTGCCCAGACAAAAACTTTTAAAACTGAGGTGCAGTTAAGAACCCCAAAATTTGACTCTAAAAATAGCCGATGGAAAATTAGCCGTCTTAGGGGCGCTCGTCAATACGGCATTAAAACTGGTATCGTGTAATATTTTGTTTTGTTTGTTTAATTTTGTTTTTGTTTTTTGTTTTGTTTTTGTTTTGTTTTGTTTTGTTTTGTTTTTGTTTTGTTTTGTTTTGTTTTTGTTTTATTGCATATCATGAGTATGGCGTTCGACAACGATTATTATGCCAAATCAGTTATGACTGCTTACAAAAACTAGTATTCTCTAATAAACGTATATACATAAAATTCCATGTATAACTGTTCACAGTATTTAACCCAATTACGTTGTTTCTCTTTCAGATAACAAAATCGTACTAATTAGCAATTTTATAGTCTGAGATATATACGCAACTTTAATATCTAAACTACAAAGCAATAAAATCAATTCATCACCTAACTTATTTGAACTTTTCTTGACCTCTGTAATGATATACATCAGATTAAAGAAAACCATTAACCCAGACAAAAACTCGCTAAAGTTGTAAATTTATATCAACAATTTTCAGACGATAATTTTATCAGAGATCTACGCATCTGGTAATAAAGTTTGTAAACGTAACTTGAAGAAGTGTATACTATTTCTGCTCTATTCGTTATTAGTGTTAATTAAAAGATTATAATTGCCAGTGAGACAACTATCCACTTGAAAGTACAAATGAAGTAAATGTAAGCAAATATAGTCAACCTTACGGCTTTCAACAATGAGAAAAACCCATACCGTATAGTCTGCTATTAGAGGTCCCGACATGGAAAATATAAAACATTTCAATCGAGAAAACTAACGGCCTAATTTATAACAAATCAGTTTACGAAAAACAAATATGACAGACACAAAACAACGAAGCCTTTTTCCAAGTAAAGTAGTAAAAATATCTTGCCTTGCTGATCAATTTTCAAAAATTTGAGGCTAATGGAAACTTTAAAGTTAAAAATGCGCAAGTGGATCCCGGATTAATAGCTACTAGTTCCACTCATATGAAAAATCCAATAAAGCTAGTTTAAACAAACCCAGAAAAAACAATAAAGATTCGTGACTTGAACGGCAAACACATGACAATACTATTTTCAGCTTATGTAAATATTTGAAAATCAACATTTGATTATCTTGTCCATTACATGTAGCATTTTATTTTTTCTGGGCACGATTAAAACGTGCGCAAAAAAGCTTTGTGATTAATGACGGTTTACCCTTTGCAAGACCTTAGTTTTGATCACATTATTTATACATAATACAGACAGGGCATGAATGATTTGTTGTGATCATGGTACATGAATAATATCCATAGATCTAAAACAACTGGTTCCCAATTACAAGACTGTGAAATTGCTTTCCTTAACCGAAACAGCTCGTTTCTAACTTATGACCTGAACCCTGCTAGCTCCAAGTCTTCTTTGCTCTCTTGCCTAATTCAAATTGGTTGTCAAATAAATATCTGATATAAAATGCATCAGTTAACTTACGATATCATTGATATTTTGTTGATGAATTTTTATATAGCTGCGAGATACCATTTATTTTTTTATATATATATATATATATTTCGCACAAGTAGTGCAGATTTAGTTTCTGAAATTAGTGAAATAATTCTCTCTTTTATAAAGATGCGTTGAAAATAAATCAAATTTAGGTATACTTGTGGTCAGAGTGATACAATGAGAAAAATGTAAAAATTCCTTCGTGATATATACACATACTAAAAATATGCACTGAATATAAAATTACTTGCGGGACTATACCTTCTCAGTGTAATTATAAAATATATCAATATTGAAATGTTTTCTAATCGGGGTGAGATATATAGATAAGAAACCAATTAACTAAATCAATCTTATTCTTATTCGTGGTATGGTCTTTCATAGTAAAAAGCAATCCGGATCAATATAGTATCCGCCATTTAGAATTGTTTTCTTATTATGCTCGAAATGTTACTACTCAAATCAATGCTAAAGCTAACAATGTCATGTACTGAATTAGATACATTAAAATTAAAGAATAAAAGAAGTACCTTTTTATTGATGTATTTAGATAAGGCATACTTATAATCCTGGTACTTTTGATAACTATATACTGCCACTTCTCTGACTGACATACATAAAAATGGTCCTGCTGATGAATGAAATAATCCTAGATAACACATTTTCAGTTTCTGTTTCCGATGCGTAGCTATTTTGACCTCACAGGTGGCTAAAGCCGGTTTTTTTACCCCAATTATAACACCTCTTTTATCGCCTTTACTTCTCAGGCATCATAAACTCTTACAATAAATGTCAATATGAACAAATATAAAAATAATATACGACTATACAAATCCTTGATTGTATACACTAAATAAATATCAAAATGTGTGCAATGAAATTTGGATAACCGAAAAAACAATCGGTTATAAAGACATTACTTCAAAATATGAATGAATATTATTTGAAATAAATATTAAATATAAATATCAGAGACATATTGTATTATATGTCGCTGTATATGTGCAACGCAATTTGGCTGACTGAAAAAAAATCGGTTATAAAGACATTACTGTAGCTGCCGTGTCAAATTTTATCAACTAGTTTCTTTAAACGGATGCTGACCTTTGAAATATAATTTACGATTTACTGCTGTCTTAAACACGCTAAAGAACAATAAATGGTACCATAAATTAATTTATTGCATTTGATGGTGTTAATGTCTCACAAGACAACCCCATTATTAAATAATAGTTAAACATACCTGATAATGGATTATTACCATTTTAATCTGCATTACGAGATGTAAATTGAATAAAAATACCTGGAACCTAGTTTTCATATTTAATACCTCGATAAAAAGGTACAAAAATATCAATATAACTGGAATTAAAAATTATGCGAATCAAAAATGTATTATACAATCATAAAAATAAATTAAAATAAATTCGCTCGTATTATAAAAACTTTAGACAAAGATTTGTATACTATAAATAAACCTTTGCATTAGTAAATTGTCCAATAATTTATAAATTACCAAATTGAATGTGACCGATTTGAAATTAATTAAGCAATAATCAGTTGAAATTGAAAAATTATTAAGATAAGTATTTACATTAATTATGCGTACAATAAACTCAACAATCTGACCTTAGATATATATAGTTACTTCCTAGCAGACCATGCATTCAAAATATTGTGAGGAGTGCTTTAGCTGGTAAAATTGATATGCCGTGTAATCGAATTAAGACATGCGCGTTACATTGACCTGTGCATGAACTGTAGCAAGTCTTGTCTTCCTCTGATAACGTGATTTAACAGTCAAGCCCTTTAAATCGAATTATTTCTGTTTAAATTTTGAATGATGATTGGCAATATGAGAACAATTGAAAAAAAAACCAAGGAACGTAGGTAAAATCATCTTTACATCACTGACTGGCCTTAAAAACATAAAAAGAACAATACCATACGATACACTTGAAAAAGTTCCATCATGATAATAATTGTGAAAACAACGAGTAAACCAACGAATTTGCAGTAAATTCAAAAACAATAACAACAGGAAACATATGTATCCGACAAAAAACCATACCAAATTGCAGGCTCTTGACATTGGAAACGCATTTATAGAATGACTTGTTAAACCAATGAAACAAAGAGCTTTTGGATCATTTTGTTGTCGGACTAATTGACCCATTCTGTACGCATTTTCAGCTGTATCAAAATCAATAAACATAACAATCAAGTAAACAATATACAAAATGAAAGGGTCCTGGTAATATTATGTCCTTAAAACTTCATTTCTAATTTGAATTTTTTCTAGTGCCTTTATATTTTTTAAAGCGTGGGATAGGGGTATTTAAGGGCCGTTTATAACTCTAGAAAAAACAAGTTTTCGAGAAATACTTTGATGATTTAACAAGCCGTTCTCCAAATGGCCAGACAGACGAGTAAGGTTTCAAATTGTTGTATTTCTAAATCTGTTCACGTTCATACGCCCTTTACGTAACAAGACATTTTTTTGCAAGTAAAGCACACAGTAATATGACTAGTTACAGTCAAGCTCCAAAACGTTACATTTTTCTCTTTTGATACTTTCTTCCTTCCTATCTTTTGTAAAAGCAGAAGCATTCAGGTTTTGGTCATTTAACCCGAATAAAAAGGCTACTAGTAATACAGCGATCCATATTGCCATACAAAGCAGTCGAAATGTATCAATTTGCCAACAAAATAGACACTTAGATCCGATCCTGATGATGTTACTGCATCATGAAATTTTAGATAATGGCACTATTCCTATTTTTCAATAGCAATTGTTTTGTTTAGAATAGAGAAACGATAATTCATTACTTATTACCTCTATGTAAATCAGATGCAGTCATCTCAAGTCGTCGTAAATAACGCCACTTAATATGAGAAGCCTTCAACTTATTTTTATTTTTAGATTATAAATAACGTTTTATATACGCATTATTTAACAGTGTTCGTGAACTTTAAACTGTGGAAAATTCATGACCAATCATTTCATATACATATTAAGTTACAACATCTTGTTCCGGGTTTGGTAACTTTATACTAACTATAGCATTGTGCGTCTTTATTTGATTTTTTCTTTGGATGCTAAAAAGATGTGTAAGTATATATTTTTACCAAATCATATCATATTGAGAAAGAATGAATTAGTTTTATACAATCAGATAGAAGTGAGTACTTTCATACACTCAGATACAAATAAGTAATTACATACACTCAGATAGAAGTGAGTTATCTCATACAACTCAGATACAGTTGAGTACTTGCATACCCTCAGATAAAGGTAAGTACTTTCATACACTCAGATACAAATGAGTACTTACATACACTCAGATAGAAGTGAGTTATCTCATACAACTCAGATACAGTTGAGTACTTGCATACCCTCAGATAAAGGTAAGTACTTTCATACACTCAGATACAAGTTAGTAATTTCATACACTCAGATACAGGATAGTATTTCTATACACCAAGATACAGGTGAGTACGTTCATACACCCGGATACAGGTGAGTACTTTAATACACTCAGATGCAGTTGAATACTTTAATACACTCATCTAGAGTTGAATACTTTCATACATTCATATACAGCTAGGTGAGTACTCTTATACACCTTGATACAAGTGAGTACTTTTATACACTCAGATACAGGTGAGTACGTTCATACACCCGGATACAGGTGAGAACATTCATACACTCAGATACAAGTGGGCACGTTTATATTTTTCTATTTTGGCTAGAGGTATATGTGGAGGGTTTAGATCTCAAAAACATGTTTAAAACTGCAACATTTTTGCGCCCTTCCCAAGTCTGAAGACTCTAGCCTTTGTTAGTCTTGTATGATTTTTGATTTTACTATTTCGGAGTTTATTATGTCGTTTTATATCACTGAACTAGTATATATTTTTGTTTGAGGGAACTGAAGCATGTCCTGGGTGCGGGATTTTCTCATTGTACTAAAGATTCATTGGTGGTCCCCGCTGATTTATTTTTAGTCGGGTTGTCTCTTTGATACATTCCTCATTTCCGTTCAAAATGAGTTTGACACCTCGTCAACAATATGCACAAATCAAATAGGTAATACTTATAAAGCTCAATGATAATAACGAAGCTATAGGTCATCATTGGTCAGCCATTTAATTTGTGGTATTTGGCTTTAACGAGATTATGAACCCATTTAGAACAGATTTTTCTAATCTTTGGCATATAGTTTCTTGGTCGTTTAAGACTGATGGATATTTCAGCTCTTCACTTTGTATCCTATTTCGCTACAATTGATTCGAGTGCAGCTGATGAATCTGATTCAGACGAAACGCACGTCCCGAGTAACCAATATACCATTTTCATATTACCGACCTTTGACGGCCGGATTCTATATTTTTTCGACAGATTGACTACTCTGTGGTAGGACATCTTGATACTCGGTCAACAACGAGCGACACAAAGAGGTAAAATCAAATATATAATCTTCGCAGATTCTGTGGAATGTTTACTGTTTTCCGATGATTATATCATGCATCTACAGCATTAAACCCTCAAACTTGTAGCGATTAAACTCTCGACATTACTAATTTATGTGGCTCTTGCTTTTTCCGCCACAGAAAAATGTATTCTGTCGAAAAAAGGCAAAATTTTGGAGTCAAAAGTAGGTAAGTTGAAATTGGTCTATATTAGCCTGGTATATATCTATGATGAGGTATTTTTAAAATCATAACTGAAATAAAATACAATTTACAACAAATTGGGAAATCATCTCATAAGCAAAAACTTCCTACCTTACTATATTGGAGCATACACCTCAAACTCATATATTCAACAGTTATGACCTTTTTTCTATTGATTACCATTGACATTTTTACAAAATGTTATCTTTTTACGACTGAAAAAGGAATCATTCTTCAGTCACCGAGTTCAACAATTTTGCGAACTGTGATTTGCATTAATTTTATGAATAATTTAGTTTATATTGCTTACTTTTAGGAAATTAGTATTCGTATTTCCCTACGTAACATGCTTAAGCAATTGCATGTTTTTTGTTAACAGTGCATCTTTCTTAGTACATTTGTAAGTTTGAAATTGACTGCATATAAACTGCATATTATCTCTGCAGGGAACATCAACCATCCTTACATGTTAGTTACCGCTTTTGTTTTACTAAGCAGTTGCAAACATGCAATCCTCCATGATATTAAAGAATGGAAAGCATGTCAATTCGACAGTTGCTGTCTATGCAAAGACGTTCCTGGTTCACGAAATCTTATCGCAGATTGTTCAGGCAAAGATCTACTTCGTATACCTGTGTTTCCAAGCAATATTCAAGAGTTATCTCTCCGAAATAATAATATCAGTATAATACAAGATGGGATTTTCGTAGGAAACTCTTTAATGACGACTTTGGATTTGTCTTTTAATAAGATAAGTCAAATACGAAAAAACTCGTTCAAAGGACTCTCAAATTTACTCTCTTTAAATCTTAGCAACAATGATTTGAAATTTGAAAACTGGTCGTTTGAATATTCAGCCTTTCATTTCCTGGAGAACTTAAAACACTTGAATTTGAAAAGAAATATCCGTACATCATTCGTGCCAGATTTATGGAAATTACGATCACTAGAATCGCTGTCAATAGATTATATTGCAGACAAAATTGCAATTCTCGATGAGAAATTTAGCTATCTTAAAAACCTTAAAAGAGTAGATCTATCTGGCTTAACTGGTAATTGCAAATTGACTATACTAACAGAGAAAACCTTCTTGTTCTTGCATCAAATAACTCATTTGAACTTATCCAAATGCAAAATACAATATCTTTTCAAAGGAACGTTTAAGTTATTGAGAAATATATTGGAAATTGACGTTTCTTTAAACACATGTTTACGATTCGAAGCGCTTGAAAATATTACCACCGATTTGCAACATTCGGCTATTGAAATCTTGAAAGTTAACTATATTCATGGTCTTTTGGAAAAGACTACAGTCCTGAAAACTTCTCACATTTGGAGTTTACAGAATACGTCAATTGTTAGACTGGAAGCCGCCGGGAACCGTATCCAGACAATAGAATCCGGAGCAATTAAATATTTACCCGAAACATTTAAAAGTGTAGATATAAGGAAGAACATGCTTTCTGCAGGTAAATATCTGATTGATCTAACAAATATGCCAATTGCATCACTGGAAATGTCTGACAATACTTCTCCTTATGATATATTCTCATCCTATGTAGAAAAATGTCCTATTAAGGAAGAAGATATTACCGTCAATTCTGAAACCAATTGGTTATATACAGTACTCCCAATTTTGGAACTGTTTAAAAATAGATCTGGTAAGTTTGTTTTTCCAATGCCAAGGAATCTGATAAAGGTTTCGCTGAGGTCTAGCAACGTAAAATTTGAACTACCAAACTTGAGTTTTACTGAAAATAAAATAGAAAATATAGATTTGAGTGATAATATCTTGCATACATGGACCGGTCCAATAACGAATGTAAAAAAGCTGACACATTTGGACCTTTCGGTAAACTTTTGTTCTAATGTTTCAAAAACATTCTTTAGTTCAGATTTCATCAATTTAAGATGTTTACTGCTACAAAATAATCTTCTAGGACTTGTTTTACCAACGGATGTCAACGGAGAAATATTTCAGAACCTCCATAACGTCGTGTACATCAATCTTTCTAAAAATAAAATAACGAATATACCAAAAATGTTATTTCGAAGGCAACACAATTTAGAAAGATTGGACCTCAGTGGAAACATGATTAAGGATATTAACTTTGAACTCTCTCATATGAAAAAACTCACGTCTTTGAATTTACGGAATAATATAATATCTGCATTAAGTCAATATGCCATGATCGAGTTGGACTCGATTGCCAAAACTAATAAAAATCTTACTATTGACCTTGCAGAAAATAATCTTGTATGTAATTGTGATTCTCAGTCTTTCGTCAAATGGATGATTCATACACCAACCCTTCTTCATCATCGGGAAGAATACGAATGTAAAACATCACAAAACAACATCATTCTTTTGCAAAACCCTAGAGAAGTTTTTAAAACAATACAAAAGGAATGTATGTCATATGAAGGCTTAATAATTGGATTAACGACAGGAATTTTGATGTTTATTTTTATACTTTGTTGTGGTATGGTGTACAGATATAGATGGAAACTACGCTATCTTTACTACATGGTCAAAGTCAAATGGCATGACCCCGAAACTCGTTTAGACGACAAAGATGAACGACAATACATGTATGATGCGTTCGTGTCATATGCAAATGAGGATGACACATTTGTCCACCATAAACTTCTCAATAATCTGGAAAAAAATGGTGGAATTCAGTTGTGCTTGCATAGGCGTAATTTCCTACCTGGTAATGACATCGCCACCAATATTACATCCGCAATTCATAACAGCCGGAAAACTATTGTCATAATGTCTGCAAATTATTTAGCTTCGTACTGGTGTATGTTCGAATATAATATGGCTAAAATGGAGAGTATCTATGAACGCGATTGTGAGAACATCCTTTTCCTGGTATTTTACGAGCAAATGTCTGCTTGCGATCTTCCACTTAAAATACTAGAACTAGTTCATTGTCAATCATATATTGAGTATCCAAATGATGAGTACGGCGATGTCGTTTTTTGGGAACAGCTTCAAAAGGCAATCAAATCTTATTAGTAGATATATATCCTCTATTTGGCGCCACATATCTTGAATTATATGCAAGGACCTCCGGCATCCATTTAGCTTATTAGGTGTGTTGCATAACTTGTTTTGTTTAAATAATATGTAAATAAGAATATAGCTTCTTCTGAAATAGATTAACTATAATTGCTTAATCAAAAATGTATTACAAATTCCCTTTTTCAGTAAGTCAACCGTTAAAAATTCACTGTGCTTACAAAATGTATCATGTATATGTAAATACTATATAAAACGTAATTTACCCATTGCTTTTAAACAATCGAGTACAGTTGAAAGTTGAATAAGAGAGTAACCAAATTTGATTTTTTTCTCCGTCATATATGTTATTTCGATTTGATGATACATGTATTCACTGTTTCAAAACTATGAATATTCTGAAAGTTCTCACTCTATACATTTCTTTGTTTTCAAAGTTCAAAAGACAAGTCATATTTCAATAATGTTTGAAAAGATAAAATATTTTATTTATTGGCTATATGCAAAATTAGTAGGTAATACAAATAAGGTTGAAAATTATTCGATGTTGTGATTTTTGATGATACACTATTATATATCTTGTTAGTTAATTTTAGAAATATGTGTTATTAGCCCTGCATCACAGGAATCCCCCTTTGATCCATTGAAGTTCGTTGTCTACAAATTAAGTTCCAACTGAGTGTACTACTGACACATTTTAATATTTTTAGCTTATTGTGTTCCTTAACTAAATAGTTTTGACTTATAAAATCAATTTTGATTTAGATTTTTTTTTATTTCAAATACGTACATCATAAAGATAAGGAGTAAGTATTTAAGTTAAAACAATTTCAGTTGGCTGGCATTTTATTATACTTAGAAGATGACTTGTTCCAAAATTCGTTGGATTGCAACTTTACTCAAAAGTAAAAATATTTAAACATGAAATGATGCAAATTTTGGCTGCTAACAAAACAATCTTCTTAAAAAATCCATCTTTTAAATATGTTAAAGAGGAAGATGGATAAGGGGTTTGTAGGTTGTTGATTTTTAACAGCACATTTTGTTATATGGACAATACTTAGACAAGTCTTTCATAAAAAAATCGACATTGAAAAATAAAAGAAAAGGCATATCATGCTTTTACAAATAATTCATAGATTTGTTTTACAGTAGTCAGCACTTCGGGAAGTTTTAGATAAAACTGATCGTTGTGAAATTCCTCCCAATGAAAGTGGTTTTGGTTGATTTATGTTATAATTCATTGATATTCGGGTAAGCATTGACAAAATACTTTTAATTTATAGGCATAACAAATATAATTCTATAAATTATGCATGAGAGCATATATGGAGTTTACAGAAAAGGAATAGTAGAGCAGTTTAAACTGTTGAAAAAAATAAATGAACGATACCAGTACCCTCAACATTCACTCAATCTAGAGCTTCATGCATGTTTTTACCTCGAATACTATTATTTATATATCACCAGAATCAATCATTAGGATAATGGAAATCGGATATGAAGCAGATGAAATTTATAAACAACATATCGAAATGGAAAACTATTCACATTATTTCGGTTATCTTCCGCATTGAACGGGTGATGCATTATTGAAATTGAAAACGTGTCCAATCTCGCAGATCTAAAACACAATACAAGTCAGCAAGGTGTTAACAGATTTCGTGTAATTTCATACAAATTATATTTAAATAACTGATCATGTTTCCTTTTACATTTAGTAAAACTATTTAAAATGCACTCACTTAGATATTTATCGTCAAACTGTCTATGAAACAACTGTTTATTCAGAATTTAAGATAATGAAGTGAATGATTGGTTAGATGAATGAAATAATATTGTGCTTTTGACCAGGGTGAGATAAATCTTTGCAAACATTCAGATAGTGCACAGTAAAATAAAAAAATATATGTATGTAAAGTGTAAAGTCCATTTCCTTGAACAAAAACAAAATATTATGCTTTAGATGCTGATAATGAATTGTGAAAACTTTATATACAGGTATAGGATTAAGATAAGATGGTAATACATCTTTAAAAAAACTTTCAATTGTATTTCGATTAATTATGAATTCCATTATATATTGCTCGTTTATGTCAGAATTAATTTATTTTAATAAACCTTGATGAATCATTAAAACACACAACAATGTGTAGCTGGTGTCTATTAAAACTCCTAACAATGTTTAGGTCTATTAAAAACATGAAAAATACTCGAGGACTTGTTGACATCATTTGACTGTCCCTTTGGTATCTTTCGTCCCTCTTTTATAACTTACAGTATTGGATTAAACAAATATTTTCCAACTTCCCGATGTTTGTACTGACTTATTTTGATAGACTGTGATCTACATGTTTTCTGCAGGGTACAAAGTCTATTTTCCCGGAAGCCAGTACTTTGGAACTCGCATTTGAGAACGGATATTTTGTGATTATAGAGGTTATACATATAAGGAATATGAGCTCCTCATGCACAGCTATAATTATCTGTCTTGATTTAAAAATACGTAAGGGACTACGTAATTCTTGCATTTTCAGTATCTAGAGGACTATGATTCATCTCATTGTTCGTACACTAAAATAAAAACTACGTAACGACATTGGTTTAATTTCTATTTTATTATCACGTTTTAAACCAATCAACACGTTTTGGTGTACACTTTTGGAAATATTTACCAGAATTCTAAAATGGCGACTTGGCTTTATTAGCTCCTAAACGGTTGATTATCAAATAGTTTCTCCTCAAGCAGCACCCAACAGACATTAAATGCGTGTTGGGTGCGGTACCATTGATGTAAATAAAGGCAACAGTAGTATACCGCTGTTCAAAACTCATAAATACATGGACAAAAAACAAAATCGGGGTAACATATGTAATATATACTTATCACAATTTGCTTAATTGTTTTGTAAATAAGACTGTCAACCCTACATCGAAAATAGCTGATGTTATATAGTAACTAAAGAAATAGAAACATTTATTGACATCTTTTCTTTTTATTTATTATTGTGTAGTACGTCTGCTTGCGATCTTCTACTTCAAATACTGAAACTTGTTCTTTATAATTATATAGTGAGTATCTAAATGATGAGGTCGGTGACGTTGTCTTTTATGAACAGCTTATAAGGGCAATCAAATTTTACTAGTGAATGTGTGCTCTATTTAACGTCATGTATCTTTAATTATGTACACGGACTTCCGGTATGCATTTGGGTTTTCATTTGTGTTTAATTGGATGTTTTGTTTAGAGACAATATGTAAATATTATTACTGCGTCTGATAAAAATAATCTATTGCTTTAGAAAATATAAATACTTGATTTACTTTTCATGTCAGTAAACCATCTGTGCTTCACTTTCGTCATACTAACCACATACATGTATATAAAGCTAGATACATACCGTGATATACAGAGTTAAAATTTGAATAAAAGATTAACAATTATTTTAGTTTTTTTCCATTATTTATGTTGGTATATTAAGATGATCTTCATTCGTTCAAAACTATTAGGCAGATATTCGAACGAGACTTCTAACCCGTTGGTAGCATGTTATGATACAAACTAGTTAAATCTTCACCTACTATTTTGTTACAATAAATTAGTCAAGTACCTTTATTGGTATTGCTATATTTATCTTTCTCAGTAGCTGAAGATTATGTGTAAATGCAAACTAATGCCAGTTCGGAATATGGTCATGCCATCGAGGTTCAAAGATCAAATAAAAAATGAAATTGAATAGCAATCGATCATTTTGTATCAAATATATATATATTGTCGATTGTCAGTTTAGTGCAATACTTTAAGCTGACGAAAAATCACAGAGAAACACATAAATGAATAATATACTAGTCCGTTTAAAACATATAAACCACAGAATTAAAGCCAAGAGAATTTTAAAACTTATAAGTGGAAGAAATTTACAGTGCCCTGGCAAAAAATGAAAAAAAAACATTATTTTTGTTAACAATATTCATAAACTTCTTGGGTTAAGTTTACTTTGAATAAAATAATCAACGACATATAATTTAATAGACATGTATCACATATCCACGAAATAACAATCATCCCATGATCCGCCTCAATTTGCATCCACAAATATTGAATCCAGAGTAAAAAAACATGTTACAGAAGAGACTGAAAACTGTGCACTATGAATTTTTCTTTACTTCATTTGTATCACCCGCGCACTCCGCACGTGGGACACACATACTGATTCAAATGATGTATTTACGATAAACGACTTAATCGATACTTTAGATATAATGGTGACCGATACGATGTGTCTGTACTTCGCACCAACATGTGTTCCTGGTAGTTGAAATTTATGTTCTAGAATCGAAGTTGGTTGTGGATTTACACACTATCTGATATATCTAATAATGGTAAGCACAAAATTTGCCTTTTGAATTTTGATCAAGCTGATTTCTAATAATCAACAGTTGGTTTCATTTTGTGCTTCCTGGTACCGTTTGATTAAAAATGGTGTTCTCTGCAGTTAACACAAAATGCTTCGTCAATTTTTTTTTTACACCAAACCACTGCTGACTATCTTATGTGGCGACAAATTCTATACAGATGTGACATTTCTGAAATTCAAAACTTCAATGGCATGTAGGTATGTTGTACAAACTGGTACACAACCGAATGCCAAAAAAGGTATCATATAAAAATAATTGTTGACAAATGTATTATAGTCGACTGGTACGTTCCAAACTTATACACAAATATCAACTCCCTAAGGGTGACTGCTGAATAAAATATAAGTATGGTCACCATTGGTCTCCCCTCAAACAGCAGTTAAACTTTCGTTGGTGACCAGTTTCAAGGCTACATTTCTGTCTTTATCTAATTTACCCTCATTTCTCGTGGCATACTTAATTTCTCCGACCCTTATCCCGGACGCCTCTATAACAGAACCTACCTCTTATATTTAAACTCAATTTGTTTTCATCCTTAATATACATGAACTAATTGCCACTGGACGTTTAAAAAACAACAACTTATCAAATATTGGACGAACGTTGGTAGACCGGGTTATTTTGTTATCTTTGCCCAACAGTATACCAACATTTCAAAGAAATTATTAAACCCCTTCCTGAATTAACAAATGAATAATGAGTTGACAACCAATTTAATCAAACACGGGCCGGAATTCAATACATCAGTTTGATTTTCAATGATCCTAATCATAAAGAGATTTGTCTTTTTAATCTCGAAAATCCGTTTAGGCTATTTGTGCTGATTAAGATTGCATGATTATTAATCACATATCTATTATTTTAGGTGAAAATGGGGTAATTATTGGAACAGAATGACTTTGCTGCACTCCTGATAAAACAACAACAAATTGTGACAACAAGCACGTTTGAAAACATAATTTTGATTGATTTTAAAGTAAAAAGAATTAAAGAAAAACGGACTTAAAATTCTGCAAATGATTGAAAAGTATTACAAAAATTCAAACCGTGATGGTAAATTCAAAAGCGAAGAAGACCTCAAAATCTAACAGAATCGATGCTCCACTATATTAACGAACGGCACCGATGAAAAAAAATTAGTTTTTTCACTTTAATAAGGCATTGAATTTTTGTTTGAAAATAGTTGGTTGAACCTGGGTTGAAAACTTAATGAATGCCGTTAAAAATTTATAAATCATCCTTCCCCACAGAAAAAGGAAAACAAAACACCAAATTATACAACTTAAACACAAATTATATCTAGAATAAGGACTTTATTCGTGGTTAATTACCTGCAGATTTTTGAGTTTAATTCAACAATGCATTCACATGTTGAAATGTATAGTAATTCAACTAAACGCATCCTTTCATACACTGAGATAATGTTTTCAGATTATTTCAATTTAAATTGTGAATGATGATTGGAAATCTGAGAACAATTGAAAAAACCCCAATGAAAGTAGGTAAAATCATCTTTACATCACTGACTGGCCTTTTAAAATTAACAAAATCAATAACAAAAGGTACACTTTAAAAGGTTCCGTCATGATCAATGAAAAAAAACCCACATTATAACAAGTTAATCAACGGCTTTGCTGTAAATTATAAAACAATAACTACAGGGAATGTATGTATCAGACAACAACTATATCCAATTACAGGCTCTGTAATTACAGAATGAAACAAAAAAACTGTTGGATTTTTTTGCTATTGGACTATTGAACCCATTCTGCACGTCTTTTTGACTGTATCAAAAAAGAATAAAAAAGCATAACGATCAAAATATAAAATGAAATGACCCTAGTAAACTTCATTTTTTTTTAATTCCCAGTGACTTTACATTTTTGAAACTGTAGAACAGGGGTATTTAAGGGCCATTTATTGCTGTAGAAATAACAATGATTGATAAATACGTTGACGATTAAACAAGACGTTCTCCTAATGGACAGAGAGATGAGTAAGGGTTCAAATTGTTTTATTTCCAAATCAATTCACGTTCACACGCCCTATCCCTGACTTGACCATCTTTTGTACAAGTTATATAAAAAGTAACTGTCCAACTACCAACAGCTTCATTTTTTTTTCTTTTGATAATTTCTGCCTTTGTATCTTTTCGCAGAAGCTTACCAGCTGGCGATACATGCATATTGAGATGTGCATAGTTCACGATGCATCCGATTGACTTCTTTCAAAATGAGTTTTGCTTGTTATTGAGAGTAGTTGTTTTTAATTTTGACGACGTTATTTGTCTTGATTTTGTAAAAAAAAAATCACAGCTAGTTAAACCAGAGCGATTCAATTTCGACAACTAAGAATGGAGGCGGAAAACTGATTTCTATATATACGACTAAGAAGATACATATGGTTTGCGTAATGATACAGCAACCGAACGACAAAATACATCTTCAGGTAAATTTACTGTCTTCAATAAGATAAAAACAATTGTCTACTAAGTTTGTATAGGTCATACTTGCATAGATGTGTTATCATATCAGCAAAACATTTGGCTTTATAACTATTTTGATATGAGCGTTACTGGTGAGTCTAATGTAGACGAAACGCGCGTCTGGCGTATTAGATTATAATCCTGGTACCTTTGATAACCTTTTTATTACCTGATAAATACAGACTACTAGTGTTACAGCGAGTCATATTGCCATACAAAGCAGTGATAGTGTATCAATTTGCGTTCCTAATCAAAAACTATAAAACATGTTCTGATTGTGTTACTGCATCATGAAATTTGAGATATTGACACTTTTTCTATGTTTTCAATATCAATTGTGCAGTTTAGAACAAGAGAAAAGATAATTAATTGTTTATTACTTCTATGTAAATTAGATGTAGTCATCTCAAATGACTCCACTTAGATATTAGAAGACTATAACCTAAATTCATTATTAAATTATAAATAACGTTTTAAATGCGCATTATTTACGCAGTGTTTGTGAACTTTGAACTGTGGAAAATTCATGACCAATCATTTTATATAATATATCAAGTTAAACATCTTGTTCCGGGTTTGGTAACTTTATATAACTATAGAAGTGTTCGTATTATTTTGTTATTCTTTGGATACTGGTATCATGTGTAAGTATTTATTTGTTTATTTTTAGAAAATCTCATCATGGTGAGAAAGACTTAACTAATTTCGTATGAAACAATTGAATTTAATTAATGGTGGTATTCAATGCTGAAACTTTATTCAATTGAGATCAATATTAAAAACGGTAAACTCAAGTAGCATTCAGATACAAATGAGTACTGTCATATTCTCAGATACAGGTGAGTACCTTCATTCACTTAGATGCAAGTGAGTACTTAAATATACTTACATTCAGGTTAGAACTTGCATAATAAGTTTAACTCCGCATCAAGGAAACACACGAAACAATTTGGTAAAGGTTAATACCCTAAAAACTATTTAACTGGACACAGCGATAATAACGCAGCACAAAGATACTCGGTTATGCAGGAGTTAGTCAAATCAAATGTGCTCGGCCACAAAAAAAGTACAGTGCATAAAACACATTTAATCTAATTTTGAAATGAATGTTTTTGTCTTTATAGTTTAATACCTTGTCAATGACTGTCGGTTCTAAATATTATTTGTATTGTCCAAATACGAATTTAATTAATTTGGTTTTGACATTTAGGTTGTCTTTGTATATTTGCTTCACAACTGCATAAACCCGCGCTATTAGGTTTGACAACTGCAATTAAAGATGGCATGTCGACATCTACGAAATGAATGGAAATGAAGTGTAATCTTGAGATAGCAACCCAATGACAAAGGATATCTAGAGGTCAAGAGATGACATACTATTAACTAGATGTAAATAATACAGTTGATCAAGCTGTAAATGGCACCAATTCTAGAAAAAAAGATTAAAATAAAATTAACGTCGCTTATTAAAGATCTGACAGCAACAGACAATGTTCTAGGACATAGATCAAAAACACTTCAGAACGAAATTGGTTAGATGTCACTTCTGGTGAACGTTTCATCGCCATCTGCCAAGTTGTCAACACTTAATTTATTTGAAATATCATTAGTGTGTTCTTTTTCCTTAAGTCCAGAGTTTAAAAAATGTCGATTTTTTCAAAATATGTGGATATTCTAACACTTTCATATATTTCTATATTCGTATAAGGCACAACTTTTCGAAATTTTGATTTCTTGTGCTCTTCAACTTTGTATCCGATTTTGCTACCAATGAGGTTATACAGACGAACCGCACGTCTCTGGTAACCAACTATAAGCCTTGTATCTTTAATGAGGTATATTAACTGAAATAATACATAATCCAACAACAGCAAGGTGGAACATTATCTAATTAGCACAAATTCTATGAACGATTTAGTTTATCTTCCTTTTTTCATTGAATTAGTTTTCAGATTATTTCCCATCATTGAGCAATCCGCCATTTCAGAATCTAATGCATACGTAGTAATATTTTCAAAAATGTACACCACTACGTCGTAATTGGCTGAAAACGTACAAACAATTCAACCAATGTCGTGACGTTATTTTTATTTTGGGGTACGAACAATCATAGTACCCATAGTCCATTATAATCTGAAACGGCCAATTCCATTTCATTTCTAAGTAAGTCTGAAATATAATAACTGTATATTTTCTCTGCAGGGAATATCAACCTTCCTTACATCCTAGTTCCTGTCTGTGTATTAGTAACTAGGTGCAAACATGTAATACCCCATGAGATACAGGAATGGAAAGCATGTCACTTCGCTAGTTCTTGTCGATGCCAAAACGTTCCTCGTTCACAAAATATAATAGCAGATTGTTCAGGAAAAGATCTACTTCGTATACCTAAGCTACCACACAATCTTCAAAATTTGTTTCTCCAAAACAATAATATCAGTAGAATAGAAGATGGGATTTTCAAAGACAGTTCTAAACTAAAGACTTTGGATTTGTCTTTTAATAGAATAAGCTATTTAAGAAAGACCTCGTTCAAAGGACTCCAAAATTTGATTTCGTTGAATCTAGGCAACAATGATTTGAAATATGAAAACAAGTCGTTTGAACTTTCAGCTTTTTATTTTCTGGAGAACTTGAAAAGCTTGAATATAAAAAGAAATGTCATCACCTCATTTGTGCCAGACTTATGGAAACTTCGGTCCCTCGAATTACTGTCAATAGATTATATTGCAGACAAAATTGCAATTCTCGATGAGAAATTTTCAAATTTAAAAAGACTAACAGGTATAGATCTATCTGGTATTACAGGAAATTGCAAAATGCCTATATTAACAGAGAAAACATTTTTGTACTTGCCTCAAATAACTCATTTAAATATATCCAAATGCAAAATACAACATATTTTTAAAGGAACGTTTAAGATATTAAGAAATATATCCGAACTTGATGTGTCTTTAAATACATGTTTGAGATTCGAAACGCTTGAAAATATAACCACTGATTTGCAACACTCGGCAGTTAAAATCCTTAAAGTAAACAATATTCACAGTATTTTCGGAATGCCTACAGTACTGAATACCTCTCATATTTGGAGTTTAAAAAACACATCACTTGTTAGATTTGAGGCCGCTGGAAACCGTATTCAGAGAATAGAATCCGGTACAGTAAAATATTTGCCTCCGTCCTTAACAAGTGCGGATTTAGGCGACAACATGTTTTCTTTTGGAGAATATGTGATTGAATTGAAGGATCTGCCAATTACATCACTAGAAATTTCGGATAATTTTTCTCCTCATAATGTGTTTAACTCTTATATAGAGGAATGTCCTCTTACAGAAGAGACTGTTACAATTAATTCAATTAACAACTTGTTTTTTTATGAACGTCCATTTTTTGAAAAGTGGAAAAAGAAATCTACATTTTTTCCTGTGCCCGAAAAGCTGAAAAAATTTATATGTAAGTCTAACAACCTGAACTCTGAAATACCCAACATAGGTTTCAAGGCAAATGAGTTAAACTATTTAAGTCTAAGTGATAATGTCTTGCATACATGGACAGGTCCAGTAACGAATATAAGAAAATTGACTGATTTAGACCTTTCAGCAAACTTTTGTTCTAATATTTCAAAGATTTTTTTCAATCAAGATTTCATTAATTTAAGATGCTTACTGCTTCAAAACAATCTATTAGGTCTCGTTCTACCTACGGATGTCGACGGAGAATTATTTCAGAACCTCTACAATGTCGAGTACATTAATCTTTCAAAAAATAAAATAGCAAATATACCAAATCTTTTATTTAAAGAGCAACACAATTTGGAAAGATTAGACCTCAGTGAAAATATGATTGATGACATCAACTTTAAAATATCTCATATGAGAAAGCTCATGTTTTTGAATGTAAAGAATAATAGAATATCAATTCTGAGTCAGTATGCCATGAATGAGTTGGACTCGGTTGCCAAAGAGAATAACAATCTCACTATTGATCTTAGTGGAAATAATCTTGTTTGCAATTGTGATTCTCTGTCTTTCGTCAAATGGATAGTAAACACACCGACTAATTTTCTCCGTTTGGAAAAATACGAATGTAAAACATCAACAAACACACTCAGTCTTTTTCGAAACCCTAGAGAAGTTTACGAAACACTGCAAAAGGAATGTATGTCATATGAAAGTTTAATAATTGGAGTAACGACGGGAATATTGATGTTTATCTTTATACTTTGTGGTGGTATGATTTACCGATACAGATGGAAACTACGCTATCTTTACTACATGGTCAAGGTCAAATGGAGGGACCCCGAACATAATTCCGACAACAAAGATGAACGACTATACATGTATGATGCTTTCGTGTCATATGCAAATGAGGATGATACATTTGTCCACCATAATCTTCTCAATAATCTAGAGAAAAACGGTAACATTCAGTTGTGCTTGCATAGGCGGAATTTTCTACCCGGAAATGACATTGCTACTAATATCACATCCGCAATTCATAACAGCCGAAAAACTATTGTCATAATGTCTGCAAGTTATTTAGCTTCGTACTGGTGTATGTTCGAATATAATATGGCTAAAATGGAGAGTATCTATGAACGCAATTGTGAGAACATCCTTTTCCTAGTATTTTACGAGAAAATGTCTGCTTGCGATCTTCCACTTAAAATACTGGAACTGGTTCATTGTCAATCATATATTGAGTATCCAAATGATGAGTACGGCGATGTTGTCTTTTGGGAACAGCTTCAAAAGGCAATCGAATCCTACTAGTAAATATGTCCTCTATTTGACAATACGTATAGTTAATTATATACACGGACTTCCAGCATGCATTTGGCTTTTAAGTGTGTTACATTAAATGTTTTGTCAATAATATGTAATAAGATTATAAGTTCTTCTGAACTAGATCTACTATCATTGCTTTAGCAAATATGAAGTACGAATTTCTATTTCTAGAAAGTAAACCATGTGTGTTATAATTTCGCTATACTAACCAAATATATGTATATAACACGTACTATATTGAGTGCTCTAAAGTTCCGCGTAGAGTTTAAATTAGAATCAGAGACTAACCAAACTTTCGTTTTTCTCCATCATTTATATAGGTTGTACATGATGATATCATTTGTTCACAACAATAAGGCAGATCTTAACATAAGTTGGTATATCACGTGAACCACCTGCTATGCTACATACTAGACAAATCTTAGTATAGTAACAATATACTTACAGAATGATCTACTAACGCTGGATTACAAATTAGAAATGTCCGTTTATTGGTATTGTTTTATTGATTTTTGTATAGCAATGGATAATGTATAAGTTTCTATCAATGCCCGGTCGAAATATGCACATACCTACCTATGCCTACACTATTGACAAGCAGTCTTCACGTTAGATAGACCTTATAGAACAGGTCTTTGAAAATTGGGAGAAAAGTGTGAACGTTTTAATTATAAAAAAGAGCCATGCGTTAAATGATGATAATATAAAAGGAAAAGCGTATTTTCTAGAATTTGTAATTTTAATGTTAGCATACTTTTGTTTTGATTTTTCGAATCGCTTATTATCTTGATTGTTAATTTTTTTTCTTGCTCCAATGATATTCAAAATAGGTACAATGCAAAGATTTGTTTTGTTTTTATTGCTTTATTATCGTCTTATTTTGTATATTTTTATGTTAACAATATCAAGAAAACCAACACTTTTGTTTAATTACATGTACTTTTCTTAGACAGTAGAACTTTAGAGCTGTACCAGTATCGTTCAATCGTTTTGTATCAAAGATATCCCTATTTTCGATTTTCCGTCTGAAGCCTTTTTTTTCCAAAAAAACACAGTGTGGTAAATTTTAATAAGTTCTTTTACCCTAAACCAGCAAAATTCGTTACATCTTACTAAAGTAAGTTAGCAGTTAAAAGTCGGTATGTTTTCTTTTAAAGATATGTTACCATTTTTGAAAACAATTGTCACCAGCTATAACTGTAGAAGGTATGAATGACCTTGAACAGTTGGTGTTTTTATTTTTGTTTTATGATCATTTACTTAAAGCTGTTTTGTTTAACATTTACCTTATAACTATTCCTTCAGTTTAATTCAGGTATAGAATAAAAAAACAGTAATACCATACCAATACAAAGGATATTTTTGAGTAACGAAGGAATAATCTTAATGCGTATTTAATCCGACGAATAATGGAACAGTTGTTAGTTAACATGTTAATCGATAATGGGATAATCTAATATATTTTGTCATACTTTGTCATATTAAAGCAATAGCAATTGTTTTTGAAAAAGATAAAATATAAAGTTTAAATTTAAAATTAGTAGGATAAATAAAGGCAACAGTAGTATACCGCTGTTCCAAACTCATTAATCAATGGACAAAAAACAAAATCGGGATAACAAACTAAGACTGAGGGAAACGCATTAAATATAATCGGAGAATAACGAAACAACATTAAAATGGAGGATAATAGAAATAAAAAGTTGAGGCGTCACTTGTAATTTATTCTACTTTGGGAATTTTTGCCACTTACAATAGTGTTATACAATCGAGAATATTTTTCATATTACATATTCTGTAAAGTTTGAAATGTATGCAAGTGGATCCGGAAAACACTTATCATATGCATTTCCGTTGTCTTTAAATATTCAAAGCTGACAACTTGAACTCAAGACCTACATTTTGTAAATAACCTAGACTTTTCGTTATCTTTATTTAGAATAGATGGTGTTTACCATATTTTTTATATACTGTGTTTAATAAGTACTACTCCTATCTACTTAGACTAGCCTTTTGAATAAGTAAACATGGATAATTCATAAGTTGCTTGATATAAGCTACTTTAAATGACTTGCACCTTCTTATTGGTGTACAACTGAACTAGATAACATAAAATGTTAAGACATTTATTTCTGCTAGCTAAACGGTTAACATCAATTGCCTTGAAAAAAAAGTTTTCCGTATTTCCTAATGTTAGAGATGTTAAAAAAACATTTTCACCAAATTCATATTATCTGTAACATTATCTTATTATCATGTGTGCTCATGTTACATATAAAATATAACATAGATTTGTGTTTTTGTTTGACTTTCATACCTTCTTAATTCAATGGTGCGGTGTATCATCCTTCAAGAAAGGCTTGATGAGATCTAGGTGATTTCTGTCTAGTTTGGAGAGATTATTTGTATATTCAGGCAAAGCTAATAAAAAAACGACATTGAAAATAAGTTAGGTTACATTTGTGTTCAGTTGCTTTCGCATAACATTTACCGTCAACAAACATTGCAAGTTAACTTTTCTTAATTGTTTTTAGATTTTAGAAAATTTAGAATTTTTCATATTTCTCATGTAATGGCTTTTTATAACCGACTACGCTTTATAGTGTTTAGCAAATAATTGCTTCAACGAATTAATTTGAACTTTGGTGGATATGTGTCTCATTTGCAATCATACAATATTTTCTCATTTTCAAATTAACTGTTTGGCTTTTTTGATGGATCAACGAGAGATGCAAAACCAAAACAAAAACCCATCGGATTTGAAAAAACACCATGTTAGCCGTACGAAATGTTGAACGTCAAAGGTCTAAATCTTAAATGTATAGAGTAGTATACCGCTGTTCAAAAGTTAGAAATCGATCGAGAGAAAACAAATCCGAGTTACAAACTGACACTGAAATAAACACATTAACTAATATAAAACAACGAAACAACAGAAACACTGAAGTGCAAAAAAAACGAAAAGGACAATGCAACACACAGAAAAACGAACTATAAGATAACAACTGCCTTGTCTTTAACATTATATTATATAACTGTATATTGCATTGATACGTGTAAGCACACTCAACCATGAAAGTTATTCTTGGATTGAAGCAATTCTAAGTAAAATTCCTTCAGACAAAGGAGAGGTAGGGTCTCAGGTGAGTAGGAAGATGTATGAAACAATGCCTCATTGATTATGGTATGCTAGCTTCACAGTTATAGATATATAGAATAGATAAACCAATTTCTTGTGTAGTCAGTAGCAATGTTCCTTTATACTATCTTCGTCTGTTTTTACCTTTATCCCTCCTTTAAGTTAAAAAATCACAAAAGAAAGAAGAGACATGAGATTGTTTAAAAGGACAGTGCGTTGGTAAAATAAAGTAACAAATGTGTTCGTTTTAAGGATGTACATAAGTGAGGTTTGGGAAATGTGTCCGAGGTTTTGACTCCTTGTTTTTTTCTCCATTAATACAGGGTAAGATGTTTTGCCCATTTTCTTTTTATATAAGACATCAATAACTCATAAAAGTATTTTACCAAATTTTATTTGAGATTAAAATAATTCCAATACAAATATGAGGTTAAAAAGATATAGAAACATGTGGTATGAGTGTTAATGAGAGAACTCTGCATTCAATTCACGATTTATAAAAAGTCAACCATTATAGGCCCAGGTACGGTTTCCCCATGGAGCTCACACGTGCACCGAACAGCAAGCCATAAAGGACCAAAAAATTACAAGACTAGTGTAAAACCATTCAAACGAAAAAACCAACAGAGAAACGAGAAACACTTATGAAACACATCAACAAACTACTGACCATCAGATCCTGACTGAGGAAAGAGACCGAGTTACCCTGTTCCTGCAATTAATAAAAAAAATAAATCAAATATCTCAAAAAGATGCTCAATAACATATCACAATTTTTATCTTATGTTGTTCCTTTACTAATGCTCTTTCAACTTATTATATCCATTCTGGATTATAGATTTTTTAATTTCAACTAAGTACATCTTCAAATTAACATTGCATTTAAATATTCAACTAATTACAGTTTTATAGACAAAATTGCAATATTTTTATAATCAGCAAAAAGCGGTATCAACATAATAAATGAAACCAGTGTAGTACAATAAACATGATCTACAAATAGAATTCAATAGAATTAAAGAACTTTTTTGTGTTTAAATTAAAGCAGACATGCTTTATATGAACAAGAGACAGGACAATGATGAGTTTTGAATAAGGAGTAAACAAAAAATATAAGACAAAGCATGATAAACAAAATGTTTTTGGTAATAATGAGTAAAAATCATCAAAATGTTCGCGTATATATCATGATTCATGATTCTATTCTTTTGGTATCTTAAATATTTATAAAGCCACTTATACATCTCTTTTATGTGAAAACAGAAATGAGTACAAAATGACTTTAAACTTTGTCCTTGAACAGGTTATAAATATATAAGATCTGGATACCGATATAACGCGTGAATAAACTCGGTTCAAAACATAACAGGTTGTCAATTGAAAAGATTGCGTTGTATCGTTCATCCGATTTTGTTATTCTTTCATTTAAATTCAACAAAGCCTTCACATTTTGAAATGAATTACAATACAACTAACTGCACTCTTTGCATACAATAAGCCTACATTGAGACGTTATAATTTGTTTTTAAATTATTGAAACTTGATATGTTCTTCGGCGATAAGACAACTTTATAAATAAATACCAAGAGTCGTAGTCGTAACCATTTTACATAACCGTATGGTTTTAGAAAAAAATATATAACCTTACTCTTAAATCACTGATATAAATAAAATTAACGATACTAATTTTCTTGCACCAGATGCGCATTTCGACAATACATGTATCTTCAGTGATGCTCGTGGCCAAAATATTTGAAATCCAAAGCTTATATAAAAGATGAAGAGCTATAATGCAAAAGGTCAAAAAAATGTATAGCCAAATCCATGAAAGAAATCAGAGTTTTGCACGAGGGAGATACATTCCTTAATTTATAATAATTTCTATCATTTTGTAACAGCAAATTTTAATAACACAAAAAATCCGTATTTTCATGCCAGTCAGTGATAACCGTAAATGGAATAACGACTATCCCAATATGGCGACGTCAGATAGAGGTAAAATCTGTACAGTCAATTTTCTCAAATAAAACATGTTTTTGTCAATAGTTACTCAGCTGCAAGGTTTTTCTATATAATTACATCATATTTGAATCGTGACGGTGCACTGGAATAATTTGAGCTCTTTGAAAAGTGCCGTTGAAAAATTCGGAATGATAGTCGTAACTCGGAAAAAAGATAATCGGCATTATGGTATTAAAGAATGAGAACATGCTACATTTGAGAAAAATGACTGTGAAGATTTTACCTATATCTGCCGTCGCCATATTGGGATATTCGTAATTCCAGATACGGTTATCACTTTCAAACCAGTGAACATGTTCTGTTATAAAAAAGAACAATTACAATAGGTAAACAAATGGCCTTTACCAGTCTATGGATAAGCGATTCGATAAAAAACTTTTCTTATATCAACGAGCGATATTGTCTTATATCAACGAGTTGCATTGTGGGAAATTTCAGACGAATGTTAGCATTTGTACGAAGAAAGGCAGATTTCTCGGTATAAAGTAATGACTGTTTTCTTAAAACAGGGTGACATTTAACACGACATACGTCTGGTGTGTAATTTCCATGAATTATTTTATGTAATAACAAGCAAGGTGTTTTTAAACGAGAAAATTGAATTGTTGAATAAAGGAAACATAAATGCATGATTTATCATTTGCAGATGTACACATTCTATAAATATCATGTAGCAAATTCAGTGGAATGCAATTGAGATGAATTCAATTGTTTGCTAAGCCAAAATCACCTATAAGTCAAGGAAACTGCTATATTTTATGACATCAATGCTATATTTATCTTATACCATAGCGATGATTTTTTAATATAAAAAATGTATGAATGCGATACTTTTCTAATATAAAATGAATACGAGTACACGTCACAATGCATATCAAGAAAGCTGCAAATATAATTCACAAAGTTTTAACGTAGATCATGACCAGTTTAATGTTTTAGAATCAATATCACTAAAATTTAGCAACTGTAACAAAATTACGCATACATGAACTTATCATTTCAAACATGTTTCTTGACCCTATTGATAGTTGAAAGTGTTAATAATCTGTGCAGTCTATTGTTTTCAATCACATAGCTTAACCGACGAACTAACATGTTTAACCCCACGACATTATTTGTGTATGTGCCTGTCCGAAGTCAGGAGCCTGTTATTCAATTGTTGTCGTTTGTTTATGTGTTACATATTTGTTTTTCGTTCATTTTTTTTATATATATATCAGGCCGTTAGTTTTCTCGTTTGAATTGTATTACATTGTCTTATCGGGGCCGTTTAAAGCTGACTATGTGGTACGGGCTTTGCTCATTATTGAAGGCCGTGTACGGTGACCTATAGTTGTTAATGTTTGTGTGGTATTTTGGTCTCTCGTGGACAGTTGTCTCATTGGCAATCATACCACATCCTATTTTTCATAATTCTATTTGAAGTGATGGTGCAATGATGGAATTCAAATGCGGTTGCAAATACGTCTACCGACCTATTAGATTATAATATTCTGGTCACACTGCTATACCCTATCCACCTTGGTAATATCGAAATAGACAAAAATATCATTACTTAAAAGAAACATTCATTCAAACAATCCAATCCAATACAGCTCCAAATCACAATAAATAGTCAAATGGTAAAATCAATAATTCAAACAAATTAAAATGTACAAATGATGATATCCCGAACTTTGAAGACACCAACTGAGTAGCCTCAGACTATAAATTGGACCACGTCAGATAAAACGAAAATCAAAAATCTTGTCAAACAGAAAATGACTTTATTATTAACATAGAGATATTGGGAAGGAAAACAGTTCTTTTTGGATATCAAAGACTTTTCCCGTTGGTTAATTGATATATCTATGAACATAATCAGCTCGCCGCGTAGACGCTCTTTTACATCGCGATGATCGTGAGGGTATTCCGATGTATTGTTGCCACAGAGATTTGACTTCCGTTTTTGGCTAGTAACCGATCGTATAAATACGCGAACTTTTCTTAGTGCAAAATAACAATCCGTATCGCTTGTTTTAAATTCATTTCTTCAATGACTACTAAAAAAAATGTTTAGAACACAAATAAATAAGATGTAAATGTCTTTTGACGTCAGAAATGTGTATATATTTTTTCTATATTCATAAATATAGATCGTTCAGTTGGAGGACTGGAAAGCAGTTATTCATAAGGGGAAAGGTTAAAGATTTATAGATATAAGAAGATGAGACAACTTTCCATCAAAGTAATAATTTGTTTAAAGTAAACCATTATATATCAAAGTAGGTCTTTAAACACGGAGCCTTGGCTTACAGCGAACACCACGCTATAAAAGAACAAGAACATTGCTAGTGTTAAACCATTCAAAAAGGAAAAGCAACGGACGTGGTCGGGTATATATACGTACTTGTACACATCCCGATACAGGTGAGTACATTTTTACACTCATATAGAGTTGAGTACTTTTTTTACACTCATATATAATTTAGTACTTTAATAAACACCGATATAGGTGACTACTTTTGTACACTCAGATACATTTGAGTAATAACATACGCCCATATACAGGTGAGTACTTTTGTATACACTGATAAAGTGGAGTACTTTAATACAATTAGATACAGATTACTACTTTTTTAGCTCACCTGACCTGAAAGGTCAAGTGAGCTTTTCTCATCACTTGGCGTCCGTCGTCCGTCGTCCTGCGTCCGTCGTCTGTCGTCCGTCGTCCGTAAACTTTTACAAAAATCTTCTCCTCTGAAACTACTGGGCCAAATTTAACCAAACTTGGCCACAATCATCCTTGGGGTATCTAGTTTTAAAAATGTGTCCGGTGACCTGGCCATCCAACCAAGATGGCCGCCATGGCTAAAAATAGAACACAGGGGTAAAATGTATATTTTGGCTTATATCTTTAAAACCAAAACATTTAGAGCAAATCTGACATGGGGTAAAATTGTTGATCAGGTCAAGATCTATCTGCCCTGAAATTTTCAGACGAATGGGACAACTTGTTGTTGGGTTGCTGCCCCTGAATTGGTTATTTTAAGGAAATTTTGCAGTTTTTGGCTATTATCTTGAATACTATTATAGATAGAGATAAACTGTAACAGCAATAATGCTCAGCAAAGTAAGACCTACAAATAAGTCAACATGACCAAAATTGTCAGTCAACCCCTTAAGGAGTTATTGCCCTTTATAGTCAATTTTTAACAACTTTTCGTCATTTTTTGTTACTTGTACAAAAATCTTCTTCTCTGAAACTACTGGGCCAAATTTAACCAAACTTGGCCAAAATCATCCTTGGGGTATTTAGTTTTAAAAATGTGTCCGGTGACCTGGCCATCCAACCAAGATGGCCGCCATGGCTAAAAATAGAACACAGGGGTAAAATGTATATTTTGGCTTATATCTTTAAAACCAAAACATTTAGAGCAAATCTGACATGGGGTAAAATTGTTGATCAGGTCAAGATCTATCTGCCCTGAAATTTTCAGACGAATGGGACAACTTGTTGTTGGGTTGCTGCCCCTGAATTGGTTATTTTAAGGAAATTTTGCAGTTTTTGGCTATTATCTTGAATACTATTATAGATAGAGATAAACTGTAACAACAATAATGCTCAGCAAAGTAAGACCTACAAATAAGTCAACATGACCAAAATTGTCAATCAACCCCTTAAGGAGTTATTGTCCTTTATAGTCAATTTTTAACAACTTTTCGTCATTTTTTGTTACTTGTACAAAAATCTTCTTCTCTGAAACTACTGGGCCAAATTTAACCAAACTTGGCCACAATCATCCTTGGGGTATTTAGTTTTAAAAATGTGTCCGGTGACCTGGCCATCAAACCAAGATGGCCGCCATGGCTAAAAATAGAACACAGGGGTAAAATGTATATTTTGGCTTATATCTTTAAAACCAAAACATTTAGAGCAAATCTGACATGGGGTAAAATTGTTGATCAGGTCAAGATCTATCTGCCCTGAAATTTTCAGACGAATGGGACAACTTGTTGTTGGGTTGCTGCCCCTGAATTGGTTATTTTAAGGAAATTTTGCAGTTTTTGGCTATTATCTTGAATACTATTATAGATAGAGATAAACTGTAACAGCAATAATGCTCAGCAAAGTAAGACCTACAAATAAGTCAACATGACCAAAATTGTCAGTCAACCGCTTAAGGAGTTATTGCCCTTTATAGTCAATTTTTAACAACTTTTCGTCATTTTTTGTTACTTGTACAAAAATCTTCTTCTCTGAAACTACATGGCCAAATTTAACCAAACTTGGCCACAATCATCCTTGGGGTATTTAGTTTTAAAAATGTGTCCGGTGACCTGGCCATCCAACCAAGATGGCCGCCATGGCTAAAAATAGAACACAGGGGTAAAATGTATATTTTGGCTTATATCTTTAAAACCAAAACATTTAGAGCAAATCTGACATGGGGTAAAATTGTTGATCAGGTCAAGATCTATCTGCCCTGAAATTTTCAGACGAATGGGACAACCTGTTGTTGGGTTGCTGCCCCTGAATTGGTTATTTTAAGGAAATTTTGCAGTTTTTGGCTATTATCTTGAATACTATTATAGATAGAGATAAACTGTAACAGCAATAATGCTCAGCAAAGTAAGACCTACAAATAAGTCAACATGACCAAAATTGTCAGTCAACCCCTTAAGGAGTTATTGCCCTTTATAGCCAATTTTTAACAACTTTTCGTCATTTTTTGTTACTTGTACAAAAATCTTCTTCTCTGAAACTACATGGCCAAATTTAACCAAACTTGGCCACAATTATCATTGTGGTATATAGTTTAAAAAATGTGTCCTATGACCCCGCCTACCAAACAAAATGGCAGACATGGCTAAAATTAGAACATAGCGGTAAAATGCAGTTTTTGAATTATATCTTTGAAACTAAGACATTTAGGGCAAATCGTTCAAGATTTAAATGTCCATTAGAATAAGATCTTTCCCCTCACAAATTTTCAGATGAATCCAACAACTCGTTGTTGGGTTGCTGCCCTAAAATTGTTAATTTTAAGGAAATTTTGCAGTTTTTGGTTATTATCTTGAATACTATTATAGATAGAGATAAACTGTAAACAGCAATACTGTTCAGCAAAGTAAGATCTACAAATAAGTCAGCATGATCAAAATTGTTAGAGGACCCCTTTTGGAGTTATTGCCCTTTATAGTCAATATTGAACAACTTTTCGTCATTTTTGTAACTTGTACAAAAATCATCTTTTCTGAATCTATGGGCCAAATTTAAACAAACTTGGCCACAATCATTACTAGGGTATCTATTTAAAAAAAGTGTCTAATGACCCCACCTACCAACCAAGATGACCGACATCAGTAAATACAGTAACAGGTGAGCGACACAGGCTCTTGAGAGCCTCTAGTTTACACTCAAATACAGTTGAGTACTTTCATACGCCCAGATAAAGGTGACTGCTTTTGTACACTCAGATTCATTTGAGTAATTCCATACTATCATATACAGGTGAGAACTTTTGTACACTCTGATTAAGTGGAGTACTTTAATACAATTAGAAACAGATTACTACTTTTTTACACTCAGATACAGTTGAGTACTTTCATACACCCAGATATAGGTGACTACTTTTGTACACTCAGATGCAATTGAGTACTTTCATATGCCCAGAAACAGTTGACTATTTTTGTTCACTCATATTTGGTTGAGTACTTTCATACGCCCAGATACAGGTGAGAACTTTTGTACACTCAGATAAAGTGGAGTACTTTAATACACTTAGATACAGGTGACTACTGTTGTTCCCTCAGATACAGTTGAGTACTTTCATACATTCGGCTAAAGGGCAGTGATTTTCGTCGTAATCTGTGAACAGACATTTGATAACGATCAACCTTCTTGTGATGTCGTCTCTAAAATTGACGAAGGGATTATTTCATCTTCCTCGCTTGGAACTCTTGGTCAAATAACTATTTGTAAGCAGCAACCCTCTACTATGAAAGTCAGATATAAAATAAAAGATTCACAATCCGAAAGTTGTCGTAAACATGGTAAAGTTTGTTTTCAATCGACACTTATTGTCAATTCAAAACAAACATAATCGAACAAAATTGCTTCTCCAAAATAAATCAATATATGTAAGAATGATAAAAACCATTCTTTTTTTCTATTTGATAAATTATAAAAATACACAAGCCGTATTTGTACGAAAACGAAGGAATACTTTTATCTAGATGTTTGCTGGTATTATCGCTTGATTGCACTATCAAAAGTTGTTGTAAGTTTAAGGTAAACGTTTTGATCGGTGTTAAACTCCTCCCAATGTAAGTGGTTTTGATTGTTTAATATAAGCATTCATTCAAATTCGACAAAATATTTTTTTTTATTATTAAACATAGATTATATAAATATAGATCTATAAATTCGGCATGAGAGCATATATGGAGTTAACAGAAAAGAGAATAATAGAGCAACATATAAAGAATATAGAAAATTCTAAACTGTTGAAAAATAATAAATGAACGGTACCAGTACCCTCCACATTCACACAATCTAAACCTTCATTCATGTTTTTACTCCGAATGCTTGGAGTTTAGTATTAAGTTCATGACCCGGAGTGTTGTATGACGTTCATTATCACTGACCTAGTATGCATATTTGTTTAGTGACCAGCTGAAGGACTCCTCCGGGTGCGGGAGTTCCTTGCTACATGGAAGACCCAATGATGACCTTCGACTGTTGTCTGCTTTTATGGTCGGGTTGTTGTCACTTTGACACATTCCCCATTTCTATTCTCAATGGTATATATGTACCACAAGACTCAATCATTAAGATAATGGAAATTGGATACAAAGCAGATGAAATTTATAAACAACTTATCGAAATGTGAAATTATTCACATTATTTTGTTAACTTCCGTATTGAACAAGTTATACATTATTGAATAAGAAAACGTGTCCAATCTCACGGATCAAAAACATAATACAAGTTAGCAGGTAGTTGTTAACTGACTGCGTGAAATTTCATACAATTATATTTAAATAACTGATCATGTTTCCTTTTATATTTAGTAAAACATTTAAAAGTGTTCTTACTTAGATATTCACCTTCTAACTGACTATAGATACATTGACCGTTTCAGAATCTAATGTATTCTTGGTAATATTTTCAAAAGCGTACACCAAAACGTTGTAATTAGTTTTAAATAGAAATTCAACCAATTACGTAACGTTATTTTCATTTTGGGGTACGAACAATAAAATTACTCATGATGCTTTAGATTATGAAGCAGCCAATTGTTTATTCATAATTCAACATAACAGGTGCCACATGTGGAGCAGGATCTGCTTACCCTTCTGGAGCACCTTAGATCACCCAATTTTTTTCGTGGGGTTTGTGTTGTTAAGCTTTTAGTTCTCTATGTTGTGTCTTGTGTACTATTGTTTGTCTTTTACGTTTTGATCATGGTGTTGTCAGTTTATTTGTGATCAATGAGTTTGACTGTCCCTCTTGTACCTTTTGTCTCTCTTTTAAGATAATGAAGTGAATGATCGATTGGAAGAACGATGTAATATGACCAGGATAAAATGAATTATGGAAACATTCAGACAGTGAACACGAAACAAAAATATGTATGCAAAGTCTAAACTCCATTTCGAACAAGACTTGATAACCAAAAAGCTGTTTGATTTAAGTTCGAGAGTTTATTACTTGCAAACTAAGGTAATACTGTATTGACAAAATAAATTTAGATGAGACAAAAACAAATTTAAAAAATAACTTGTTTACAAATACCAAAAGAAAAATGTTTTATCCTTCATACATTATAGTTTTTTTTTAGCTCATTTATGTTTGTTCTTATCTTTTACCTTTGACATACTTTTCTCATCAACAAAATCAATTAAGCGCTGCATAGTTGTTTTTATACGTTATTCATCATTTTTATCAAAATAAAAACTTGATTTCCCCTTTTTTTTTATCATCTTCTCCTTTTCAAAACAACCACTGTATTGATATACAAATCAAACATATAAAAATAATATTTGTGTGAGATGATGATGCCTGTAGTATCGAGAATGTATTTATTTGTGAATTACCAAGGGTTAGTAGAAACATTACATTTGAAAAACCTTTTGATATAACTGAATACTTGTTGTATCCTATTGAACCTAAGTCACTTGTTTACCGTTACACATGTAATTATGTATAACCTAAAAAGAGTCTTAGAGTAATATTATTTTGCTTTTTTCCAATCAATCGGATTTAATGAAAGTACCCTAAATCATAAACATGATGAAAGATATTGAAATAAAACATACTATATAACTGATTTGTTTATTTTTAATTCTTGGATATGTAGTTATACTTTGATCAAGGGTATCTTTGAGGAAACGACGGTATATATCCTCAATAAAGGACCACATTAAGTTTGTTTACTGAATAAGACTAATACTCAGTGTGTTCGATAAATGAGACTGATCATCAGTACATTTAATTGATAAGACTGATTAACAGTATGCTAAAAAAATGAGACTTATCATCATCGTGTTTAAAGGGAAAATTCACGATTTTTTACTTATGGTTTAAATATGTTCATTATGACATAATATATATATTCACAAAGTTTTATCGCTATATGTGCAGTAGTAAAGGAGAAATTCAATAATTAATGAAAAAATATCAACTACTTCCTGTAGGTCGTGACGTTTTCTCCTGATTTTTGCATGCCGGGATTTAAAATACAATCATTAAAAATCTTGGTTTTTAATCATATTTTAACGTAATCGTAAGCGCGCCGATGACTTATGCTTTATCTAATAACCATCCGATAATAAGAAGATAAAACGCACAGACGTTCAATTGTACTCATTCGTGAGATAAATTATCTATGTTAAACGTATATATTCGAATTATTTTTGTAGACAACACAAAAAGTTATAAATTTATTTTTAATAAATGCATTTTCGGACTGATAAGGTCACAAAATCCTTGATAAGGTGAACAAATTAAAGTACAATAATCTGCAAAGACAATATGTTGGTGTATTATTATTGACCTTTTACTATCTCTGCTATGACTAGGTTTATACGATGTGTGTATTCACGGTTCTGTGGCAATACTCGTAGATGGCTTGTTGAAAGGTAAATTGTTATTTGCACTTCGGTATTTAACCACGCCTCTAGGACACACCTTGCCAGGTGTGACTGTCTATTTGGATCAGTGGGAGCATTTAATACACACATTAAAAATACATATTCAAGTTGGTGACAAATAAAAATTGGTCGCCGTGGAATTATTTAATTATATTTGGTGCAATTATTTATTTGAATTCAAATAAGTTAATTAACTAAGAAATACACAATTTTCGGTTCAAGACGGGAAACTTAATTCAGATGTCAGAATGAAATGATATACAAGTCTTGTCCTTGATTATGTCTCACAAAAAAGGGGAACTTAGAAATTAGAAATAGCTTTACTAAATCATTTTTATTTGTCTTTATTAGGCGAAAAAATGTACGAGAACACTTACATTTAGACTTTTGAAAGCCATGTATTAATTAATATATGAAACTATCTGAAGATAACTCTACCGAAGGGGAATATAATATGTACGAATAAAGAAAAAAATACTTTTGTATTGGAATGGAATCAAAAAATTACGAATAGATATTCTTTTCAAGTGTGAAAAACGTCAACCAAATTTATTCATAATCGGGAACGTTCTTATAAAAATCTGAGACTACTATAATAATTGTTGTCTCCCAACGTATATATATACTTAAATACCTATTTGACCAACGATGTTTAAAATTAAAAGACAACGAATTTAATGTTATCTTTCCCTATTTTTGAATGTTATTATAAGTCTGTTCAACTTGCAAGAATACCCCTAAAGCGGACAAATTTCCGACAAGCAGTTTATTCTTTAAATTGCTGTCATTGAATATCAAGAAAGAAAATAAATCCCGAAATTGATACTCAATAGTTTTCCTAGAAAATATTCACATCCCTTGGGGATTATTAGTGTACGTCCAGTTGCATGTATTTTACATGAATGTTGGAACAATTGTGATGATGACGAATTTCGTCCTTTATTCGTGAACAATCTAATTGATATATAAATCTGTGAGTTTACTATGTTCTTAACTTCGATGAACCAAAGCAAGTTATAAATTGACCTGTATTTAAATCAAATTGTTTCTTTTTTTTTTTTCTTCTTCTTCTTTTGGTATACAATAGTCTATCGAATTCGTTTACATACTGTTGGCATACGTAGACTAGTCTATTTACAAAACTTTTACCACAATTTACACAAAATGTATGTTTCTTTATTATGTTCAATGTATACATGTATACATATTTTAAATTGCGCTACTGACTATAGTTCCGTAACTTTCTACCCAGGCGTATGTATACACGAATCGTCGACAAGTGCGCACATTTTTTTTAAATCAATAATTCTGGTATGTTCCAATCTGTCCTAAACAATTGACAACGAGGATATATTACAATTTCCCAAATTAACCCTAGGAAAAATATGTAAATAGATTTGTATTTCTTCAATTTTTTTATTTGTATTATTTTTTTTTTATAAATAATATTCTTTACACCAGAAATGTTATTTATAAACAAGCGTATGAGTTCATTAATGACTAGTATATTATATCACTTTCGTACACGCAAGACAAAAATGTATATTATACATGCACCTGATAGTTCAAAATGGAAAGTTATAAGTAACGGTCGTGTACACTGATCAATACCTACAGAAGTGAAACGATGCATGAACTTGCAAGCCCGCCGGACAGGAAATCGTTTGAATACCTGGACGTGTCACCTTACACCCCTTCCAATACCTTTGGGAGTAATACCTTTAGCCATGCTGGTGATCAGATGAGGGAAGATCCGAATTTATTTAAATAAAGTTTATTACTTGAAAGAATTATGAACGAATTAGATTTTCGAAAACAATTTCCACGGAACACTTATTTATGATTTGAACTTTGACTTTTTAACTAATTACAATATTATCAGTTTAAAAATAACAGACTATATGGTTATTTAAAAATATAAGACCATTTTCCGTTTCAAGTTAGTCAGTCAGATAAAACAACCGTACGATCGACAAGATATCGACACGCAATTACGACTACATCGATTACTGTAGTTTTGTTCCTTTGTGGTTTATAGACATATCGGGATTTTTCATCGGAGAAGGTGACAAGATGGCGGAGAGCAGAGAACTGATACTCAAAATTTAAAATCGATGGTGATCTCTTATTTAGCGGAATAAAACTTTAATATCTATAAATTTGAGCATTTTTATACAGAATGGACATATTATCAATTTTTGATTTTTTTGCGAAGTTTCCCTTTAATGGACAAGACTTATCCTAAAATGTTAACTAATGTAATATAAAAAGCACGAAGGGTCCAGATTTAGAGAACATGAGCTCACCCTTTGTATTGGGTGGCTTTCTTTAAAACTGTGTGTTTTTTTTACTGTTGGTTGTCGTTTCGTTTTTTATTGCCAGGGTCTTGACATTCTCTCTTCGATTACTCAGTTGTTTTTTATCGCTAGGGCATTGACATTTTTTTTTCGATTACTGAGTTGTTTTAAATGTCAGTGCCTTATCATTCTGTCTTCGATGACTGAGTTTAAATTTACCTTTCAAGTAGTCCGCCTTTATAAAAGTAAATTATTCATTCTCAATTCTTAGAGATAGTTATATATCTATAACCGATTTACACTTTCAAACCATTTTCTTATTTAGTTGGTAAAAACTATACTGGTGAAAGTAAAATTTGCCTCTTTAAAGAAAATTTAAAGTTTTCAAAAATTTACGAGATGCTGAAAAAATTGCACCAAAAAAATTCAGAAATGCTTCAAAAGGCAGTGTCGCTCACGTAAACGAGTTGCTCGAAAAAGACTGTGTCGCTCACGTAAACGTGTTGCTCTAAGAAGGCTGTCTCGCTCATGTAAGCCAGATTAATCATCAACAATGAACTCTTCAAATATTGTTGACTAGAATATAAAGCATGACTAAAAATTTTTTTTTGTAATCATTGTCATTCATCGTTATACTTTCTCTCTTTCTCTTATAGTTTTTCTCTTTCTCTTATAGTTTTTCTCTTTCGCTTATAGTTTATCTCTATTTCTTGTAGTTTCCCTCTTTCTCTTATAGTTTCTCTATATCTTTTACAGTTTTGCTCTATCTATTCTGGTATCTTTGATGAGATAATTTACGTAAGCGAATTTCATCGTGAACATTGGACACTTTCGAACATTGTCGACTAGAATATAAATCATGACTTAAATCTCTTTTGTTTTCATTGTCATTCATCTATTTATACTTTCTCTCTTTCTCATATATTTTTTCTCTTTCCCTTATAGTTTATCTCTATCTCTTGTAGTTTCTGTCCAAAACAAAAGAAAGGACAATATTATCAGTGTAAGGGCAATAAGTTATTAAGGAAGACAACTAAAAATGTGATATATGCGGTCTTGTCTTACTGACCGTTTTCGTTATTACAGGACAAACACTGCAAGAAGGTGTCAACTGTAGATGAAGGAAAGTTGATTTATTAATAGATCTTGTCTTGATGTTTAGATTTTATATTTAATGTCTATATCTATATCATGTATATATTCATTTACTTATTGTTGTTGGTATTGCTGTTTCGATTAATGAGGAACACTTGCATATTCTTGGATATATTGTTTTTGTGTTGTTTTCCAAAAGTCTGCATCATTCTCATACAAAAGATGTAATGCGTTTAATATTTATAGTCGCCGTCACGTAAAATTGGCACCATGTTTTTTGTCAAAATTTTCTTAAATATCGACCGCGTTTACTCGAGATTATGTTTTTCAATAGACCACTTTCGAGTTCATCCGTCACCGGCAAAAACTCGTCAATTATACACGCCTTTATGACGTCATTTACCAGATCGAGGGGCTCGCCTGTATCCCTGCACTATTTACGTTCATCAAGCGTCTTAGTGATCGTCTTTGTGCAGGATAAACTAGAAATAATGGTTGCTCTGTAAGTACTTACTGACATTTCCCTAATGACAGCAGTGTTGATTGTCAATTTTGAAAATTCAATTTGTCGAATAATTCGTACAATATAGAATTATAGTTTTCCAACCACTCGCTCAACATTGGAAGGAAGTGACGACGCACCTAAACGCACAAATGACGATGATAAAGGCGCGTATAATTGACGAGTTTTTTCCGGTGACGGATGAACTCGAAAGTGGTCTATTAGCGGGATAAAAATCCAATCCAAATATATATTACTGTCCTACCTTTTATTGTGTTTGCACTGTATAATCCTGACCTTCACAAAATCTAAGATTATTTTGTATGGTGGAATCCGACATTGTTATTACCGGAAGTGTTGCCGTGGAGTCCACGTGCTCTCAATTTTCTTGTGTCTCTCGGAGCTGTGCGTCATCTTTATGTAAAAAGCGCGGGAAATCGTATCATCAATGACAATGATATTACCGGAGAGTAACGAATGTTATGTAGAAAGGGATCCTCATAGAAACCAAGATGGCGGTTTTACAATGAAAACAATCTTGAAAAATGTGAAGGTCAGGATTATACAGTGCAAACACAATAACATGTAGGACAGTAGTATATATTTGGATAGGATTTTTATTCCGCTAATTGAAAAACATGATCTCGAGTAAACGCGGTCGATATTCAAGAAAATTTTGACGAAAATCATGGTGCCAATTTTACGTGACGGCGACTATAAATGAATGTTTGAACAAATTAAAATTGGATATGCATTCATAAAGTGGCCCTGGAAACCGGATTTTAACTATTCCTTTTGTTCTATTTCTTTTAAAAATATTATTTGCCAAAAAAAAATCAAAAAATAACGAACTCAAAGAAAAATCAAATACGGAAAAATAGAAAAAAAAACAATAAGAAAAGGTTCAACAATTCATTGAAGCACGCACCAGTTACTTAACTTTGTATTTGTAACGAAAAAAACTAAATACCCAGCTACACTTTAGCTGTAGGTTGCTTGCAAATGTTTAATATTTTAGTACTTTCTTTCGGCTCTTTTGATGAAAGATGTTAAAAGACGATTGAATAAAATGTGATCTTTTTTACATATTATCTAGATCTATAACACATCAAATCTTTTGATTATTTTTTAAAACTAAATCTATTATTGCACACTCGAGATTTGTAACGTCTTAATTTCAAGCTTATTGTTATGGTCTCATAAGGACACTTGCTCCTTTATAACATAAGCAACACGACGGTTGCCACATGTGGAGCAAGATCTGCTAACCCTTCCGGAGCATCTGAGATCACCCCTAGTTTTTGGTAATGTTTGTGTTGTTTATTCTTTAGTTTTCTATGTTGTGTCATGTGTACTATTGTTTTTCTGTTTGTCTTTTTCATTTTTAGCCATGGCGTTGTCAGTTTGTTTTAGATTTATAAGTTTGACTATCCCTTTGGTATCTTTCGTCCCTCTTTTATAAGTAATGATAAGACTTAGAGAAGGTAGATCCAAACATTCTGCACTGTTTCTCTAGTCAGATTTTCTCTTATTAAAATGGTATCAAGATAAATAACCAAACTTGCATTTTATCACTATTTTCAATTTTAAGCTATATCCAAGATTTTAGTTGCCAGACAAAGTTATTAGACAAATATTTTAAACTAGATACCCAGAATGATGATTCTATTAAAGTTTTATTAAACTTTGCCTAGTAGTTTCAGAGAACATAATTGTCAAAGACAACAACATATGACGACGACAAAAGACACACAACAGGCGACATACGACAGACACATGGTGAACTCAAACAACAAAAAAAACCAATAAAAGTCTACAAAATATTTAGAACTGATCAATATCAACTCTATCAAAAACTATTAATGATATCATGTGCTTCTGCAGGGTAGGCAGATCCCCATCAGCATGTGGCATTCGTCAAGTTGATCATCAATAATGTAGTTTTTGAATTATTTTTATTTATATAAACATCTTTTGTTGTATCATTACATTTCAGTTTGGTTATGTTGCCCAAGCATTTTGGTACATTGAAATTTCATTTCCCTTTGTACACATGGTATTTTATTTCATTTAAAAGTACTTTAATTATGTGGGTTAATATATTGAGTTTTATCTTTATTACGTTTTGTTTTTCAGCAAAACACCTGTCCATAAAAGTGAACGTGGTCATTATAGTATTTCAACGAACGAATTTTCGGATGCGTCGTGGAATAAAATGATAAATTAGAATCATCTAGTTTGTATTGAATATTATTTTGTTTTTACTTGGCTCCACTAATTATATTTTTTAAATGATAAAGAACATGTGATTTTCATAATCTTAGACTTCTGGATAATACGATAGAACGCATTGTTCGTCAATGGAACAGCACACAAATAACAGAATTAAAGCAGAAACAGCAAATCATATCATATAACAGATAGACACAAGTCTACATTATTATAATTATCACTCTTATTCATCGAGAAACGTCCAAATTGAAAATAACAAAATAAATGGAATAAACGCATAAGCTTCGAACAACGTGAAACCTCTGTGTTAAAGTATAGTTATAAGAAAGCCGAGTGAGTTGTATGTTAAGGAAAACGTACTAAATACATCGATGACACAAAAATGGACCAACATAACAAAAAATACTATTTCACACGGTAAAATATATTGGAGAAAGATTAAACAGTCAAACACAGATCAATTTGTCGAATGTTTATTGATTTTTGACGGAAAAAACTTTATGCATTAATCCTTCTCGCTTTCACATCCACACCACCCCCTCTCTCCAAAAAAAGTAACTGATAGAAATCAGATATCAAATTTCACAAATAGATGAAAAACAGGAAAATATGAATTTTAAAGATTTCCGTTAATAGTTCGAAGACAACCAAAAAATGTCAAACAATCTAAACAAACTAAACAACATGCGTTGGCTGTGATTTGAAATCAAATATTAGATTATACAACGTGGAAATTGGCTACCCAAGTGTTATATAATTAACCCTTGTAATCTATGATTTTTTTTTTCTATAATAGTTATCAAAAGTACCAGGATTTATAATTGTATACGCCAGACGCGCGTTTCGTCTACATAAGACTCATCAGTGACGCTCAGATCAAAATAGTTTGAAAGCCAAACAAATACAAAGTTGAAAAGCATTGAGGACCCAAAATTCCAAAAAGTTGTGCCAAATACGGCTAAGGTTATCTACTCCTGGGGTAAGAAAATCCTTAGTTTTTCGAAAAATTCAAAGTTTTGTACACAGAAAATTTATAAAAATGACCATATAATTGATATTCATGTCAAAACCGAAGTGCTGACTACTGGGCTGGTGATACCCTCGGGAACAAAACGTCCACCAGCAGTGGCATCGACCCAGTGGTGTAAATAGTTATCAAAAGTACCAGGATTATAATTTTATACGCCAGACGCGAGTTTCGTCTACATTAGACTCATCAGTGACGCTCAGATCAAAATAGTTTGAAAGCCAAACAATTACATAGTTGAAGAGCATTGAGGACTCAAAATTCCAAAAAGTTGTGCCAAATACGACTAAGGTTATTTACTCCTGGGGTAAGAAAATCCTTAGTTTTTCGAAAAATTCAAAGTTTTGTACACAGAAAATTTATAAAAATGACCATATAATTGATATTCATGTCAACACCGAAGTGCTGACTACTGGGCTGGTGATACTCTCGGGGACGAAACAACGTCCACCAGCAGTGGCATCGACCCAGTGGTGTAAATAGTTATCAAATGTACCAGGATTATAATTTTATACGCCAGACGCGAGTTTCGTCTACATAAGACTCATCAGTGACGCTCAGATCAAAATAGTTTGAAAGCCAAACAAATACAAAGTTGAAGAGCATGGAGGACCCAAAATTCCAAAAAGTTGTGCCAAATACGATACAGTCATCTTTACTCTGTTGGTTTACTTACAAAAACAAATTAATCTCGTTTTATCAGAATGACAATTTGGTTATACAGACGCCCGGTATACCTGAGTAAAAACAATGACCTTTCCATGTTTTATACTATCGGAAGTCTTACATTTGTATGTATATCATGAAAATATAGAAAACAACATCATGGTTAAAAGAAACATTTGTTATAACTATTAAAATAATCCTACCAAACATAAAGTTGTATATGATATAAAAAAGAAATACGATAGTATTATCTACTTACATCGTGTGACAAGTTTGAGTTATCTTTCTCAGACTCGTTCAATATCTGTTTACATTGGTTTATTTTTGTACCAATGTGTAGAGTACGAAGACTAGGGTACATGTATTTTATTGTGACTATTTTATTGTGTTATAGACATGTAAGATATTTGGATGTATGTTTTTAATTGGTATATAAATAAAACATACTGTTTAATATTCTGTATTTTTTATGAAACTTATTATGTAAGTAACAGTAATTATGTGAAATGACTTGTATTATACTACTTGTAATACTTGTAGTCTGGAACATATGATAATTGAAGCAAATAAGTTTAATTTAACATTTAATAAAGTAAAGTTAGAACAATAATCCACTGAATAATCCACCTGTATGTCTGGCATTTTTGTGAAGATCCGATTGTAGAAACTGTAATATATCGTAGTAAATTCCACGCACCTGTGCTTGAATTTAATGAAAGAAATGAATTCACATGCGCAGTAGAACCCATGTGTCAAGAGGTAATTGTCCTGGACTGAAATAACAACTTTATTATTTTTTAATGATTATTGATTTGTCATTTAACAGAGACAAAATGCCTTTACATCTTTGAGTATCAAAGGTCTGTATGAGACTTTTCCATGTTGTTTTTTAAACTTAACATTCTATTGTTATGAGAGTACTAAGTGAAGTCTTCCACTAAACAAAAAGTGCATTTTCTTTTATTAATTTACAAACATAAAATGCAAGGAATATTTTTAAAGAATACTAGATCCTTTGTCAACGTGTAATTTTTTTTCAAATTTTCGAAAGTTTTATTGGATAACATATTTTCTCTTTATCTATGTAATCGTAAACAGGATATACGCACAAAAGTCACATGTACTTATTGTGTCGGTAATACATATAAACATGTAAACCATATCTCATAATCATGTATATAAAACGTAGTTAATGTTTGAATTGTTTAGAGTGTTTTTTGTATGAATATAGATATGTTGTCTGCATATATGGTTGTCAATGAGAGAATTGTCAATACGATTTAAATTAAAGTGGATCCCAGCAATTACACTCAACTGTAATACCTGCAACAATAAGAAAAACTTATTAGTAAACTACAACGGTTCATGACCTTAAATGTATATAAGTTAAAGCAAGAAAACTTACAAACTAATTAACAATAAAGCAATTTACAAATATGTCTGTACTAAAACATTGACAAACAATCAACTATATGATCCTGATTTATGACAAACACATGAGGGGTTATACATATTTGTGAGTGTTGAACCTTCCTACTACATGTATTTCGATACCGATCTTTGGCATCAGAACATGGAAAATAAGATAAAAAAGACATTGGCAAAAAGCTTAACTCAAAAGGATCTGTTTAAGGCACCTAATTAACAACTGATACGAAAGTCATAGGCACTACATGTAGTACCTAGATCGAAGTACCTGCAGTAACTTGGAGCTAGTTGAATATGTTTTACAACCTATAAGTCAATCTTTATCTCCGGGCCTAAAATACCAAATAGTATATATTCAAATTAGTTTGTGTACAGACGTCATGAACAGTCATAACATAATGGTATTTCATATTTCAAGTATGATCCAATGGATAAAAAGCTGATAGATACAAGTTTTAAGTTGATCGCGAGCATATTCAGAATATGCTTAATTGTGTAATCATACGTTTTTTGATTGAGTTCAGTCTGCCAATTGATATTTTATCGTATGTTTTTTCTATGTTGTGATGTTATGCTATTGTTTTAGAAAAATGGAGAAGGTTTGGATCCATTAAAACGTTTAATCCCGCTGCAAATGTTTGCACCTGTCCTAAGTCAGGAATCTGATGTACAGTAGTTGTCGTTTGTTTATGTAATATATACGTGTTTCTCGTTTCTCGTTTTGTTTATATAGATTAGACCGTTGGTTTTCCCGTTTGAATGGGTTTACACTAGTAATTTTGGGGCCCTTTATAGCTTGTTGTTCGGTGTGAGCCAAGGCTCCGTGTTGAAGGCCGTACTTTAACCTATAATGGTTTACTTTTTAAATTGTTATTTGGATGGAGAGTTGTCTCATTGGCACTCACACCACATATTCCTATATCTATTAATTAAAAAACCTGCATAAACAATACGATATACTGAATTTTCGTTAATTTGTTTTTATTTACCTTATAACGTTCCTGTTCTTTGTCTTGATGTTTTGCTAAAACTTTAACAACTGTATCATGTAATTCTAAGAGCAGCTGAACTTACAGTTGGTCTCTTGTGGAGGGTTATCTCATTGGTAATTTTACCACATCTTTTCCTTTTTTTCGAGAACAAAGCAGCTCAAGGAAAAGTCATTAAAATGTCGTGATGTGAAAACAAACGCTTATTTTTTATAGTGCCTAAAAGATTTAATTCAAGCCCTTGATGGAAAGACAAAAAAGATCATATCTGAAGGCAGTGTAACCCTCACGAAATACAGAAGAAATACAAAACCTGTTCAAAGTCTAGGTAGTGAAAATTATCCTAGACATATGATCAACATAAATTTAATTAAGAGACCGTGCAGTTAAGTAAAAAAAAACACGGCCCGTCAGAATAATCGTAAGGTGATGAAACTTTTGTTTTGACGTTTTTCATTATCATCTATGTAAAATTTTCTTATATGCCGAACATTGTGGCGCTTATTTCGTAATTACGAAGAAACTATCGCGGAATTACGAAATGATTATCGCGTAATTACGAGAGCACTAACGCGAAATTACGAGAGAAACATTGCTTTATCTCGTAATTACTAGATAATTATCGCGTAATTACGAAAAAGCTATCACGTAATTAAGAGATGATTTTTAACTCGTAATTACGAGATTATCATCGCATAAGAAAGAGAAAACGATCTCGTAATTACAAGACAAAACAATGATTATCGCGTGCTCACGCAATAGTTTTCCCGTAATAACGTTATGATTATCTTGTGATTACGAGATGTAAAACTTCGTATCTCGTTATTACGCGATATTACGAGATAAAAAAATGATTATCTCGTAATTACAAGATTTTTTTCGTCACAAAAATAATAGTTTTTATTTGTGTGACCGTAATAGGTTTTCGTAATTTTCAGATATAGTTTAAGAAGCCAAAGTTGAACTAAAAATTGTATAGAGTAATTGTTTTTTCCTAAATAACATATAAAATATAAAAGAATCAGGTATCACTCATTATTATATCTAATTCCTTCATTCCTTTGGTTCGCTTTTGTTTTGCTTATGAATTTTCATTTGATTTAGGAAAACATACAAAAGCAGTGTTTAGACGACTATATATAATATGTTAATCAGCTGATTCTTTTGTTTCCTATTATCGACACAAATTTTTGGAATTCTGGATCCTCAATGCACTTCAACTTTGTACATGTTTGGCTTTATAACTGTTTTTGTATGAGCGTCACTGATAGCTCTTATGTAGACGAAACGCGCGTCTGGCGTACAAAATTAGAATTCTGGTACATTTGATAACTATTAACTCGTTTCACATTACATATGTTTTATAATAGGTTGGACAACGTAGCTTTTACAATTTTCTCTTTATGAAAGTTTGTCTGATATCTTATTCAAGAAACACATGTTCTGCGGGTATACAAATAACCTTTGATCTTTTCTCTTCACGTTTCTGTACTGATTTATGTAAACATCTGTAATCTTGTCATACGATTTACACTTAATGAACAAATCGATTTTGAATCTTTTATGCTTATTCAATATAGTCATCGACAAAAAGACAACGATAAAGATAATATAACAAAAGAACAATTAAAAAATAAATGATTCAATGAAGTTTATATACATCGCGATGAGAGGAGACTTTCGTTAGACAGTTCTACATTGTTTTGCTATTCATAACGTCAAAAAAGACGTCGATTAGAGGGTTCTAAAATTGTACAGTGATTAAAAACTAGACGTTGATCTGAGTCAAACATGTTTACTTGAAACAACTAACACACACTATAGTTCATGTTATTATTTCCATTCCTTTTTCCTTCACGTTGCTTTCAGTTATTATCAAATGATGAAAATGCAGAGTAATTGTTTTATGGAGGACAAGATTGATTTACCCGAATCAGCCCATTGCTATCTTGAGATTGTAAACTATAATGTATGAAAACAAACCCCATATGGATATAAATATAGATATTGTATAGCAGTTGCATTCATACTTAACATATACAACTGATAGAAATAAAACCAGTATCTATGCTTTGACCTATAATGGTTAACTTTTAAAAATTGTGACTTGGATGGAGAGTCTACTCATTGGCACTCACACCACATCTTCCTATATCTATTTGATTCGAAATCAGTTTGTTCTGTTAATTTCATCATAAGGTATGCACGATAAACCTTCTTACCACGCTAACTAAAACTAAAAGAAAAAACGGCTTTCTCGATAACTAGACATTTTGAATAGTTCCAAGTACTTTTGTGTAAAACACAAAGTCCGCTATATCCATAATAATATGAGATTGATTACAATCAATATTTACCCAACAAACTTTTAAATGTATCAAATCGAATATGATAAAATTATTAAAACTGATAATCAAGTTGATATGACATATAAGACTTCTTCTATGGATGTACACTCCAAAATCAGACAGATAATTAGTAATAACGTCGAGATAGGACAGAAGACACAATCAGTAAATAGACACATAAGGAGTTGGACATACTTAGAGCTAACAAGTACATTCACAAAAAGATCAACCTGACGTCAACTATACCAAAACTTATATCATTTTTGTTCCATGAATTTGCATTGATATACATCTGCGAAACATTGAAGAACACAAAAACTAAACGCCCACATACATATAATCAAACGGACTGTAATTCAGTGAATGTCGTTTGTTTATGTGTTACATATTTGTTTTTCGTTCATTTTTTTTTATATTAATAAGGCCGTGAGTTTTCTCGTTTAAATTTGTTTCCATTGTCATGTCGGGGCCTTTTATAGCTGACTATGCGGTATGGGTTTTGCTCTTTGTCGAAGGCCGTACGGTGACCTATAGTTGTTAATGTTTGTGTCATTTTGGTCTTTTTGGTGACAGTTGTCTCATTGGCAATCATAACACATGTTCTTTTTTTTATTCGATAACAACTGCCATTTTTTTAAGTGATACAGCCTTTTATAGTAAAAGAAAAACCTTATGATGCGATAGCAAAGGCTGAACGTGATGTACTAACCCAGATTGAACCGTTAAACAAGATGATAACACTAATCAATCATAAAACATTTGTAGCATAATGATATTGCTGTCTGATATTATCCACGAAACAGTGTTTCACTCCATGCAATCGTATTATCAAACTGAAAGACATATTTTCTTTGTACTTATTTATTTACATGTACGCCCGTTAAGGTATTATTTGTTATAACTAATTATATAAGATCAACACATTTTTTCCCAAACCTAAATATTTGGACTTATTTATTTAGATAGAGTCTATATACATGTTTTCCGCAAGGTAAAACAGTCATACACGTTTGCCCAGAAAACGTTGGCACTCGCATGAGAAAACGGATATTTTGTCATTGGAATTTGCCGTTATTAGAATGAGGAATATGTCTTCTCTATACAATGGTTAGATTAATTGTTTTAATTTAACAAACAAAAAAAAGCATGATAAGATAGAGGTCTGTCTTTAACATGATGTTTAACGATTCATCAACATTATACTTGATTACGTCGTTGATGTTCAAACAGTTTGTCCAAAACTAGTGCTAATATACGTTAAATGAACATTTTATGCGGTACGGCTAGTGAACAAATTTAATTAGTATGCCTATCACAATACGTTCACGCATTGATTTTTTTTTTAAATCAGACGTGTCAGTTCTATACTGAAACTAGCCGAAGTTGTCTATTCTCAAAATAATGACAATATTTTTTTATTTATTTATTTTGCCTTTTATTATTGTAAAGTACGTTCGATTCGCTGGCCTTAGCCAAAACGTCATTATCAGTTCAATGAATGTTCTAGTACCCAGGTCTTTTGTATGTACAAACAATGATTCATTTGATAAATTTCAACAAATAATCCTGTCGTCCTACTCCCTTGGAAATTATGTCAATACATTATATGTTATATTAAGATTAAGAGCTTAACATAGTTTTCTAAATTGATTTTATTCCCGCTGTTACGCTTGCATTTCGTTTAAACTAAATAATAGAAAAGGGACGAAGGTACAGATAGACAAAATTTAGGATTGAAGTATATTATACAATTCATTATTTCTTCAGACAATTATTTCTTATCTTTACATATGATTTTGCCAAGTGACTATCAATGTTTACTGTATGTTTATTATAACATTCTAATTCCATTTTAGTATTTCTTTTTTTCGTTATTATATTTTGATCCTGCGATGTAGACGTTTACTCGACCTTTTGTTTCTATGTGTCATATCTTTCATCATGTCTATGAACATGATTAATATATTCAAACAATTCTCATCGTACCCTGACCACACACAGACTCTTAACTGCTTTACTGCGAGTTATCTGTATAGTAATGTTTACTGTTATAATATAATGTCATGATGTGTAGCATGTGCATGTAATATAGTGTAGTTTCGAATAAGTTCTGAATGAATACAGATATATATGCCATATGTAAGATTATAACATATATGCACATAGGAAACATAATTACATTTTTTGAGAATATTTGATAATTTTGATATAGCCTTACTTTAATGTCTTCTCTGATGTTATGTACTTGGTCATGTCAATAATTCACGTGTTATAGTACATAAAGGTTGTTTACATGTCACATACAAAATTTGTTTTAACATCTTAAGTATAGCTCTTTGTTATAACCAGACAGAGTGCGATACACGAAGGTTTCCAGATTTATTGGCCTACTAAAAGCAGCTATAAAAAACTGCTAAAAAAATATTTTTTAGAGGGAAAATATCAGTGGTTGCCATTGTAACGAACACTCTATTTTTTGGTTGTTAGACGTAGTACAATTTTTCAAAAATCAGATAGACCACTACAATTCAGAACCTAATTATGAAAAGAATCATGTATTTTTCATTAATGTTCATATGTATAACATTGATACAACTTGGTTTAAGCTTCATTATTGTGAAAATTGAATGTCAGCCAAATTTGTATTTTTTTTAAATTTTGGCCAAACAATGCATATTTTAAACTTTTCTGTAATTTTTTTTTTTGCGAAATCATCAAATTTTCTCTGGTGTTTTTCAAAAAAGTCCAAATGTGTACAGAATAGATAGCACTGTAGTTATGCAGTTTAGATACTACTTTACCTAATTAAATAGAAAAATGAGTGGGATTTTTATCACCATAGCGAACAATTTTTTCTTGGAAACGGATTTTTTATTTGCAGAATATTGCAGTTGAAGAGCTTAAATTTCCAAAATTATTTCATAACCGATTAGAAAACACATGAAAGCTAACGCAAACTTTCAATGACTATCGTCAACGTGTTGTTGACTTCAATTGTTACCTCGGAAACACATATTATCCATAACAACATCAATTTAAAAACTGCATCAATAGAAATTTAGGTAAAAAATCACATTAATAGAGAGTGTATATTTTAATTAGAATATGCCTTTTTAATTCATTTTTAAACTATATGGACTAAATCATTTAGGGACAGTTTCATGTACATGTTTTCCGCAGGGTAAAACTATCCGTTATATAAAGTTGGTTACATCGTTTATGCACGTGTACGTAATAGTACATAAAGTTTGTTTGCGTGTTTTATGTTAGTCAGGTCCTTAAAACAAGTGTTATAGTGCATGAAAATGGTCCATTTTAATGTTTTATGTTGGTATCTTCCCTGGAAGTAAAAATACACCAATCAAACAAATTAAGATATCATTATCAGATGATTTGTTTTTCCTGCAAAAAGAGTGGTTAATAAGAAAATCGTCGGCATTTCAATCACTTAGATCAATGATATAAATATTCACTGATTGTTTCTAACTAACCAATACATTAACTCTTGTACGGAAGAATTACATGATAACAGGATGGCTAAATATATCCAGGTGTGTATATCATTATATAACTTAAAAATTATTTTTTAACGATTTTGTTATTTGCTTATAATGGCGTGAATATTGATTTATTTAGTTTTGAAATAAAAAAAATAAAAGTAAGTTAATTCGTTTCTTAAAATATAAAACCCGTTTCAATATTGAAAATGTATTTTTGATGTAAATTAAGTGCCAGTCTTTGTTAGAATCAGGCAATTTAGGTAAAAATTAAAACATAATTAAAAAACACCCACCGAGCTAATCATTTCTATTTAATACTAACCATCATCCTGAGTTAAAAAGTATTAGTCTTTCGTTTGTGTAATATCAAAAACCTTCGTTAGGACATTTTAGAATGATAGCAAATTCCAGAATTATATCCCCTTAATCGTTAATTTCTAGTGCATTTCAACCAAATTGTATCTTTTATTACCAGAACAGAAAATGGAAATGATTGTTATTTTTGTGCATAACTACATATTATGAACTGAAATCAATGTCAATTTGGGTGGGTTTTTTTTTGTCATGTTTTCACCACTGCCTGATTCTTAGGCAGAATGGTACTTAAGTGTGTGTTTCATTTTTATAACCGACATATTTGTAGAAATCGGAGCAATCGGCCTAATTTCGTTAATATCAGTAAAAAAAATACAAAGAAATAACAACGAGCTGTAAATAGTTTCAATCGGTAGTGATGTGCCTTTTCCATCGTTTTATTAGAGATGTATCAGTTTATATTTGATTGTAATAAACAGTTTGTGTAAGCTATGCTGTTGAGCGGATCAATCTCAATGAACTTGACAATAGGATACCACATATACAAGAAAGTCATAACCATACATTGCAATAAATCTAGCGATTTGCAATAAAGGTCGGTAAAAAATTTAAATCAAGGACTATCGCCACGGCATGAATACGCCAATATTCGATTTATGTGTATCAACGTGAAAGGTGAAACATTGGTTTTTAAATTTATTTTTGAAAAGAAAATCAGCAGAGATTTCATATTTATAATTCAAAAGTAGTTGAGCCAGGAACCCAATAAATAAAGTACATCTGATGTGTAAGTATTGTTAAATAGCAGAAAATTTTGTTTACTCTAAAAAAAAAATCTAGAAATTGACATTTTTCGTTCCCTTTTTTTCAAAATTTATGATATGGTAAACAAAGAATATATCAAATCAAATAAATTGGTGGGCGAAGGGTTGCACCACTGTTATTTTTTCCCTTAGAAAACCGTCACAAATTTAGAAGACTTCTGTAAGAAATCATGTTTACAAATATTTGATGTCACAACTACGTCACTCATGACGCAATTGGTAAACATCTGTTTGAACTGAAACATTTTGATGGTTTCACATATTTTTTCATCAAATCTTCACCATTATTAATTCTTTCCACTTTTCTGTGGAAAGACTTATTGTTTTTCTTCTGATTATTATTTTTTTTTTCCGCCAAATTTTGTTCTTGCGATAAATGTTTGTTTCGCAATATGTCGCTTAGATATATCTCATATTGTATCGTAAAGTTTATGCGCTTTTAAATTTCACCCTGCTAAGCCGAACCATTTTCTTTGTGAGAGTTATCTCCCTGTTCACTGTTTATCATCTGTATGCATCTCCTTCGTAACAAAAAAAGATATCCACAAAATTCTTTTTACACATTGTTCGTCAAATCCTCAGGAATTTTTGGCTAATTTGGATCAAAGCGATTCGATGAAATTTTTTTAACTCCTAAACCGTTAACCGTATAACCCTGCAATAATTTTTATTTGAGTCCCCTAGGTCCTAACTTAGGTCAAGGTCAAAGTTCAAGGTCATATTTTAGATTTTCATATGTCTTTGATTTCCCAATAATTCTTGAATTGTAATAGATACAGAAAATTTAAGCAGTGAGAAATGTTGAGTACTTCAAGGGGCAACTTTGTTAAATTATGACTGTATTAGTTTTACCATTATGTAAGGGACATAACCCCCATTGATGGTTTATAAAAAGCCATTATTAGGCAAAACTCTTAAACAAAAGGTCCTTGGCCCATATGGTCTTTTGCAATGACATTTTAGAGCAATGACCTTGACGAAGGTCACAAGGTCAAAGGTCAAGGTCATATACTAAGAGGCAAATTATGTAATTTTTGCACTTTTTGAAGAGTTTTATGTGTTTGAATTCCAAGGATGCAGGTTTCTGTCTCTCATATGTTTAATCAAGATCTTGTTGTTTCTTTTTCGCTGTTTCAATTGCCCTATCTAACGTGTTTAATCAATCAATCAATCAATCATTCAATCATTCAATCAATCAATAAACCAACCAACCAACCAACCAACCAACCAATCAATCAATCAATCAATCAATCAGTGCATGCAGGTTTCTGTTTCTCATGTGCTTAATCAAGATCTTTTTTGTTTCTTTTTCGCTGTTTCAATTGCCCTATCCAATGTGTTTAATCAATCAATCAATCAATCAATCTACCAACCAACCAACCAACCAATCAATCAATCAGTGCATGCATGTTTCTGTCTCTCATGTGTTTAATCAAGATCTTTTTTGTTTCTTTTTCGCTGTTTCAATTGCCCTATCTAACGTGTTTAATCAATCAATCAATCAATCAACCAACCAACCAATCAATCAATCAGTGCATGCATGTTTCTGTCTCTCATGTGTTTAATCAAGATCTTTTTTGTTTCTTTTTCGCTGTTTCAATTGCCCTATCTAACGTGTTTAATCAATCAATCAATCAATCAATCAATCAATCAATCAATCAATCAACCAACCAACCAACCAATCATTCATTGTATGCATGCTTCTGTTATGTATGTTTAATACGGGGTCCAAGTTCTCATTTGCCATGATTTGGGTTTTTTCGCTTGTTTCAAATATCTCTTCTGAAAAAAAAATCCTCAAGTATTCGGAAACTACAAGTCCAATCGACCTGAAAATTTGCAGTCAGCAGGACATACATGTACTTAAAGGTTCATAAAAAACTTGTTGCAGATATCTCATAAGACTTTTCCTAGAGAAAAGAAATGGCAATGCCGTAAAAATCGCTTGCTAGGTCCGAAAATCTCAGTAAAAACCTACAATAAAATGTCCGCTCCGAGATTAAAATACTTATTTGTGTTAAAAACAGGTGCTGAAAATGTACATTATCAGAAAATAATCATTAAATGTGTTTTAAAGTTACACCGGATCGATTAAATCCAAAGCAAGCTCTGCCCGTGAACTGTGATGAAAATGTCAATTTCCTACAATGACAAAAGAAATTACGTTGTGTACATTCCGTCTCTATACATGTTGTCTGTTCAACGTCCCCACCTAAAAAGAAATAAAAAGACTAAGTTTTTCTTAATATAAACCCGCGTCACGTGATGTCTCGTCAATCTGGCGTGCGCTGTATATAAAATAAAAGAAAAACTTTCCAAACTAAACATGAAACTTCTCCGGTAACATAATAATATAGACCCCATACCAAAGCAAACAAACAAACAAATAAACAAATAACCCCCCCCCCCCTTTTCAAATCAATCAATAAAAAAAAATCAATTATCCATTCATCAGAGGGGAAAGACTGCCTAACAATTGTTTTCAAAACAATTGCTTTATATTTATTACTATTATTATTATTATTATTATTATTATTATTATTATTATTATTATTATTATTGTTATTATTATTATTATTATTATTTTGTTTTTTTCTATTGTTGATATTATTGCTAAACATCAAATTTAAGCCCGCACGTCGTAGGTACTCTCGGCTCTTACATAAATTGACTAAGAATGCAAGTGTTCTAACGGATGTCAGTTGTTCTCTCCGGCCACTCTAACTTCCACAACAAATAATCTCTGACGTCACAAAATACCAAAATAGTGATGCAAATTGAGCTAAACACCAAATAATTAATCAATCAATCAATATATCAATCAATCAAATTCTTGTTATTTGCTATAACGAGTTAAGGACATGACATATGCAGTCAATAACAGTAGTTATAGTTATCAAAAGTACCAGGATTATAATTTTATACGCCAGACGCGCGTTTCGTCTACATAAGACTCATCAGTGACGCTCAGATCAAAATAGTTAAAAAGCCAAATAAATACAAAGTTGAAGAGCATTGAGGATCCAAAATTCCAAAAAGTTATACCCTGTTTTACGTCTATCACTAAACATGATTCATGCAGTCGTAGCTATACCCACGCAAGTTTAAATAACAAATTTTTATTATACTAAGGGACATCGATCAAAAGCAAACGAACTGAACAATTGATAATCATATTGCAGGGTAGAGATACATGTAAGTTAAGTTAATGTATGGAGAATGTACATTCTAGTCTAGCGAGGTGTCTAGGTCTATTATGTTTTATATGAATATTTTCAATTGAGGAAAGTTATAAATTATATAAATGTATTCTGTTTGTGGTGGTCGGTGTTCCAACGAATGAGTTTTTAATTATTAATGATAAGGTTTCTCGTTTGGCACTCGGTGAACTTTTTTTTTGTATTCGAGCATTTCTTTTCTGCGATCGAATACCTGATAGGTTTAGCCTCAACAATTTCGAAATTAGAATAAAAAATAGCAATTGATGTAACTAACCCCCTTATTAAATAAGATCAAATATTTATCGACGTTTTATTATATTTACAGCTAAACATGGTTCTTCTGGCAGTGGTATTCATCTCGCAAAATACATGCGTAACTCAGTTCTTAACTGGACAGATTCCTAGACAAATACCAGGACAGATACCTAGGCAGATAATGCCTCAACAAGTAATTACACGACAGGAAATAGAGGAAGAACAACAAGAGTTATTTTTTATCGATGAAGATAGAACTACTACAGGTAACTTTTTTGGTACACAATAAAAACAGTGAACCTGAAATATCAATTTATAAATAAATGACTATTCTAAGACTGTTCCATTAAAAGACCATCCTGGTAATGTTTGTCTATAAGAAGAATATTTTTTATTAAAAGCACTAGCTTAAATCGAAATAGTGTAACTGGCATGCAGTTAAGGCTTTAGTAGCTGCGGTATCGTAGCTCTTTAGGTCCTTTTGAAATTTTTTGACTATTTGCGGACCATAGAGCTACGGATTTTTCCTATTTCAAAACGTTCGGAATTGCGACCCAGGTTCAGGTCGCACTTATTTTCCTTAAATTTATTCTTTATAATCCATGCAAAGCTTGTCAATATATCTAGTTCGTTTCGTTAGATATTTTTCTAGGATATGACGTACCTATTTATGTTTGAATATTCATTTCCTTAACACTATTATCTAATTATTTCCATTTGTATACATTCTCCGCCTATTTTGTTCGGCCATATTGAATCTCGATGTGACGTCACGAAAATCAAGAAAAGATAACTCTTACAGGAAAGCACATGTTAGTTTGTTTACGTTGTCTTTTATTTTATTTTCATGACTTTTTGAATGAAAGTATGTTTAATTAAGGTTAGATACTAACGGAAATAATAATTCTTTCATTGAATTTAAATATTAAGTATGAATAAATGTTTTAAAGTCTTTTAAACACTCGATTCTCGCTTAGTAATAAGTAAACAAACCAACACGTGTTTTTCTATAACAGTTATCTGTTCTTGTTTTTCGAAGGCGTTCCTCACCTCCAACATAGGAGATCGAGGATATTTGAGTTATCTTTTCTTGATTTTCGTGACGTCACCACGAGATTCAATATGGCCGAACAAAATAGGCGGAGAATGTATACAAATGGAAATAATTAGATAATAGTGTTAAGGAAATGAATATTCAAACATAAATAGGTACGTCATATCCTAGAAAAATATCTAACGAAACGAACTAGATATATTGACAAGCTTTGCATGGATTATAAAGAATAAATTTAAGGAAAATAAGTGCGACCTGAACCTGGGTCGCAATTCCGAACGTTTTGAAATAGGAAAATTCCGTAGCTCTATGGTCCGCAAATAGTCAAAAAATTTCAAAAGGACCTAAAGAGCTACGATACCGCAGCTAAGGCTTTAGATGCACATGTTGTCAGACCAGTTTCTTGGAAGCATCTTTTTTTTCTGATCTTTCTGATGTTTATACTAAAACTACTATAATATAAAAATGAAATCATCTTACCCAGACATACATGCAGAACGGTTTTATTTCCATTCGTTTTGTAGATTGATAATTGCATGGAGTGGGAATTCTAAAACAACTCAGGAGTCAAGGTTTTATATTCAATTGCTCATTCCATTAAACAATAAATAAAGATGTTATTTCACACTCGTCTTTTACATTTTAATTGTTTCAAAAGTATTTTATGTCTACAAATAATGCCTGTTTAATTAAGAACTGTCCTTATCATCTTTCGTTTTGACTTGTTTGATAATTGAGTTTTTTATTTGGTTGGTTATTTAAACATTAATAGATTGAAGCAAATCTGAAATGTGCCATTTGTTTTACAAAGTAAAAAGCACGTACTGAAGACTTGTTTATGGTGGTGAAAAGCTTCTCACTGAAGTCTGGAGCTGGCATGTCAGTTAAATGCTAGTAGTTTGTTGTTTTATGTATTTTGTCATTTTGTTTATTTTCTTTGGTTACATCTTCTGACATCAGACTCGGACTTCTCTTGAATTGAATTTTAAATGTGCGTATTGTTATGTATTTACTTTTCTACATTGGCTAGAGGTATAGGCGGAGGGTTGAGATCTCATAAATATGTTTAACCCCGCCGCATTTTAGCGCCTGTCCCAAGTCAGGAGCCTCTGGCCTTTGTTTGTCTTGTATTTTCTTAATTTTAGTTTCTTCTGTTCAATTTTGATATTAGTATGGCGTGCATTATAACTGAACTAGCATATATTTGTTTAGGGGCCAGCTGAAGGACGACTTCGGGTGCTGGAATTTCTCGCTACATTGAAGACCTGTTGTTGACCTTCTGCTGTTATTATTGTTTTTTTTTATATGGTCACGTTGTTGTCTCTTTGACACATTCCCTATTTCAATTCTCAATTATATATATATATGTGTTCATGAAAAACATGTTATAATTTAGAATTTTGATTTGCAATCTTGTCCTTCTAATATTTTGCGAGTTTATGCAGAAATAATATGCCTGGTGCACGAACCAATTATTACGCAGTTGTTACGAAATGTTTGCTGTTCAGCATGTTCAGTATCCTGGATATATTACAATGCTATTGACCCTAATATCATTAATAATTTTGTATGAATTATGTTAGATTAAACAAATACGACACTAAATATTTGTTGATCAACTTTTGTCTTTTAAAGTTAAAAGAGAGGCGAAAGATACCAAGGAAGAATTTTCAATCTTTTGCATGTTTTGTTAGTCAAAGACCATTTGACAGCATAGAACACTAAAAACTAAACAATTCGACCCGTATTAATACGATGAGGATCTATAATCTTAATTTGGAGTATGTTTTCGTGATTTTTAGGTGAAAATATATGTAACTCTAGTGAAATCTACGGAAATCACTTGAAATTCATTAAATGGTCAGACCCTTCCGTACACACAGACAAAGCTGCAAGTCGTGACTAAGTTACTTCGTAACTTTTTTTTATACATGTCTAATCTAATCATAACCTTTAACCTACGATGCCTTCGTGTACATAATTTATATATCCTTTTATTTTTAACAAGGACCTATATTTTTTATAATCATTAGAATAGTGAAATGGTCATCACCACGTCTTTGTGTTACATTGCATCAAAATTTAATTTGTTATACAGTGGGTGGTCCTGGACGTGGGACAGGATCATTTCTGCATCAGTCGTTTCCTATTCCTCTGTTAACACTGGTTGTACCCATGGTAGCTATGGCGACGATCACAATGATGAGTACTGCTAATCGCGGAACAACTATGATGACAATGATGAGTACTGCTAATAGCGGAACAAATGTTACAAGTAGCACGCCAAAAAATGTGCAGGTTGCTGTTCCGGATATTGTCCCAACACAAACAGCTGCACCTCCAAGAAAGTATTCTTTAATAACAGTTTTCCTTGATAACACCATTCTCGATTAAAATTATTCCAAAGTATTATCAGGATCCTGTGAATCACGGCGGGAAATGAAAAAAACTTAAATTAAAAGAGTTTGTAAAAAAAACAAATAATCACGATATTGTTCCGGAAGCGTCCCAATTTAGCCGTTTTCAGTCGAATTTATTTAGGTATACTTTTCATTTTACTTTATATATCGATAACGTTTATACATTTAAGGTATGCATAATACCCACCTCATAACACTACTCATTTTATTTCATTTAACAATAGGTTAGTCTCATTCTTTAGTTGTATATGTTTTGTCATGTTAACTACTGTTGTCTTTTTCATTTTTGGCGTTGTCAGTTTTTTTTTCCAAATTATGAGTTTGACTATCCCTCTGGTATCGTTTGGGTTTCTTTTAAGGTTGTTGATATTTTGTTTAACATTTAACTCTTATTGTTTCATATAAATAGTACCATGTGTTCCGACTACAAATTGTCCTGACGGATACGTGCTGTTAGATGACCAAACCATAAGTCCTAATTGCTACTTTCACGATACACAGACCGAACGTTACGAATCATGGGCTAGTGCTTTGGTGAGTATGTTTTATGCTGTATCAGATTTAATGTACTCTTGAGTTTAAATGGTTGATATGTAATGACATATGAAAGCAAACATTTCTGAGAGAATGTGCAAAGTGATCTATTTTTACTATTGTTTGTGTTTTTTATAAATTTGAGAATGTAAATCAAGAATGCGAGACACATATGTGCCTTTGTCATCTATAACACAGAGACGCTTAGCATTTTATTTCAATTCATTAATATATATTTTTTCATATATGGAATGAAGACCAAGTTTTACTAAATCACCTCTATTTATAGTTGATTGAGTAATGTTAGTGTGTAATGCCACTTTTAGCAGTATACATGTTTTTCTTGGTGGCCAATTGATATTAGGAGTGATCCCGGTGTATGGCTCGAACTTAAGTGTTTACTTGTGGTATATACATGTATATATTATGTTCAGAAGGAGCATTTGTAAACGACAACCCACCCGAAATGACATATACTACATGCATGACCAATATTTTTTCTCTCAACCCATACGTTTTTTTTCTGGTAAATCTCTCCTAAACATGATAAATTTCGGCAAAATTGATTTATCAAACTGAGGCGAATACTTATTCATTATCAGAAAAAAAATCACCGTTAGAAAACTTATTTGTCATGATCAAATTACAAAACAGAATTCGATTCGAGTACTACTTGCTAGCGATGGAAATACATGAAAACCTAATCCATGTTTATCATGTACGAGGGTTGTCCGTAAAATTATGGACAATCTCAATAAAATATTACTTACCCTTCCGAAATAAATAGAACAGGTATGTAATAAATTTCATGATTTACTGATTAAGTGTACAAAATTTTATCTCAGTACCTGCTAGAATAATCGTATTTCCATCAATTCAAAAATCATAAGCAACTCTCACCCGGAGCACCAATACAAATATTTTCGACGTTTTGACGTTCGACGATGAAACATTTTAACTTTTCACAACGTAGTTTCCTTTCAAAGCAATACATTTTTTACATCTGTTTACCCAGTCATCAACTATTTTCAAACTGTTCTGTTTTCTTTTTTAAGATTATTTTCATTACTTCCTGTTTTAGTTCAGATTAATCTTCGAACCTTTGTCCATGGAGAAAATATTTGATATGCGGGAATACTGCAAAATTCATTGGCGATAAGTCATGGCTATACGGAGGATGTTTCAGATATTCGAATCCAAGTAAATCAATTTCTAGACCAGTTTTCAAAGAAGTGTGGGCCGGTGCATTGTCTTGCTATGTTTCGCAGAGTGTTTTGAGAACTTGTGTGTTTCTATTGGCGTTTTTCCAATGTCTACACAAAAGTTGATAACTGCCCGCTGCTCCACCTTTTCCGTAAACGTCCGTTATTTCAGTGATGCCGATTCTGAATTCAATGCTTCAAATTGAGATTTCGCAGCCATTTCGAGATTTTGGCCATTCAAATTTATCAGGTGTAACGTCAAGACTATTGCAAACGTCACAATGCAAGTGTCATGTATTTTTGGCGGATTTTGAAACTAAAATATAACAAAAGTATGAAAACACCAGCCTCCTGTTATGTGATATTTTCGCCATGCTCCGGTTCCCTATTGCTAATATTTATATGAAGTAAAAGTTATTATTTCGCATTTGAAATAAGACAAATATTGATATAATCGAACTAGGATATAGTACATAATTAAAAATATGCAAAAAGACTTCCCCTAAAATGCTATTTTTAAGCAGACTGTACCTTGTCCACGAACTTTACGGACAGCCCTCGTATATCAGCTGGTTCTATCTAAAGACACATTCATATCGAGTACATCGAATATTAACAAATAGTTTAGAGTTTGTACATTATCATATCTATGTTAAAATAGATGATTCATTGTTATTCATGGGCTTGTAAACAGGCTTTGTCAAAACCATGAGATCAAATATCCACAAAAATATAGTTGTTCCTCAAGCCGCAACATTAAGTAGCCCCAAAATTATTTGAAAAAAGTAAAAATAACCTGACAAAAATCGCAAGTAAAAGTGCATTTTCGCGAGAGAAAAAAATAACGCAAATATAAATTCTCGAAAACTTGATTTTTGGATCTTTCTTTGTCTAATTTTACAAAGTAAAAGTAGAAATTGCGAAATTATATCGCCATGAATTGGGCTAGAAAGGACTAGTCGCGCAATAAAGTATCCGTGAAAATAAGATGGTTTACAGAACTCAATTGCAGTACTGGTAAGTTAAAAGCTACGTTATTGGTTCACACAAACATGTATTTATTATCTTTATACAAATATACAAACTGTTCTTAAATTTTAGACGGCATGCACCATGACCCCAGGAGCTTATCTATGGAGACCGAATACTGAGGCAGAAACTAAGGCAGTCTTGGATAAGTTTCAATGCTGTAGGTTTTAGTTAAGTAATTAGATATTATTTTTTTATCATTATAATTAGTAGCAACATACAGCGTCCATTATTTGACGAAACATATTGTTTACTAGTTTTAAGAAATTATAAAATAAAATACTCTCTCTTTAACGTCAATCAGTTGAACGACACATTTTTACACAAATATATTTGTAATTCTTGATTTTACTGCCATCTAATATATGAAAAAGATCAAGTTATTCCGACTTGATGATTGTTCATCTCAAAAAGTGTGTAAAACGTGCGAAAACAAAAGATAAGGATTGTATTTCCCAAGCTTAAGTAACAAATAAAGTATGCATAGCTTGCCAACATGCTACAATCTATTTATGAAGTTTCCTGGAATCTTAGTTAAAAGCTGTATCACACAAAATATGTACCGTCTTTTGAATCTTCCCGGAAAATAACTCATGTCTGAAATAAGATTAAATTGAGGATGCTCCTAAAATTCTACAATATCCGGTACATAACAGCAATATACGAAAATCTATAAGACTTGTTTGTGAAGTTTCCAGTATTTAGATAACAATAGATTTGATAACAAGAAGAGGTATCATCCTATAAAGCCCTCCCGTTCTCAATCACCACACTTTAAGCCAATAGAGAAAACGATAAGGAACAACAAAAACCAAACAGTATCAGTGTTATTCAAGTTATTGAAAGTCTTCAATAATGAATTAAGAATCCTAAAACATTTTATCTTTCAACAGTTAGAGATTCTTATAAAATTGATAAGAAATTATACAACTTCTACTTACATATAAGGATTATTTCTAGTAGTTACTCAAATTTACGGTTTAAATATAACTTTTAAAGACATTATACACATAGTTAAGCAAGTTAAACAGGAGCCATTTTACATTGATTAATATCATAAGACACAGTAATGATGTATGGACAAAAAAGGAATTGAGAATGTGGCAAATAAAAGATAGGCTAATTGAAAATATTCAAATGCATATACAATAAACATTTATACTAAGTCATAATCATAATTTAAGGGATAACCGTATTTGATCAAGCGTCTGTAAATTCAGAAATTGTTGAAAATTATTTAACAGTATGATATGATCCGATAATCCGAAAGCATGTGGTAAGTGAGTTCAGATACAGAAATATAATACAGGTAAGCTAGTGAGGACAGTAAAGCGTATGTTTAGGTATGTTTCAATTATCTTTTATTTTATACCCTCGGGGATCAGTTTCTAGGTAAGTCTAAGACAGTAATTGCCAACTAAATGGGATTAAGAATTTACCTACAAGTCTTATAATACTTATTATCAATCAATTCGTTTTAGCGAATATCATATGGACTGGTGCAAATAGTCCTGGCCATGACGGAAATTATGTATTTGCTGTGGAAAATGGTGTTTTTGACTATACGAATGTTCCCTTTGGTAACAGTAAGTAAAACAAAATATTGTTTAAAGTGTACTGTTTGCAATAATAATGACATGTATGTATAATCAAAAGATACTGCGATACTATTGAAAAAAGCAGAAGAAATTTGAATTCAGAGTTTGAGATCTATGGATAAAATTGATGTGAGAAACGTATACATGTGAAAGAGTAAACCAACAACAAAAAAAACACAAAATACTCGTTATACTGTCATTCTTAAACTGTCCCGAGGTTGCCAAATTTCGAATTAAACAGGTTTTATGAAATAACATTCATCACTTCTAATTGTAAAGGAGAACGCGAGAGAAACTACAATAAACAACAGTACAGCAAACTGTATATCAGTTGAATGACTATACAACGATACCGATACCACAAATACAGGCAACAGATATTGTTATGCATTTACTTTTCTACATTGGCTACAGGTATAGGTATAGGGGAAGGGCTAAAATCTCATTTTTGCGCCTGTGCAAAGCCAGGAACATCTGGCCTTTGTTAGTCTTGTATTATTTTAATTTTAGTTTCTTGTGTACAAATTGGAAATTAGTATGGCGTTCATTATCACTGAACTAGTATATATTTGTTTAGGGGCCAGCTGAAGGACGCCTCCGGGTGCGGGAATTTCTCGCTACATTGAAGACCTGTTGGTGACCTTCTGCTGTTGTTTTTTTTTCTATGGTTTGGTTGTTGCCTCTTTGACACATTCCCCATTTCCATTCTCAATTTTAACAGTACATTACCGATGTTCTGTTATCATAAATCAATAAGGAATACAAACGAAGGGTAAACAAAATCAAAGTGAATCATAGGAACATAACAAGGAGCAATACCGTATGTTTCAAAAAATTTTGCGTCTTTTTCTATGCATCCATCCTCCACCATTAAAATCTATAATCATTTGAAATGTAATAATAATAAATGATCTTGAGGACGAATTTTACCGATTTCTTGTTTTTCTACAGAAGCTATTTGGGTATATATTTGACAACGGCTTAGTCTCTAAATACTGCTTCTTTTTTTCAGCTGCTACTTTTCAAAACTTTGACTGTATTGGTATTACAGACACTCAACCATACTCGTGGTCTGATGAGGCCTGTCAGAACAAATATCAATATATATGCGAATTTTCTAGGGTTAGTAGGAAGTTTTTTTTTAAAATTATGTGATAAATATAGGTTCATACATTGAACCAGTGAATTATCGGATTTATCCAATCGAGATAGTTAAATTATGAATGTTAAAGTCTGAGCCTCGGCAATGTCCCAGCCTGGGCGAGGACTTCAAAATTGATAATTTTAATATCAATGGATTAATCCGATAATCCACAAGTAACTATGTAAGAATCTGTTTCTCTAATGATTAAAATCGTTTTCAATGAATGAGACTCATCATCGAATTTTTACTAACAAAAGAAGCACAAGGGGCCACTTTTGGAACACCGAAGCTCGTCATCTGTTTGGGTGGCTTTGAAATTACGCCTTTCGTTGTCTTTGTTGTTTTTGTAGACTGTTGTTTGTCGTTTAGGTTTTGTTCTTTTTCTTATTGTCAGGGCTTAGACATTCTGTCTTCTGAGTTTGAATATATCTTTGACCTTTAAAAAAAAATATTTATTATCAAAAAGAAATATTTATATATCTTTAAAAAAAATACACTTTTGAAGCATTTACTCATTTAGGTGGTAGAAATTATACCGGTCAAAGTGAATTTCGCCTATTCAAAGAACATCTTAGTGTTTAAAAAGATGAAGAGATACTGAAAAAACTGCGCAAAATATATTCTAAGATGCTCTAAAAGGCTGGGTCGCTTACGTAAACGAGTTGCACAATCAACAATGGACACTTTTAAATAGTGTCGACTAGAATATATACCATAACTAAAATCTCTTTTTTGTAGTCATTGTCATTCATCTGTTTATATTACATCTCTATCTCTTATAGTTTACCTCAATCTCTTATAGTTTTTCTCTATCTCTTATAGTTTGTCTATATATCTTATAGTTTATCTCTATCTCCTATCTCCTATAGTTTATCTTTATCTCGTATAGTTTATCTCTATCTCTTATAGTTGATCTCTATCTCTCATAGTTTATCTCTATTTCTTGTAGTTTATCTCTATCTCTTGTAGTTTATCTCTATCTATTGTAGTTGATCTCTATCTCTTATAGTTTATCTCTATCTCTTATAGTTTTTCTCTATCTTTTATAGTTTATGTCTATCTCTTATAGTTTATTTCTATCTCTAAGACACACAACAGACAGCATACGACAGACAACATACGACAGACACAAGGTGGACTAAAACAACAAACAAAACAATAAAAGTCTACAAAACATTTAGATCTGAGCAATATAAACTCTACCAAAATCAAGTGATTATAACATGTGTTCCTGCAGGGTAGGCAGATTGTGTTCAACATGTGACACCCGTCAAGTTGATCAAGCATAATGTAGTTTCGAATGATTTCTGTTTATTTTAATATGTTTTGTTGTACCATTACATTTTGGTTTAGTTATGCTGTCCAAGCATTTTGGTAAAATCAAATATCAATTGCCTTTATATACCAAGTATTTAATTGCTTAAAAGTAATTTGATTATGTGAACTAATACATTTTTTTCTAAACGATATTTTTTTCTTCTTAGAAAACCTGTCCATAAAAGTGTATGTTGTCATCGTGATAATACAGTGGAAAAGTTTCCGGATGCGTTGTGTAATAAAATGATTAAATTTGAATCATCTAGTTTGTATTAAAATGTAATTCTTTTCTATTGTCATTGCAACACACTTTTATGATTTCCAAGATCACAAACAAAAATGCATTGTTTTTAACTTATAAACATGGATATTATGATAGTGAAAAATCATTAGAACAGCATCCAAACGACATGATGAAACAAGAAATATTTAAATCACTCTAAAATTAAACAGACATGTATCTACATGTTTATGATTAGAACCGCTTTTAATTTCACTGTGAGCTAATGCAATCACTTGGGGTCCGTCGTCGTCTCTCGTCGTAAACTATTTCAAAAGTCTTCTCGTCTGGAACAACTGGGCCAAGTACCTTGAAGTTTAGCTGAATGTTCATCAGAGTATCTAGTTTTAAAATTGTGTCCGAAATTATGATCCATCAATAAATTGGCCACCATGGGTAAACATAGCAAAAGGTGTCAAATTCAGTTTACGACTTGTATCTAAAAAAAGCAACTGATTATTGCGCTTTGAGGACAATTTTTTCACAATTTGTTATGTATGTGAAGTTAGCAGCCGGTTCGTAAATCATTATTCGATATTCAATATCCAATCGGCTGCTGATATTTAAAATTTTGCTGAAAGAAAAAAAAAGAAATACTTGATAACATTTAAAACATAATTTTCATAGTTAAGAGGACTGATAAGATACGTAGGAAATCGTAAAATGACCTCTTCAAGCTGTTGTAAATTGTTGTCCTCGAATATAAACCTTTTTCTTAGTTGCAAATTTGTCTTTATGTACTATAAATTTTGTCAATAAAACGCCTTGAAGTCTTCAAAGACGTTCTTTAAACATGATATTTCTTAAAACAACAACAAACTGATAACTCTAGAAAAATTCTATAAATAGAACTATTTATGGAAAGCCAAAAAAACAAATTTTCAGCCCACAAATGTCAAAATATTAGGACAAAAATAAAGGGCACAGGGTAATGGTGAGAGCCCCCTGATCTCTTAATCTTTCTAATATTATGCAGATATTTAGTCAATAGGTAGATACAAACGTGACTAAAATGAATTTGGGTACACTTTCTGTCTTCCATGTTTACGGAGCGCCCAAAGTGCCAGTTGGATATTCAAAATATATAGCGAAAACCTACCCGAGACCGCTTAGATGAGGTTGAGACCTCCTTGGTCTTTCAATGTCCATAAAGTTAAACCAAATCATTGGCTCTGTACGTATATATAAAGGTTGTAATAGAAGGATTTTCCAGAATAACGTCATCTTCAATATCTACAGAGGGCTTAGATTGTCACTTTTCAGGTAAAAATATTCAAAATGTTAGGACAAAGGGTACAAGGTAATGGTGAGAGCCCCTTGATCTCTCAATCTTTCTAATATTTCGCAGATATTTAGTCAATAGGTAGATACAAACGTGACTAAAATGAATTTGGGTACACCTTCTGTCTTTCATGTTAACGGAGCGCCCAAAGTGCAAGTTGGATATTCACAATATATAGCGAAAACCTACCAGAGACCGATTACATGAGGTTGAGACCGTCCTGGTCTTTCAATGTCCATAAAATTCAACCAAATCGATCATTGGCTCTGTATATATAAAGGTTGGAATGGAAGGATTTTCCAGAATAACGTCATCTTCAATATCTACGGAGGGCTTAGAGTGTCACTTTTCAGGTAAAAAATGTCAAAATGTTAAGACAAAGGGCACAGGGTAATGGTGAGAGCCTCCTGATCTCTCAATCTTTCTAAAATTATGCAGATATTTAGTCAATAGGTAGATACAAACGTAACTAAAATGAATTTGGGTACACCTCCTGTCTTCCATGTTAACGGAGCGCCCAAAGTGCCAGTTGGATATTCAAAATATATAGCGAAAACCTACCCGAGACCGCTTAAATAAGGTTGAGAACTCCTTGGTCTTTCAATGTCCATAAAATTCAACCAAATCATTGGTTCTGTATATATAAAGGTTGTAATAGAAGGATTTACTAGAATAACACTTTCTTCAGTATCTACGGTGGGCTTAGATTGTCACTTTTCAGGTAAAAAATGTCAAAATGTTAGAAACAAAGGGCACAAGGTACTGGTGAGAGCCCCCTGATCTCTCAATCTTTCTAATTTTATGCAGATATTTAGTCAAAGTGGGATATTCAAAATATATAGCGAAAACCTACCCGATATCGCTTAAATGAGGTTGAGACCTCCCTGGTCTTTCAATGTCCATCAAATTCAATCAGATCATTGGCTCTGTATTTATACAGGTTGTAGTAGAAAAATTTTCCAGAATAACGTCATCTTCAAAATCTACAGAGGGCTTTGATTGTCACTTTTCAGGTAAAAAATGTCAAAATGTTAGGAAAAAGGGCACAGGGTATTGGTGAGAGCCCCCTGATCTCTCAATCTTTCTAATATTATGCATATATTTAGTCAATAGGTAGATACAGACGTGACTAAAATGAATTTGGGTACACTTCCTGTCTTCCATGTTTACGGAGCGCCCAAAGTGCAAGTTGGATATTCAAAATATATAGCGAAAACCTTTCCAAAGACCGCTTAAATGAGGTTGAGACCTCCCTGGTGTTTCAATGTCCATAAAATTCAACCAAATCATTGGCTCTGTATATGTAAAGGTTGTTATTGAAGGATTTTCCAGAATAACGTCATCTTCAATAACTACAGAGGGCTTTGATTGTCACTTTTCAGGTAAAAAAAATCAAAATGTTAGGACAAAGGGCACAGGGTAATGCTGAGAGCCCCCTGATCTCTCAATCTTTCTAATATTATGCAAATATTTAGTCAACAGGAAGATACAAACGTGACTAAAATGAATTTGGGTACACTTCCTGTCTTGCATGTTTACGGAGCGCCCACAGTGCTAGTTGGATATTCAAAATATATAGCTAAAACCTACCCGAGACCGCTTAAATGAGGTTGAGACCTCCCTGGTCTTTCAATCCCATAAAGTTCAAACAAATCATTGGCTCTCTACGTATATATAAAGGTTTAAATAGAAGGATTTTCCAGAATAACGTCATCTTCAATATCTACAGAGAGCTTAGATTGCAACTTTTCAGGTAAAAAAATTCAAAATGTTAGGACAAAGGGCACAGGGTAATGGTGAGAGCCCCTTGATCTCTCAATCTTTCTAATATTTTGCAGATATTTAGTCAATAGGTAGATACAAACGTGACTAAAATGAATTTGGGTACACTTCCTGTCTTGCATGTTTACGGACGCCCAAAGTGCCAGTTGGATATTCAAAATATATAGCTAAAAACCTACCCGAGACCGCTTAAATGAGGTTGAGACCTCCCTGGTCTTTCAATGCCCATAAAGTTAAACCAAATCATTGGCTCTGTACGTATATATAAAGGTTGTAATAGAAGGATTTTCCAGAATAACGTCATCTTCAATATCTACGGAGGGCTTATATTGCAACTTTTCTGGTAAAAAAAATCAAAATGTCAGGACAAAGGGCACAGGGTAATGGTGAGAGCCCCCTGATCTCTCAATCTTTCTAATATTATGCAGATATTTAGTCAATAGGTAGATAAAAACGTAACTAAAATGAATTTGGGTAAACTTCCTGTCTTCAATGTTTACAAAGCACCCAAAGTGCCAGTTGGATATTCAAAATATATAGCGAAAACCTACCTGAGACCGCTTAAATGAGGTTGAGACCTCCCTGGTCTTTCAATGTGCATAAAATTCAACCACATTATTGGCTCTGTATATATAAAGGTTGTAATAGAAGGATTTTCCAGAATAACATCTTCTTCAATATCTACTAAGGGCTTAGATTGTCACTTTTCAGGTAAAAATGTCAAAATGTTAGAACAAAGGGCACAGGGTAATGGTGAGAGCCCCCTGATCTCTCAATCTTTCTAATATTATGCAGATATTTAGTCAAAAGGTAGATACAAACGTGACTAAAATGATATTGGGTACACTTTTGGTCTTCCATGTTTACAGAGCGCCCAAAGTGCCAGTTGGATATTCAAAATACATAGCGAAAACCTACCCAAGACCGCTTAAATGAGGTTGAGACCTCCCTGGACTTTCAATGTCCATAAAATTCAACCAAATCATTGGTTCTGTATATATACAGGTTGTAAAGGAAGGATTTTCCAGAATAACGTCATCTTCAATATTTACGGAGGGCTTAGATTGCAACTTTTCAGGTAAAAAATGACAAAATGTTAGGACAAAGGGCACAGGGTAATGAATAGATCCCCCTGATCTCTCAATCTTTCTAATATTATGCAGATATTTAGTCTATAGGTAGATACAAACGTGACTAAAATAAATTTGGGTACACTTCCTGTCTTCCATGTTAACAGAGCGCCCAAAGTGCCAGTTGGATATTCAAAATATATAGCGAAAACCTACCCAAAGACCGCTTAAATGAGGTTGAGACCTCCCTGGTCTTTCAATGTCCATAATATTCAGCCAAATCATTGGCTCTGTATATATAAAGGGTGTAATAGAAGGATTTTTTAGAATAACGTCATCTTCAATATCTACGGAAGGCTTAGATTGTCACTTTTCAGGTTAAAATGTCAAAATGTTAGGACAAACGGCACAGGGTAATGGTGAGAGCCCCCTGATATCTCAATCTTTCTGATATTATGTAGATACTTAGTCTATAGGTAGATACAAACGTGACTAAAATAAATTTGGGTACACCTCCTGTCTTCCATGTTAACGGAGCGCCCAAAGTGCAAGTTGGATATTCAAAATATATAGCGAAAACCTACCCGAGACCGCTTAAATGAGGTTGAGACCTCCCTGGTCTTTCAATGTCCATAACATTCAACCAAATCCTTGATTCTGTATATATAAAGGTTGTAATAGAAGGATTTTCCAGAATAACGTCATTTTCAATATCTACGGAGGGCTTAGATTGCAACTTTTCAGGTAAAACATTTCAAAATGTTAGGACAAAGGGCACAGGGTAATGGTGAGAGCCCCTGATCTCTCAATCTTTCTAATATTTTGCAGATATTTAGTCAATAGGTAGATACAAACGTGACTAAAATGAAATTGGGTACACCTTCTGTCTTCCATGTTAACGGACCGCCCAAAGTGCCAGGTGGATATTCAAAATATATAGCGAAAACCTACCCAAAGACCGCTTAAATGAGGTTGAGACCTCCCTGGTGTTTCAATGTCCATAAAATTCAACCAAATCATTGGCTCTGTACGTATATATAAAGGTTGTAATAGAAGGATTTTCCAGAATAACGTCATCTTCAATATCTACAGAGGGCTTTGATTGTCACTTTTCAGGTAAAAAAAATCAAAATGTTAGGACGAAGGGCACAGGGTAATGGTGAGAGCCCCCTGATCTCTCAATCTTTCTAATATTATGCAGATATTTAGTCAACAGGTAGATACAAACGTGACTAAAATGAATTTGGGTACACTTCCTGTCTTGCATGTTTACGGAGCGCCCAAAGTGCTAGTTGGATATTCAAAATATATAGCTAAAACCTACCCGAGACCGCTTAAGTGAGGTTGAGACCTCCCTGGTCTTTCAATGCCCATAAAGTTCAAACAAATCATTGGCTCTCTACGTATATATAAAGGTTTTAATAGAAGGATTTTACAGAATAACGTCATCTTCAATATCTACAGAGGGCTTAGATTGCAACTTTTCAGGTAAAAAAAATCAAAATGTTAGGACAAAGGGCACAGGGTAATGGTGAGAGCCCCTTGATCTCTCAATCTTTCTAATATTTTGCATTTATTTAGTCAATAGGTAGATACAAACGTGACTAAAATGAATTTGGGTACACTTCCTGTCTTGCATGTTTACGGACGCCCAAAGTGCCAGTTGGATATTCAAAATATATAGCTAAAAACTACCCGAGACCGCTTAAATGAGGTTGAGACCTCCCTGGTCTTTCAATGCCCATAAAGTTCAACCAAACCATTGGCTCTGTACGTATATATAAAGGTTGTAATAGAAGGATTTTCCAGAATAACGTCATCTTCAATATCTACGGAGGGCTTATATTGCAACTTTTCAGGTAAAAAAAATCAAAATGTCAGGACAAAGGGCACAGGGTAATGGTGAGAGCCCCCTGATCTCTCAATCTTTCTAATATTATGCAGATATTTAGTCAATAGGTAGATAAAAACGTAACTAAAATGAATTTGGGTAAACTTCCTGTCTTCCATGTTTACAAAGCACCCAAAGTGCCAGTTGGATATTCAAAATATATAGCGAAAACCTACCCGAGACCGCTTAAATGAGGTTGAGACCTCCCTGGTCTTTCAATGTGCATAAAATTCAACCACATTATTGGCTCTGTATATATAAAGGTTGTAATAGAAGGATTTTCCAGAATAACATCTTCTTCAATATCTACAGAGGGTTTTGATTGTCACTTTTCAGGTTAAAATGTCAAAATGTTAGAACAAAGGGCACAGGGTAATGGTGAGAGCCCCCTGATATCTCAATCTTTCTAATATTATGCAGATACTTAGTCTATAGGTAGATACAAACGTGACTAAAATAAATTTGGGTACACCTCCTGTCTTCCATGTTAACGGAGCGCCCAAAGTGCAAGTTAGATATTCAAAATATATAGCGAAAACCTACCCGAGACCGCTTAAATGAGGTTGAGACCTCCCTGGTCTTTCAATGTCCATAACATTCAACCAAATCCTTGATTCTGTATATATAAAGGTTGTAATAGAAGGATTTTCCATAATAACATCTTCTTCAATATCTACGAAGGGCTTAGATTGTCACTTTTCAGGTAAAAAATGTCAAAATGTTAGAACAAAGGGCACAGGGTAATGGTGAGAGCCCCCTGATATCTCAATCTTTCTAATATTATGCAGATACTTAGTCTATAGGTAGATACAAACGTGACTAAAATAAATTTGGGTACACCTCCTGTCTTCCATGTTAACGGAGCGCCCAAAGTGCAAGTTGGATATTCAAAATATATAGCGAAAACCTACCCGAGACCGCTTAAATGAAGTTGAGACCTCCCTGGTCTTTCAATGTCCATAACATTCAACCAAATCCTTGATTCTGTATATATAAAGGTTGTAATAGAAGGATTTTCCATAATAACATCTTCTTCAATATCTACGAAGGGCTTAGATTGTCACTTTTCAGGTAAAAAATGTCAAAATGTTAGAACAAAGGGCACAGGGTAATGGTGAGAGCCCCCTGATCTCTCAATCTTTCTAATATTATGCAGATATTTAATCAATAGGTAGATACAGACGTGACTAAAATGATATTCGGTACACTTCCTGTCTTCCAAGTTTACGGAGCACCCAGAGTGCCAGTTGGATATCCAAAATATATAGAGAAAATCTACCCGAGACCGCTTAAATGAGGTTGAGACCTCCTTGGTCTTTCAATGTCCATAAAGTTCAACCAAATCATTGGCTCTGTACGCATATGTTAAGGTTGTAATAGAAGGAATTTCCAGAATAACGTCATTTTCAATATCTACGGAGGGCTTAGATTGCAACTTTTCAGGTAAAACATTTCAAAATGTTAGGACAAAGGGCACAGGGTAATGGTGAGAGCCCCTTGATCTCTCAATCTTTCTAATATTTTGCAGATATTTAGTCTATAGGTATATACAAACGTGACTAAAATGAAATTGGGTACACCTTCTGTCTTCCATGTTAACGGAGCGCCCAAAGTGCCAGTTGGATATTCAAAATATATAGCGAAAACCTACCCGAGACCGCTTAAATAAGGTTGAGACCTCCCTGGTCTTTCAATGTCCATAACATTCAACCAAATCATTGGTTCTGTATATATAAAGGTTTTAATAGAAGAATTTTCCAGAATAACGTCATCTTCAATATCTACGGAGGGCTTAGATTGTCACTTTTCAGGTAAAACATGTCAAAATGTTAGGAAAAAGGGCACAGGGTAATGGTGAGAGCCCCCTGATCTCTCAATCTTTCTAATATTATGCAGATATTTAGTCAATAGGTAGATACAGACGTGACTTAAATGAATTTGGGTACACTTCTTGTCTTCCATGTTTACAAAGCACCCAAAGTGCCAGTTGGATATTCAAAAAATATATCGAAAACCTACCCAAAGACCGCTTAAATGAGGTTGAGACCTCCCTGGTGTTTCAATGTCCATAAAATTCAACCAAATCATTGGCTCTGTACGAATATATAATGGTTGTAATAGAAGGATTTTCCAGAATAACGTCATCTTCAATATCTACAGAGGGCTTTGATTGTCACTTTTCAGGTAAAAAAAATCAAAATGTTAGGACAAAGGGCACAGGGTAATGGTGAGAGCCCCCTGATCTCTCAATCTTTCTAATATTATGCAGATATTTAGTCAACAGGTAGATACAAACGTGACTAAAATGAATTTGGGTACACTTCCTGTCTTGCATGTTTACGGAGCGCACAAAGTGATAGTTGGATATTCAAAATATATAGCTAAAACCTACCCGAGACCGCTTAAGTGAGGTTGAGACCTCCCTGGTCTTTCAATGCCCATAAAGTTCAAACAAATCATTGGCTCTCTACGTATATATAAAGGTTTTAATAGAAGGATTTTCCAGAATAACGTCATCTTCAATATCTACAGAGGGCTTAGATTGCAACTTTTCAGGTAAAAAAAATCAAAATGTTAGGACAAAGGGCACAGGGTAATGGTGAGAGCCCCTTGATCTCTCAATCTTTTCAATATTTTGCATTTATTTAGTCAATAGGTAGATACAAACGTGACTAAAATGAATTTGGGTACACTTCCTGTCTTGCATGTTTACGGACGCCCAAAGTGCCATTTGGATATTCAAAATATATAGCTAAAAACTACCCGAGACCGCTTAAATGAGGTTGAGACCTCCCTGGTCTTTCAATGCCCATAAAGTTCAACCAAACCATTGGCTCTGTACGTATATATAAAGGTTGTAATAGAAGGATTTTCCAGAATAACGTCATCTTCAATATCTACGGAGGGCTTATATTGCAACTTTTCAGGTAAAAAAAAATCAAAATGTCAGGACAAAGGGCACAGGGTAATGGTGAGAGCCCCCTGATCTCTCAATCTTTCTAATATTATGCAGATATTTAGTCAATAGGTAGATAAAAACGTAACTAAAATGAATTTGGGTAAACTTCCTGTCTTCCATGTTTACAAAGCACCCAAAGTGCCAGTTGGATATTCAAAATATATAGCGAAAACCTACCTGAGACCGCTTTAATGAGGTTGAGACCTCCCTGGTCTTTCAATGTGCATAAAATTCAACCACATTATTGGCTCTGTATATATAAAGGTTGTAATAGAAGGATTTTCCAGAATAACATCTTCTTCAATATCTACAGAGGGTTTTGATTGTCACTTTTCAGGTTAAAATGTCAAAATGTTAGAACAAAGGGCACAGGGTAATGGTGAGAGCCCCCTGATCTCTCAATCTTTCTAATATTATGCAGATATTTAGTCAAAAGGTAGATACAAACGTGACTAAAATGATATTGGGTACACTTTTTGTCTTCCATCTTACAGAGCGCCCAAAGTGCCAGTTGGATATTCAAAATACATAGCGAAAACCTACCCGAGACCGCTTAAATGAGGTTGAGACCTCCCTGGTCTTTCAATGTCCATAAAATTCAACCAAATCATTGGTTCTGTATATATACAGGTTGTAATGGAAGGATTTTATAGAATAACGTCATCTTCAATATTTACGGAGGGCTTAGATTGCAACTTTTCAGATAAAAAATGTCAAAATGTTAGGACAAAGGGCACAGGGTAATGGTGAGAGCCCCCTGATCTCTCAATCTTTCTAATATTATGCAGATATTTAGTCTATAGGTAGATACAAACGTGACTAAAATAAATTTGGGTACACTTCCTGTCTTCCATGTTAACAGAGCGCCCAAAGTGCCAGTTGGATATTCAAAATATATAGCGAAAACCTACCCAAAGACCGCTTAAATGAGGTTGAGACCTCCCTGGTCATTCAATGTCCATAAAATTCAGCCAAATCATTGGCTCTGTATATATAAAGGGTGTGGTAGAAGGATTTTCCAGAATAACGTCATCTTCAATATCTACGGAAGGCTTAGATTGTCACTTTTCAGGTTAAAATGTCAAAATGTAAGGACAAAGGGCACAGGGTAATGGTGAGAGCCCCCTGATATCTCAATCTTTCTAATATTATGCAGATATTTTGTCAATAGGTAGACACAAACATGACTAAAATTAATTTGGGTACACTTCTTGTCTTCCATGTTTACGGAGCGCCCAAAGTGCCAGTTGGATATTCAAAATATATAGCGAAAACCTACCCAAAGACCGCTTAAATGAGGTTGAGACCTCCCTGGTCTTTCAATGTCCATAAAATTCAACCAAATCATTGGTTCTGTATATATACAGGTTGTAATGGATTGGATTTTCCAGAATAACGTCATCTTCAATATCTACGGAGGGCTTAGATTGTCACTTTTCAGGTAAAAAAATGTCAAAATGTTAGGACAAAGGGCACAGGGTAATGGTGAGAGCCCCCTGATCTCTCAATCTTTCTAATAGTATGCATATATTTAGTCTATAGGTAGATACAAACGTGACTAAAATAAATTTAGGTACACTTCCTGTCTTCCATGTTAACGGAGCGCTCAAAGTGCCAGTTGGATATTCAAAATATATAGCGAAAACCTACCCAAAGACCGCTTAAATGAGGTTGAGACCTCCCTGGTCTTTTAATGTCCATAACATTGAGCCAAATCATTGACTCTGTATATCTAAAGGTTGTAATAGAAGGATTTTCCAGAATAACGTCATTTTCAATATCTACGGAGGGCTTAGATTGTCACTTTTCAGGTAAAAAATGTCAAAATGTTAGGACAAAGGGTACAGGGTTATGGTGAGAGCCCCCTGATCTCTCAATCTTTCTAATATTATGCAGATGTTTAAAAGAAACATTTGTTATAACTATTAAGAAAATCTTACCAAATATAAAGTTGTTTTGGATATAAAAAAAGAAATATGATATTATTATCTACTTACTACTTGTGACAAATTTGAGTTATCTTTCTTAGACTCACTCAATATCTGGTTACATTGGTTTATTTTTGTATCAAATCATGTGTAGAGTACGAAGACTAGGGTATATTTTGAGAAGATCCAGTTGTAGAAACTGTAGTAAATCGTAGTAAATTCTACGCGCTCTGCTTGAATTTTATGAATGAAATGCATTGACATGCGCAGTAGAACCAATGTGTCAAGAAGGTTATTGTCCTTGGCTGAAATAACAACTTTATAATTTGTTAATGATTAATGATTCCGTATTTAACAGAAAAGTAATGCTGTTACATCTATAAGCATCAGAGGTCTGTTTGAGACTTCCATGCTGTTTTTTTAAACTTTACACTCTATTGTTATGAGAGTGCCAAGTGAAGTCTTTTACTAAACAAAAAGTGCATTTTCTTTTTATAAATTTACAAACATAAATGCAGGGAATGTTTTTAAAGAATGCTAGAGGTATCACCAGCCCAGTAGTCAGCACTTCGGTGTTGACATGAATATCAATTATATGGTCATTTTTATAAATTTTCTGTTTACAAAACTTTGAATTTTTTGAGTAGATTACCTTAGCGGTATTTGGCACAACTTTTTGGAATTTTGGGTCCTCAATGCTCTTCAACTTTGTATTTGTTTGGCATTTTAATTGTTTTGATCTGAGCGTCACTGATGAGTCTTATGTAGACGAAACGCGCGTTTGGCGTATTAAATTATAATCCTGGTACCTTTGATAACTACTAACTAGATCCTTTGTCAATGGGTATTTTTCTTAAATTTTCGAAAGTTTTATTGGATAACATATTTTCTCTATATCTATGTAATTGTAAACAGGATATACGCATAACAGTCACATGTACTTATTTTTTCGGCAATAACTATAAACATGTAAACCATATCTCATAATCATGTATATAAAACGTAGTCAATGATTGAATTGTTTTGAGTGTTTTTTTGAATGAATCTAGATACGTTGTCTGCATATATGGTTGTCAATGAGATAATTATCAATACGAGTTAAATTAAAGTGGATCCCAGTATTTACACTCAATTGTATGACCTGCAACAACCAGAAACAACTTATTAGTACACAACAACCGTTCATGGCCTTAAATGAGAATTAGTAAAAGCAAGAAAGCTTAAGACCTAATTTACAACAAAGCAATTTACAAATATGTCTGTCATGAAACATTGACAATCAATCAACTAATATATGATCCTGATTCATGACAAACACATGTGGGGTTAATGACAAACACATGTGTTTGCACCTGTCCTAAGTCAGGAATCTGATGTACAGTAGTTGTCGTTTGTTTATGTAATATATACGTGTTTCTCGTTTCTCGTTTTGTTTATATAGATTAGACCGTTGGTTTTCCCGTTTGAATGGTTTTACACTAGTAATTTTGGGGCCCTTTATAGCTTGTTGTTCGGTGTGAGCCAAGGCTCCGTGTTGAAGGCCGTACTTTAACCTATAATGGTTTAATTTTTAAATTGTTATTTGGATGGAGAGTTGTCTCATTGGCACTCACACCACATCTTCCTATATCTATTAAACATGTTTGGGAGTGTTAAACCTTTTAACTACATGTATTTCAATACCGAGCTTTGGCATCACAACATGGAAAATTAGATAAAAAAAGACATTGACAAAAGGCTTAACTCAAAATGGTCTGTCTCATGCACATTATTAACAACTAATACACAAATCATAGGCACTAGCACCGATATCGAAGTACCTGTAGTAACCGGAAGCTGGTTGAATATGTTTTACCACCAGTAAGTCAATCTATATCCCCCGGCCTAAAATACCAATCAGTATATATTCAAATTATTTCGTGTACAAACGTCATGAACAGTCATTACATAACGGTATTTTATATTTCAAGTATAATCCACACTATCGCGTTATTGCGAAATAATCATTGTGAAATTACGAAAGCACTATCACGAAATTGAGATAAAGCAATGATTATCGCGTGTTTACGCGATAGTTTTCTCGTAATAACGTTATGATTATCTATTGATTACGAGATGTTAAACTTCGCATCTCGTAACTACGCGATCATTTTCTCGTTATAACGATGTAAAAATCTTATCACGTAATTACGTAATGGTTTACTCGTAATAACGCGATACTTATCTCGTAGTTATGATTTAAAACAATGATTTTCTCGTAATTACAATATATGTTTTTTCGTCGTAGAAATGAATATACTAAAAGTTATATGCAGTAATTGCTTTGTCCTATATAATATATAACAATATAAAAGGAGCTGCTATATCATTATATTTTATTTATTATATTTTGATTATTATATCTAATTCCTACATTCCTTTTCTTTGCTTTTGTTTTGCTTATCAATTTTCATTTGATTTAGGAAAACAAACAAAAACAGTGTTTAGACGACTATATATGATTTTATAATCAGCTGATAAATGACTCTGCGGTATGGGCTTTGCTGCTTGTCGAAGGCCTTTCGGTGACCTATAGTTGTTAATGTCTGTGTCATTTTGGTTTCTTTTGGACAGTTTTCTCATTGGCAATCATACCACATCTTCTTTTTTTTGTATTCGATAACAACTGCCATGTGTTTGAGTTGATACAGACATTCTAAGTGAAAAATACTTAATGATGCGATAGCAAAGGCTGAACGTGATGTACTTACTCAGATAGAACCGTTAAACAAGATGACAACAATAATCAATGATACAACAAATCGCTTTGTAGCATATTTATATTTCTGTCTGATATTATCCAATAAACAGTGTAGCACTCCATGCAATCGTATTATAAAACTGAAAGATATATTTTCTGTATGCTTATTTATTTTCATGAACGCTCGTTAAAACCTAAATACATGTATTTGGACTTATTTAATGTATGTACATGTTTTCCGCAAGGTAAAACAGTCATACACGTTTGCCCAGAAGACTTTGGCACTCGCATGAGAAAACGAATATTTTGTCATTGGAATTTACCGTTATTAGAATAAGGAATATGTGTTCTCTATACAATGATTAGATTAATTGTATTGATTTAATAAAAAAAGCATGATAAGATAGAGGTCTCTCTTTAACATGATGTTTAACGATTCATCAACATTATACTTGATTACGTCGTTGATGTTCAAACAGTTTGTCCAAAACTAGTGCTTATGGACGTTAAATGAACATTTTATGCGGTACGGCTAATGAACAAATATAATTAGTATGCTTATCACAATACGTTCACGTATTGTTTTTTTTTTTAAATCAGACGTGTCAGTTCTATACTGAAACTAGCCGAAGTTGTCTATTCTCAAAATAATGACAATATTTTTTGATTTATTTATTTTGCCTTTTATTATTGTAAAGTACGTTCGATTCGCTGGCCTTAGCCAAAACCTCATTATCAGTTCAATGAATTTTCTAGTACCCAGGTCTTTTGTATGTACAAACAATGATTCATTTGATCAACAACTAATCCTCTCGTCTACCTCCTTAGAAATGATGTCAATACATTATATGTTATATTTAGATCAAGAGCTTATCAAAGTTTTCTAAATTGATTTGATTCCCGTTGTTACGCTTGCATTTCGTTTACACTTAATAATAGAAAAGGGAAGAAGGTACAGATAGACAAAATTTAGAATTGAAGTATATTTTTCAATTCATTATTTCTTCAAACAATTATTTCTTATCTTTACATATGATTTTGCCAAGTGACTATCAATGGTTACTGTATGTTTATTATAACATTCTAATTCCATTTAAGTATTTCTTTTTTTTTGTTATTATATTTTAATCCTGCGATGTAGACGTTTACTCGACCTTTTGTTTCTATGAGTCATATCTTTCATCATGTCGATAAACATGAGTAATTTATTCAAACAGTTCTCATCGTACACTGACCACTAACAGACTCGTAACTGTTTTACACGTGTTATCTGTATAGTAATTTTTACTGTTATTATACAAATATAGCCTTTGAATGAGGTCGATACAAGGATATATTGACCTGAAAGAAGTATATTGACTGAGGACGTAGTCCAAGGTCGATATACTTCTTTGGGTCGATATATCCTGTATTGACCTCATACAAAGGCTATATTTGTTATATTATTAATTTCGACCATATTTGTATCAAAATCGTCATTTAGGTTTGTTGGAATCTTATACTAGTAGATATTACATTATCTCCTCGACAATACCAACATATTAGTTGTTATTTCATTTACTTTTTTGTGTGCATCTTATGTATTTGAAGATTTTTTTCGTCAAATAATCGATCACAGACATCATGTGTTTCAATATCCTTGATTTCATTGCATGACGTCACATAATATATCGCTTTTTACATTTTCTAAAAATAACCGTGCGATATGCTTTTTGCCGGTCAATATGCTTTTTGCTATCCGCCGTTTTCTCTCTACCTTTGGAAATATAGTTTAACATGTGACTATCCCTAAACGAATCAAATTTGTTGAAATATACGAATTAATAATATAATATAATATCATGATGTGTAGCATGTACATGTAATATAGTGTAGTTTCAAATAAGTCCTGAATGAATACATAGCTATGTATATGCCCCATGTAAAAATATAACATATATGCACATTATAAACATAATATCATTTTTTGAGACCATTTTTGATCATTTTGATAAAGCCTAACTCTAACATGTCTAATGTTACCTGTGATGTTATGTACTTGATCATGTCAATAATTCACGTGTTCTAGTATACAAAGATATTGTTTACATGTTACATACAAAATCTTTTCTAACACCTTAATTATAGCTGTTTTTAAAAACTAGGTAGAGTGCGAAACATGAGGGTTTCCAGATTTTATCTATAATTAGCGCTTGAAAAAAAAGTTATAGACTACTGCTTGAAAAACATTTTAGAGAGAAAATATTAGTAGTTAATATGGTAACGAGCACGCTATCTTTTGGTTGTTAAACGTAGTATTATCTTAATAAAATCAGCAAAAAACAACACAATTCAGAACCTGGTTATGAAAAAAATCATGCATTTTTCATAAATGTTCAAATGTATAACATTGATACAACTTGGTTTAAGCTTCATTTTAGTAAAACTTGAATGTCAGCCAAATTTGTAAATTATTTGAAATTTTTTACCAAACAATGCATATTTTCAACTTTTCAGAAATTTGTTTTTTTTGCGAAATTATCAAATTTTCTCTGGTGTTTAAAAAAAAGTCCAAATGAGTACAGAATAGAAGTGTAGTTTTAAAGTATATATACTGCTCTTCCTAATTAAATAGAAAAATCCGTGGGATTTTCTTTAGTTTTATCACCATGGCAAACGATTTTTTCCTTGGAAACGGATTTTTTATTTGCAGAATATTGCAGTTTAAGAGCTTAATTTCCAGAATTGTTTCATTATCGATTAAAAAATACATAAAAGCTATCGCACACTTTCAAATACTATCGTCAAGTGTTGTTGACTTGTTACCACGGAAACACATATTATCCATAGCAACATCAATTAAGAAATTGCATCAATAGAAATGTATGTAAAGAAATACATAAATAAAGAATGTATATTTTAAAATTGGAATATGGTTTCATTCTTAAAATATTTGCACTGAATCATTTAGCTAGAGTTTAATGTACATGTTTTCCGCAGGGTAAAACTATCCGTTAAATATAGTTGGTTAATATATCGTTAATGCACGTGTACGTTGTAGTACATAAAGTTTGTTTACGTGTTCTATGTTACTCATGTCATTAACCTAGTGTTATAGTCACTGGTGGTAAGCGGATGGTCGTAACTTATATCAATGATATACAGCAATATATAATCGTTATATAATCGATAAAAGATAACGACAACACGTTATAAAATCCTGGGTTGAGTTCAAAATCGTAGCAGCTAAGTAGCCGCTATCAATATCTATGTAACAACTACTAGTAGTCTATAGCTACATGTTCAATCGTCAAATTTAGGTAGCACTACATAGCAGCTACGATATGGAACTCAACCCTGACTCAGAAGTGCCTTGTGGATTCTATTTCCTCATTAACGACCAAAAGACTAATATTTGAAGGCCAATAGTTTATTAAACAATAACAATTTAAAGCCAAGGAGTAAACAAAACTCAAAGACTTATAAGAACTGCAATAGATGATTTAAAGATGATTGTTCAGAATTGTACGTTTAATAATTTCATCTGCCAACATGATTGCAGATAAAAGACGTAAATAAAAAAACACTAAAAACAAATATAAGGGAATACACGTGCATTTAATAATTTCATGCCTTAACGTACAGTAAAAAATATATTAATTCTCAACCCTAACATTCGTTTTGGCTTAATGCGAGTTGATTAGTTTTCGCTGTTGCTCCTAAATGATGAGCGTTTGAAATCCATCAGAAATGTGTATGTTTAATTAACTTTAGCTTAATTTCTGCATATCATTACCAGTGTAACAAATAATATTGTTTTGAGCAATTTCAAAGTTACGACCATCTTGTGTCGGTTACGACTATCATCCAAAATACTTTAGTTGAAGTTACGACCATCACACATTTAAAGTTACGACCATCATGCATGAATTTTTGAATGACTATTTTACGAAAATTGGAATGTTTTATTGCATCAAATTTGGGTTTAACATCACCGGACTGCCGAATAGTATGTACGAGACAAGCGGTTTGGTTCGAATGAACCTTTTAGTGCACGAAAATCGAAAAAGAAAAACTATCCCTAGAGTTGTCTCCCATCTCCGGATAATCGTAACTTTTAGTTACGACCATCCGCTTACCACCAGTGATAGTGTATGAATGTTGTCCACATGTTTTATTTTGGTATCTTCTCTGGAAGTATAAATACATCAATCAAACAAATTAAGATATCCTTATCAGATGATTTATTTGTTCTACAAAATGATTGGTTAATACGAAAATCATCGGCATTGCAATCACATAGATCAATGATTTAAATATTCTTTCTAACTTACCAATACATTAAAGCTTGTACGGAAGAACTATAGGATAACAAGATGGCTAAATATATCCAGGTGTGTATATCACTGTATAACGTAGAAGATATTGTTCAACGATTTTGTTATTTGCTTTTAATGGCATAGATATTTATTAACTTGGTTTTAAAATAAATAAATAAAAGTAAGTTAATTCGTTTTTAAAAATCTAAAACCCGTTTCAATATTTGGAATGTATTCTCGTTGTTAAGTGTGTTTTTCATTTTATAACCGACATATTTGTAAAGATCGAATGCTCTCGGTATAATTTTGTTAATCTCAGTAAAATAAAAGCAGAAAGAAATAATAAACGAACTGTAAATAGTTTCAAGCAGTAGTGTTGTGCCATGGCATTCCAGGGCTTGCTTTGATGTGACTTTTGTGTCGTTTTATCAGACATGTGTTAACTGAAATTTGACTTCGCTTGCTTTGTTTTGATCGTAGTAAACAGTTTTTGTAAGCTATGATATTGACCGTATCAATCTTAATGAACTTGACAATAGGTTACCACATGTAAAAGAAAGTCCTCACCATATATTGTGATACATCTTGCAATTTGCAATAAAGGACGGTAGACAAATTATTTCTAGGACTAACGCGACGGCATAAATACGCCAATATTCGAATTATATGAATCAACGTTAAAGGTGAAATATTAGGTTTTTCTAAATTTATTTTTGAAAAAAAAACTCAGCAAAGATTTTATGTTTATAATTCAAAAGTAGTTGAGCCAGGAACCCAAAAAATAAAGTGCATCTGATGTGTAAGCATTGTTAAATGTATTTTATTTGAAAGTATAATAATACAATTGTAAATCTCCTTGATATCTATAGATATATAAGCATGAACTAGCAGAAGATGTTTACGTTATTTTTTTTTCTAGACATTGTCGAATATTTTACCTTTTTCAAAATTTTTTTTGCGTTACCCTTTTCCCGTTGAAGTGTTAGTCACTTAGTTGTATAATATAATAAACAAAGAATATATCAAATCAAATATATGTGGGCGAAGGATTGCACCACTGTTAATTATTTTTCTTCAGAAAACAGTCACAAATTTTGCAGAATTCTGCAAAAACACAGGTTTTTACATATTCGCGATGTCACAAATACGTCACTCATGATACAATTGGTAAACATCTGTTTAAACTGAAACGGTATGATAGTTTAACATATGTTTTCAGCAAATCTTCACCACATCATCGCGTTTTCTATTTAGATGTTTAGGAATAAAATTATACTCTTTTGACTTGCTTAGTCGTTTGGTTTTCCTAACATAAGGTTATTCCTTTTAAGTGTATATTAAAGATAAACTTGCAACTCATTTGAAGGAAAACATATACGTTCCCTTTACTTATGCAGTATGATTGATTGGCTTAAATACGGCTGAAAGTGACAGTTTGCTAATATGTTTATGGTTGGAAAGTTTCCTAATATATTTCAAATACAACTATACAATCTACAGCATGTCTTCTAATTTTGCTTTTTTTAATGGACATTGATATTATTATTATTATTATTATTATTATTATTATTATTATTATTATTATTATTATTATTATTATTATTAATGTTATTATTATTATTATTATTATTATTACAATATCACAATAGTGTTCAAAATGGAGCTAAACACCAATAAAGTAATCAATCAATCAATTAATCAATATATCAATCAATCAAATTCTTGTTATTAGCTACAATGAGTAAAAGACATGACATATGCAGTCAATGACAGCAGTTATATCTCATCTGTTTTTACGTCTACCAAAAATCATGATTAATGAAGTCGTAGCTATACTCAGGAAAATAAAAAAAAACTCAAATTAAGATGATACTAATGGGCAGCGATCAACAGAATATAAATAAACACTTGATAATGAGATTGCAGGGCAGAGATACAGGTAAGTTAATGTATGTAGACTGTACATTCTAGTCTAGAGAGATGTCTAGGTCGATCATGTTCAGTAGGGATATATTTAATTGAGGAAATTTATTAATGATATAAATGTATTCTGTTTGTGGTGGCCGGTGTTCAAAAGAATGATTTTTTTTATTAATGATAAGGTTTCTCGTTTGACACTTGATGAACTTTTTTTGTTTTCGAGCATTACTAATGAATCTTTAGTATAGACAAAACGAGCGTCTGGCGTTAAAACAAAATTAAGCATGGTATTTATAATGAGTTTTTTTACCTCTGGTATGAGTTGATTTGTTGTTGGTATTTGTCTTTGTACAACTCACCTTAATTCATGTTTGGCAACTAAAAGCATGTGTCACACATTGGACGGAAACTTGCAACTTAAAAAAAAGTGAACCAATATGTACCACGTTAACGCATATGCACTTAGTGATATTTTCCCCTGGTAATGCTATGACCTTTTGTGTGTTGTTCAGTGCGATGTGAACAATATTGAATTTGTTTTTTTCTGATGTTGACATTTTCGGAGCTTGTGTTGATGTGGTAAAGATGTTGTTTCGCAGCATTTCAGAAATTCAATTAAAAAATAACAACTAAAGTAACAAACCCCCTTATTAAATAAGATCAAATATTTATCGACGTTTTATTATATTTACAGATATATATGATTCTTCTGGCAGTAGTTTTCATTTCTAAAAGTACATGCGTAATACAGTTCTTACCTGGGCAGGTACCTGGTCTAATACCAGGACAAATACCTAGGCAGATAATACCCCGACAGGTAATTATGGGACAGGATGTAGAGGAAGAACAACAAGAATTGTTTCTTATCGATGAAGGTAGAACTGCAGGTAACTTTATTTTCAATTGGTACAAGACAAAAACAGTGCAACTGAAATATCAATGTATAAAAAAATAGCTATTATAAGACTTTTCAATTCAAAGGCCATCCTGGAAATGTTTGTCTATAAGAAGAATATTTACATAAAAGCACTAGCTAAAATTAAAATTAAAAAAAATATAATATTTACATCTTACGACAATTTACATAGGAAATAACACAAACGAAAATATACTCATTTGACGTTCCGATGAACACTTGTTAAGTACATGCCATAACCTAAGGGAATTGTTTAATTTGTTTTTCCAATCACTATTTTCTTGATGTATGGTTTCCGTCCTTTCAGGAAGCTTTAGTACGAGTTCAAATAAGTTGATCATCTTGTAATCCCTTCGTTAACCAGTGTTTTATTCGTCCGCATGTTAAGGATGTACACCTTTGAGGGGCCAACAATATCTAGAATTAAACTTTTTTTCTTAACCTGATTTTTGGGTTTATAAGACTGTAACAAAATAATTGGTGAAAAAAAAATCATATGGTGGTGAACTTCTTTTTTGCTACAGCCCTTTGAAAATGCCCAGTTTTGATGATTTTCCCATTTTCATCGATTTTTACCTATTTTGGGGCTATTATCGTGAAAAAAATCACTGTTCATCAAATACACTTTTTTTCAAACTTTCAATAAAGATGAAGTGGACCAATCTGGATAAATTTTACTTAAAAAACTATAGTAAGTTAAATATAAGAAAGTTTTATCAAATTTTAATGCTTTTTGTGTAAAATTTTCCATGCTGTCATTTTTTTATTTTTGTGATTTGTCTTAGTTTTTAGAACAAAATGCATATTATTTCAACTGTTTGGTTATGAATGATTAAAAAAATACATATCGAAGAAATTTCAAAAGATCAAAATTATATGGGACGTTCATGATTCTTGTAAAATCATTTCTTGTATCCCTCACCCTTTTCTCAAAATTTTGGCTAAAATACTGACTTGATTGGTCATTAAATTTGAAAACTGGATTACTCAAAAACCGTTCATTGTAAATACACAATTTTTTCAGAGAGTACTGCTTGTTTATAATATTTTTAAAATTCTTTGATATTTTCCACTTGTATCACACGTTTTGGAAATAATCCAAACACGAGATTTCAACGAGACTGAACGAGACTTAAAGGTCAGAAGAATACATCCTTAACTGAAGTGTTAGTCATACTTTTGTTTACCAGTGTTGATTACGGATACGCTGTTAAAAACTTTAGTCGTGTCCTCTTTATAACGAAAGTGACATAATAAACTCAGACATATCGCGATATGCATTATGTAATATGCGCACGAAAAGGTGTAACTAGCATCCTGCAAGGCTTCACCAGAACATGTTGTCAGACCAGTTTCATTGTAGCGTTCGTGTTTTCTTATCTTTTGTTTTTGTAAGATTTTTTGGAATTGTTTTTTCTTGTTTTTGTCATGATATTGCAATGAGACAAATGAATTGTTTTTATTTTGTCCTTTGCATCTTCTCTTTCATTTTACAAAATTAAGTAATAAATACGTAATGACGTATATTGATATATATGATACTCGGATTTATTGTGTTCCTTGAAGTCTACACTGAAACTACTATAATAAAACAATGAAATTATCTTATGCAGACATACATGCAGAACATTTTTTTCCCATTCATTTTGTAGATTGATAATTGCATGGAGTGGTAATTCTAAAACAGCTCGAATGTTAAGTGCTCATTCTAATAACAATAGATAAAGATGATATTTCACACTTGTCCTTTACATTTTAATTGTTTTAAATGCATTTTATGTATAAACGTTATGCCTGTTTAATTAAGAGTTGTCCTTGTCATCTTTCTTTTGATTTTGACCGAAAGTGACTTACTGATAAATGGCTTAGTTAAACATGTATGTTATGTCTTGTCCTGTTTTGAGGTTGTATTTTGGTTGGTTGTATAAACATTAATAGATAGAAGCAAACCTGAATTGTGTCATTTGTTTTACAAAGTGAAATGCACGATAGACTTGTTTATGGTAGTGAAAAGCTATGGACTGATGTACTTTTATTTCGACTACTGTGTTTTAACTATGATGCAGTATTAACACAGCTAGTTTTGCATAGGTACTATTTCTGTACAAAATATGTAGTACTGGAAATCTACTTTTGATATTCAGTACTATTTTGTGATTTTAAAATTACTGTAATATTTAGGTACCTGTATTTTACAGGACTTTATTTGTACTTGAAATTTAAGTACTTCAGATTTTTGATTGCACAGTAATATTTTCAGCATTTTGACAGTTTGTCTTTTTCAAATCTCATAAAATTATGATGTTCAAACATGGAAAACTGTGATCGTTGTTGGTAGTATTTGTATACCAATATTTTAAGTCCAAATCAAGTACTCTATTTTAGTGTCTAAATATTACAATAATTCTTAAGTAAAGAAATAGTACTGTCTAAATATTAAAAGTACATTTTCAGATCTACAGATTTTAAGTACAGAAACAGTACCAATGCACAAATTGATGTGTAATTATAGAACGTCTTTATCTTGTTTAAGTAGCAGAGACTTTATTCGATGGAATACTAGATATGTTGTATTGTTGATTTCTACAAAATATAACTTAGAATGTACATAGTTTTACCTTGCAATATATTTTAACAAGTAGTCAATTAACTCGTTAATGGTCACTTTTGTCACAACTTCACATATTGGTCAGCTGAAGTGTTTAGTGTTGATGTCAATATTTAATAGTGTATGTTAATTTACTTTTGAATTTCTACATTGGCTAGAGGTATAGAAGGAGGGTTGAGATCTCATAAACATGTTAAACTCCGCTGCATTTTTGCGCCTGTCCCAAGTCAGAAGCCTCTGGCCTTTGTTAGTCTTGTATTTTTTTAATTTTAGTTTCTTGTGTACAATTTGGAAATTAGTATGGCGTTCGTTATCACTGAACTAGTACACATGTGTTTAGGGGCCAGCTGAAGGACGCCTCCGGGTGCGAGAATTTCTCGCTACATTGAAGACATGTTAGTGACCTTCTGCTATTGTTTTTCTATGGTCGGGTTGTTGTCTCTTTGACACATTCACCATTTCCATTCTGAATTTTGAATATTGTATTACCAGCAGTCGAATGGTAATTACTATTTATTACAGGGAGAGGAGTTTTTTTAAGTGCGGACTAAAACATATGTGTATACATATGTTTTTCTTTTGTCTTCACTGAAAACATTTAAAATAGAATTACTTTGAAAAAAATCTAAACATTTGTGAAAAGAAGTAAGTTATTCCTAAGTTTCAGAATAAAGAGTTATGTAAATATGATAATATGTACATAGTATCGTGACTGACACATATGTAGATAATATCGTGACTGTCACATATGTACATAATATCGTGACTGACACATTTGTACATAATATCGTGACTGACACATTTGTACATAATATCGTGACTGACACATATGTGCATAATATCGTGACTGACAAATATGTACATTTTCTTTACCGCAGTTGATGCATTTAAACTTTCCAATATCTCATTTTAAACTAACAAGAATTAATCAATCAACAAATGTAGGGTGACACAAATATTTTTTTCGTTTCAAAATTGAATACTTTTTATGTTTTTTTCAAATCTATCAGAATTTGCTAAAATCAAACTTTAAAAATAAGACTTTCATATAGCAAAATATATGTGTTCGCTAAAAACATGTTATAATTTGGATTTCTGATTTGCAATTTACTTTTCAATATTTTGCGAATTTCATGCATTAATAATATGCCTTGTGCATGAACCAATCAACACCTGGTTGTTAAGAAATGTCAGCTGTTCAGTATCCGGATAATATTACAATGGCATTGACCCTAAAAACAATAATAATTTGTATGAGTTATGTCGAAGTCAACGCATACGAAACTAAATATTTGTCGATCAACTGTTGTCTTTCAAAGTTAAAAGAGAGGCGAAAGATATCAAGGGGGAATATTCAATCTTTTGTTTGTAAAAGACCATTTGACAGCAAAGAAAACTAAAGACAGAACTATTTGAACCGTATCAATACGGCGCGGATCTGAAATCTTAATTTAGAGTATTTTTTTCGTGATTTTTTTGGGAAAATATATGTTACCCTAGTGAAATCTACGGAAATCACTTGAAATTAAAAAAAAAGTCAGACCCTTCCTTACCCGCAGAAAAGGCTGTAAGTCGTGACTGAGTTACTTCGTATAATTATAAAACATGTTTGTTCTAATTATAACATTTAGCCTCCGTGTACATTATGTATATATACGTATCTTTTTTAACGAGGACCTTTATTTTCTATCATCAGTAGAGTAGTGAAATGGTCATCACCACGTCTTTGTGTTACATTAAATCATAATTTAATTTGTTTTACAGTGGATGGTCCTGGACGTGGCACAGGATCATTTCTGCAGTTGTTTCCTATTCCTCTGTTAACACTGGTTTTACCGATTGTAGCAATGGCGATGATGACAATGATGAGTACTGCTAATAGTAGAACAACAAGTATAACGCCAACAAATATTCAGGTTACTGTTCCGAATATTGTTCCAACGACACAAACAGCTGTACTACCAAGTAAGTATCGTTTAATAAACAGCTGACCATTCCCGAATAAAATTATTCAAAAGTCATATCACGAACATGGCTGGAAATCAAAACTTAAATTTAAAGAGTTTATAGAAAAAAAATTAATTACGATATTGTTCAGGAAGCGTCGAAATGCAGCCGTGTTCAGTCGAATGTATTTAATTAACACACCTTAATTTATTTACTGCTTGTTCGTTTATAACAACTTAGATATTTAAACTTAAATCATATCATTTGTATTTGTTAAGTCTGGTTATATTCATTTTACTTAATATATATCGATAACGCTTATACATATAATGTATGCATATTACTCCCCTAATAACAATAATCATATTATTTTGAGAGAATGCAGCTGTATATTGGTCATTCTATTTAATAATACGTTTATCTTCTTTGGTATACTATTTTAGACAGAATGCATTAATATTTTTCATTAACGAATTCGGTTTTGCCATATCTAGTTATATACAGCTAACCCTATACAGTAAAACGGTTTATACATGTTTGTCACTGTGTGTATGTCGTCGAAATACCATGGGTTTCATTCAACGAAATAGTAGTCTTCTTTGTGACAATGATACATTGCATATTCATCCTGTCAATTTTGTACATTTAACCCATTACTATTTGTTGATATTATCAGTTTATGTCGTAACTACAATCCCCTTCCCTTCATGAATGCGATCTACTGAATTATACTATTTTCCGGATCTGCTGTAACATGAGCATCACGACGGGTGCCACATGCTGGGCAGGATCTGTATACCTTTCCGGAGCACATGAGATCACCCCTAGTTTTAAACGGGGTTCGTGTTTCTTATTCTTTAGTTTTCTATGTTATGTCATGTTTACTTTATTGTTTGTCTGTTTGTCTTTTTCATTTTTAGCTCATCGATTTATGAGTTTGACTGTCCCTCTGGTATCTTTCGTCCCTTTTAATGTTGTTGATATTTTTTAACATTTAATTCTTATTGTGTCATATAAATAGCACCATGTGTTCCCACAAATTGTCCTGAAGGATACATGCTGTTAGATGACCAAACCATAAGTCCTAATTGCTACTTTCACAGTACACAGGACGCAGAATGGGCCAATGCCTTGGTAAGTATGTTTTATGTTGTATCAGATTTAATGTACTTTTGATTTGAATGGTTGATATGTAATGAAATATAAAAGCAAACATTTCTGAGAGAATGTGCAAAAGGATCTATCTTTTTCATGTTTACTAATGTTTGTGTTTTCTATGAATTTGAAAATTTAAATAAATAATGCGAAACACGTATGTGCCTTTTTCATCTATAACCCCCTCGAGATAACATATACTGCAAGTTTGCCTTATATTTTTTTTAAATCGCTCATAAACATGATATATATATTTTTTTAATTCAGGTATCTTTGTAAGGTGAATACTTAGTCAGTATCAGGAAAATAATTACCGTTAAGAAACTTATCTGTCATGATCGAATTATAAAACATAATTCGAGTATCAACTAATATCGATGTAAATACATGAAAACCTAATCCCTGTATATCAGCTCTTTCGATAAAGAAACATTCATATTGAATACATCGAATATTAACCAATAGTTTATGCATTATCATTTCAATGTTAAAATATATGACTCTTTATTATTCTTGGGATTTCATGGGTATATCAGAAGCTCGAATTTAAATGCTCAACAAACTAAACATTCACTTAGGCTTGTAAGCAGGCTTTGTCAAAACCATGAGATCAAAAATCCACAAAAACATAGTTGTTCCCAAAGCTGCAGAATTTAGAAGCCCCGAAAATAATGAAACCCAGAGTTAAAATAACCTGACAAAAATCGCAAGTAAAACTATTTTCGCGAGAAGAAAAATAACGCGAATATAGATTCGCGTAAACTTGATATTTGACTTGAAACTCAGGCAGAGAACACTTTTAGGAATTGTGATCCCCAAAGCTCTTGAACTTCGTAGTTTTTTGGCCTTTTTATTTTTTTTGTATTCGAGCGTCACTGATGCGTCTGCTGTAGACGAAACGCGCGTCTGGCGTATCTACAAGTTTTAGTCCTGGTATTTATGATGAGTTTATTTGAATATTTCTTTGTCTAATTATACAAAGTAAAAGTAGAAATAGGGATATTGAATCGCCATGAATTTGGCTAGAAAGGGCAATTCGCGCAAAAAAATATCCATGAAAATAAGTTGGTTTACAGTACTTAATTGCAGTACCAATAAATTAAAAGCTACGTTATTTGTATTATGTTTTTCCGGTGTAAACTCAAACAAACATGTATTATGTGTTTTGTTATCTTTATTTAAATGTGCAAACTGTTCTTAAATTTTAGTCGACATGCACCATGACCCAAGGAGCTTATCTATGGAGACCAAATACTGAAGCAGAAGCTAAGGCTGTCTTTGAAAAGTTTCTATGCTGTAAGTTTTTGTTAAGTAAATAGATATTCTTTTTTATCATTATAAATAATAGCAACATGCAGCGTCTATTTTTGGACGAAGCATATCGTTGACTAGTTTTTAAGAAATTATAAAATTAAATACTCCATTTTAACATCAATCAGTTGAACGACATGTTTTTACACAAATATATTTGTAATTCTTGATTTTACTGCCATCTTATATATTAAAATATCAAGTAATTCCGACTTGATGGTTGTTCATCTCAAAAAGTGGGAGAAATGTGCTCAAACAACAGATAAGGATTGGATTTAACAAGCTTAGGTCACAAATAAATTATGCATAGCTTGCCAAGAACAACATGTTACAATCTATTAATGAAGTTTCTGGAATCTTAGTTAAAAGCTAGTAGAAGAGTGTCACACAAAATATGTACCGTCTTTGTGAATCTTCCCAGAAAATTACTCAAGTCTAAAATAATGTAATATTGAGGATGCTCTTAAAATTCTACAATATCCGGTACATAACAACAATATGCGTAGAATCCATAAGACTTGTTTGTGAAGTTTCCAATATTTAGATAAAAATGGATATGATAACAAGAAGAGATACCATCATATTAAGCACTCCCGTTCTAAATCACCACACTTTAAGCCAATTAAGAAAAACGACAAGGAACAACACAAAACAAACAGTATCATTGTTATTGAAAGTCTTCAATAATGAATTAAGAATCCTAAAACATTTCATCTCTCAATTCTAGAGATTCTTATGAGTTTAATTTAAAATTCTAAAATTTCTACTTACATATAAGGATTATTTTCATTAGTTACTCAAATTAACGGCGCTAATATAACATTTAAAACCATTTTACACATAGCTAATTATTTGAAAAGAAGCCATTTTACATTGATTACTTTTATCAGATACAGCAATGATATATGGAAAAGAGGAATTGACTATGCGGCAAATAAAAGAAAGGCTAATTGGAAATATTCAAATGCATATACAATACATATTTATACTTAGACAAAATCATAATTTAAGGGATAACCGTATTTGATCAAGCGTCTGAAAATTCAGAAATTGTTGCTAGTGACACAGATGAAAAGTATTTAACAGTATTAAATAATCTGAGAACCCGAAAGCATGTGGCTAGTGAGTTCAGATACAGAACTATCATACAGGTCAGCTTGTGAGGACAGTAAAACGTATGTTTATGTACGTTTCAGTTGTCTTTCATCTAATACTCTGGGATCAGTTTTTGGCAAGTCTCAGAAAGTATTTGCTAACTGACTGGGATTAAGAATCTACTTACAAGTCCTATGAAACTAATTATCAGTCTATTCGTTTTAGCGACTACCCTATGGACTGGTGCATATAGTCCTGGCAGTGACGGAAATTATGTATTTGCTGTAGAAAATGGTGTTTTTGACTATACGAATGTTCCCTTCGGTAACAGTAAGTAAAACAACATATTGATTAAAATGTACTGTTTATAATAATAATGTCATGTATGTGTAATCAAAAGATACTTCGATATAAATGAAAACAACAGAAGACATTTGATTTCAGAGATTGATATCTATGGATAAAATTGATGTGAGATATACGGGTAACAGTAAACCAACAACACAAAAAACACAACGAGGTCAAAATACTCGTTATACTTTCATTATCACTGAACTATAGCTAGTATATATGTGTTTAGGGGCAAGCTGAAAGACGCCTCCTGGTGCGGGAATTTCTCGTTACATTGCAGACCTGTTGGTGACCTTCTGCTGTTATTTTTTCTATGGTGGGGTTGTTGTCTCTTTGACACTTTCCCCATTTCCATTCTCAATTTTATTAAATTGTCCCGAGGTTGCAAAATTTCGAATTAAACTGGTTTTAATAAATAACATTCATCACTTCCATTTAAAAGGAGTACGCGAGAGAAAATACATTAAACAACAGTACAGCAAACTTGATATCAGTCGAAGGACTATACAACGATACTGATACCACAAAAAAATGCAACAGTACATTACCGATGTTCTGATATCATAAATCGATAAGGAATACAAACGAAGGTTAAACAAAACCAAAGGAAATTACAGGAACATAACAAGGAGTAATACCGTATGTTTCAAAAATGTATGCGTCTTTTTCTATACATACATCCTCCACCATTTAAATCTAGTCATTTGAAATGTAATAATATATGAAGGATGAATTTTAACCGATTTCTTGCTTATCTACAGAAGCTATTGGGTATATATTTGACAACGGCTTAGTCTATCAAAACTACCTCTATTTCTTTTTTTTCAGCTGTTACTTTTGAAAACAATGACTGTATTGGTATTCAACCCGGAGAACCAATTTTTTGGAATGATGAGCCCTGTAAGAACGAATATCAATATATATGCGAATTTCCTAGGGTAAGTAGGAACATTATTTTTGAAATTATATGATAAATATAGATTCATACATTGAAACCAGTGGATTATCGGATTTATTCAATCGAGATAGTTTTAAATTATCAATGTTAAAGTCCGAGCCTGGGCGAGGACTTTAAAATTTATAATTTAAATATCAAGATCGGATAAATCCGATAATCCACGAGTAACTATGTAAAAATCTGTTTCTCTAATGATTAAAATAATTTTATTTTTTTTGTTAAACGAAAATCGTTTTTTAAGAATGAGACTCATCATCGATTTTTTACTAACAAAAGAAGCACAAAGGGGGCACTTTTGGAGCACCTGAGCTCGCCATCCGTTTGGGTGGCTTTCATTGAAACGAAGCCTTTAGTTGTCCTTGTATTTTGTAGACTGTTGTTTGTCGTTTCACTTTGGTTCTTTTTTTATTGTCAGGGCCTAGATATTCTGTCCTCGGTTACTGAGTTTGAATATATCTTTGACCTTTGAAGTCATTAAAGTATAATTTTTATTCACAAAAGAAATATTCATATATCTATAAAAAAAATCACACTTTTGAAGCATTTTCTCATTTAGTTGGTAGAAATAATACTGGTCAAAATAATTGTATAGGCATTCATAAATTTTAGGCCCTAAAAAAACAAAAAGTTAAATAACAAAATTTCCGAACTCCAATATATATTCAAAATCGGAACGCCCTTCTAAAATGGCAAAATAATTTGTAACGGCAGATAATTTCCAAGTTACACTTTTGCAAATGTGTCTTATACACCTTTTGATACTTTCTTTTGGCTCATTTGATGAAATATGTAAAAACATGACTGAGAAGAATTGTGCTCTCTTTTGCACATATGCATACTAAATTATTTGAGAAAATTTCAAACTTAATCAAAATTTTTGGACACTGAAGACATGCAAGATTTGTAGCGTCTTAAGCTCCGACTTATTGGCATGGTCTCGTAAGGGCAATTGTTCTTTTAACAAAATATGCCAGTTTGGTCTAAACTGACTGGAGGCACTTTTTGGCCAGATAAATTTTCTCTAATGTTTTTTTAGATAAAAGACCAAACTTGCATTTAATCACTATGCTCAATATTTAGAAGGAAATGCTTACCCTTCCGGAGCATATGATTTCACTTCCGGTTTTTAGTGGAGTTTGTGTTATTTCTTATTTATAACTGTAGATGTAAATATTAATGTCCTTTTTTTTTTAGTCTTTGTTTACTCCTGGGTTTTGAGTGTTATTGTCTTAGCCTTATCTACCATGTTGTTTGCTAGACTAATGTATCAGACAAATATTTTAAACTAAATTCCCAGAATGATGATTCTATTAAAGTTTTATTAAACTTGGCCTAGTAGTTTATGAGAACATAATTGTCAAAGACAACAATATATGACGACGACAAAAGACACAAAACAGACGGCATACGACAAACAACATATGATGACGACAAAAGACACACAACAGATGGCATACGACAGACAACATATGATGACGACAAAAGACACAAAACAGACGGCATACGACAGAAAACATACGACCGACACATGGTGAACTAAAACAACAAAGAAAACAATAAAAGTCTACAAAATATTTAAAAACTGAGCAATATAAACTCTACCAAAAACTAGTGATGATAACATGTGTTCATGTAGGGTAAGCAAATCGTGTTTATCATGTGACACCCGTCAAGTGGATCAAGGATAATGTAGTTTCGAATGATTTCTGTTTATTTTAACATCTTTTGTTGTACCATTACATTTTGGTTTAGTTATGTTGTCAAAGCATTTTATTAAAATCAAATATAAATTGCCTTTATATACAAAGTGTTTTATTTGCTTTTAAAAGTAATTTGATTATATGAGCTAATATACATTTTTCTAAACAATGTTATTTTTCAGAAAACCTGTCCATAAAAGTGTATACTACAGTGGAAAAGTTTTCGGATGCGTCGTGTAATAAAAAGATTAAATTTGAATCATCTAGTTTGTATTATTATGTTATTATTTTCTCTTGTCATTGCAACACACGTTTGTGATTTCCGAGATCACAAACAACAATGACTTTGTTTTAAACTTATAATCATGGATAATATAATTACCTAAGTAGCCAGGTCATGTAAGACATAACAGCTTATACGTCAAAACACGTAATAATATGTATTTGCCTGATGACCATAATATAGAAGACGACTGACCAGAAATTACCAACTGTGTTCTATATATTGAAAAAATACTGTTTCACATACACAAATTTCATCTTCCTTATCCCTCTTTTTTTAAATTTATACAAGGCAGTGCAAATATTTCAAAATAAAGAATGTGTGTTTAGTATTATTTTATATATTAAAGTATCACAATTTTTCACAAAGCCGTCGTACTAACTGAACTGCAGTAAGATAAAAAAAAAATTACCACATTTTCTAACATTTTTTTGGTTTTGTACTTAAATGAAACAATAGAAAATTATGCTCGTACCTAATGCACAAATTTTGCTCCTTCAAAGAGACGCGAAAGATACCAGAAGGCCATTCAGACTCGTAAGTCGAAAATAAACGCATAAGCATAACTAAAAGAGAAAAAAGATTAACAGACAAGCAAATGTTCACAAGTGTTAGCTTTATTTAAAGCTATGGACTGCTTCGCTCTAAGCTAATCTAAGGTTATATGTGTGCATGTGGTTGTTAAATAAGTATTGAAAATGTTGTATTTTTAGCATCGTGATGCGAAGATATATTAAAAAAATATAAAAAAACTAAAAATTTAGCAACAAGAACCCTACCTTAAACTTGCGTTTATCTCCGGTGCTCCGGATAGGTAAGCAGATCCTGCTCTACATATGGCACCCGTCGTGATAGTCCTGGTAGTACAAACCCGATTATAAGTAGATTTTTGGAGGTCACATTTGCGAAAAGGGAAGACGATTATTGTTACTACTTTAGGAAAATGTACGCATCGTTGTAAGCAGCAACACTCTATCGTGGACATCATAAAAGGAAATATAAGCACTCGAATATTGTTTAAACTTGGAGATAAATAGTCCATATTCAGGCACTGTCGGAATGTTGTCAACCGATCGCGACCATCATTGTCAATATCTCAGTGTAAGTCAAGATATAACACATACTTAACTGTATCTGCAGTATACATTATCTCAAGTACGACGCGATAGATGTCATCAACAAAGTCATCAAATTGTGAATTATCAGTCAGGGGCGTTACTTAAACAAGTTATTTTTTTTAATTACTTATATAAGTAATTTTTTATTTTAAAAATAATAAAATAACTTAATAGAGTTATTTTAATTTTCAATAGAAACATAGACTAAATGTAGTATTCATGATTTTAAACAACATTTTATATCACAAAATAAAGAATTTATCAGATTTGAGAGGAGTATAGAGATAAAGGGTTACTTTGAAAATAATGACAAAAATATTACTTGAATAAGTTATTTTAAACATTTTTGAAAAAAATAGCAATTACACTTATCTAAGGCACATATGTAATTGATTTAGGTTACAAATTATAAATAACTTCAGGTCTTAATTAATTCACAAGTATCTATCTATTTATATCAGTCTACCTTCAAGATTTTAGAGGAAAATAATAATTTAATAGTCCCAAGAGACCAATCTTTGACCCAGAAGCGTCGGTATGAAAGATAAGTGCGTCGGAAAGTTAATTAGTGTTTCTGAAGAATTAGTTTTTATATATCAAGAGAAAAATAACCAGATAACTGTGAAAATTATCTAAAGCTAGTAAAATCTGTATTCTTGGACACCTATACAAATAATATTAAGAAAAATAACTTATATAAGTTATATTTAAATTAGCCTCGTTTTCAACATTACTTGTATAGGTAATTTTAATTGTTACTTGTTTAAGTAATGCCTCTGACTGATTATTTAATGCTTTAACATGATAAATATAGCGAAAATTCAAGTTAACGGATACTGCTTACTTTTCTTCTTTCTCCTAAGAAGTTCCTGTTTGAAGTAAGCCTCGTGTGAATAAAGGTAAAAGTCGACAAAAAGAGGGACACAGTTTGTTCAAATGGAAAAGCCGACTGTTTATTGAGAAACACGTCCTTTATACGTAACAAATTTGCTGTCAATCAATAAATCCAGCATCTTGATAATGTCAGTTTCAGAAAAGTATTGTTCAAATCAGAGCTAGTTTAACGAAGAAGAATGCATCGCTTCCTAAGACAAAATAGTTCTATCAAAGTTGGCCATTCTTTTTTATGAAACAAAAAAACACCTACATGTATCAATATATGAATGATTTTGTTTGTTTGGAATATATAATACTAGTACTAGTATTTAGAAAAGTCAAAAGTTTAGTACTGCTGCAAAGATGAAAGAGTTTTTTTAAATACGCAAAAAGATCTTTTGAACTTTTTCGTTTCCACATCTGATTCACTTCAGATCTAGAATATAATGACTTAGGAGCTTTGGTTATTGATAAAACTGATGTTACTAATTTATAAAGTGATTTCGTGAAGCACTTGGGTTTAAATCTTTAGACATCTATCTAGATATATGTTGGGGACACCACCTCCATATATATTTATTTATATTTGATTGTCTTTTTACAACATTATTATATACTTAACAGCCCGCTAAATAAATGTTTATCCATCATGGGCATTTGACGAGATCAATACCTAATGTATGGGCCTGTTCATATTTTATTAACCGAGGACGACGTCCGAGTGTCAATATAGTCATATAGCTCCATATGTAAAGAATTAAATGAGGTAGAGTCCTTAATTTATATATTACATAGTTATGTAAAAACAGTTTTAGAAAAATGTTCTTCTGTGGCTTTTTCAATTTTATTTTGCGAGATAAAACAGGCTTTTGAGAATATTTAAGGAAGGTAGATAGGGTGTCTTCCTTCATCTTGGATTTACAAATACCAGAAAACAAGGTCTAGATCTTTAATAGAGTGTTCAAATTTTGAGAGAAGTAGGAAATTCATGTGTGAGAACTTTCATTTCAATATAGAAAATGACATGTTTTCTTATATTTATGGTTGTATTTTACTAATGATATGCACGGCATTGTCTTTCAGATACATTTGTATTTGATAAATAAAAGTGGAACTGAGAGCCTAAAACAGATTGAGTTTTAGATTAAACGACATAGTTTTAATTCTGCTGATATTGAATTATATGTGTATACCTCAGTTTATATGGTATTGAGTTTTTTCTTATATCGAAGATGAAAGAAACGGAAGTTATATAGTACTTGACAATGTTAACACAAAATCAAGTACCACTCATGGTTTCCTTCGGAATATTCCGTTTGAACTTATCTAACTGTAATTTAAATACCAGGAAGATTCGACTTCGACAGCCATTGGTAACTAAGTCTAGTTGAACGTTATCTTCCTGATTGTAAACGTAAAGCAATTGATGCTAAATATTAGAAGTACTTAAAATTTCATACAGATTCTTTCAAGATAACAAACTATAACCTGTTGAATATATCATATGCAATTTGCCTCAATTTGGTAATTTAATAATCGAGACAAAATCAAGTCGACAGTAAAATAGCTTAACCGCGATAAATCATAAAAGTTTAAGTCTGTATTTTTACTTTATAAAGTGTGTGAAAACTACTGTCAATTCAAGGCAAAGTTATGTCCATTTTAAATTAAAATGTCATTTCCTTGATAAAAATTTTTGTCCACAGTAATTGATAAAAAATATGCAAGGTTAAAATCGTCCTAAATTTAGATATACTATTACTAGATCATATAATGGTTTACTTTTTAAATTGTTATTTGGATGGAGAGTTGTCTCATTGGCAAACACACCACATCTTCCTATATCTAGTACTGGTTTTTTTTCTAAGATTTATCTTGTTATCTCATTGGGATCACTTGTAGACTTAATAATATAATTATTTGAATCTCACATTGTTTTATTTATATTTATCATTAACTTGTTCAACAAATAGCTATTAAAAAAGAATATTATAAAGTATGTAAGCTCAAACTTACTGAGATTGTGATATCCTCTTTTACTATCAATCTTCACAAATATCGAACAAATACTAGAAACCAATGTTTTGGTTATATAGATGTTTCAAAAAAACTTCTTACTGATGCTTAAATGCAAATAATAATATAAATACTTAGAAAAAAAGGGGCTAAAATGTTTTAATTGTGATCGTTTTTAAAGTGTGAATTACATTTGAAGGTATTCGCTGATTTGATTTTTTTGTCAACAATCAAGAATGTTCTTATATTTTTTTTATTTTTTCATCTCAATGAAGTCATAATTGTTAACTTATTTTTCAACTTTGGTATGTCAATATTAACTGTTGGTTTTTATGACAATTCTTTCCAGATGAAATCTTTGAAAATCAAAAAAATTTTATATGTTTCCAATATATAATGCGCCTAATACTTCAAATTTTAGTTTATTTGTATGTTTTTGAGTTTGGTGTGCCGTAAACATTATGTTTTTGCGCCTGCTGAAGCCAACATCTGGGTGTGGGATTTTTCTTGCTGTGTTGAGCACCTATTGGTGGGCTCCGGCTGTTTTCTGCTCTTTTGTCGGGTTGATGTCTCTTTGACACATTCCTCATTTCCGTTCTAAATTGTATGCATTGTCAGATGTAGTTGTATTTGGAGAGTAAATCGGTAGTGGACAATTTATAAAATATATTTCAAACTTTAAAATTCTTAGCTCGATTTCATAATTATTATCTCTTTCAACATTTTTAATCTGTATAATATTTTTCTTTTCTTTAAGTTGTCTACATTTTCACAACATTAACAACTTCATGAATCATTTGATTCTAAACTGCTTCCTCATAGCTTAATCTTAAACTTGATATATATTCTTTTAACCAATTAAACATTTGAAAGTTAAGTATGGATTAATTTGAAAGCGATTTATTCTTCCTGTCCGTATGTATATAAATAGAATTTAGGAAAGGATCACTTTGATTGCAAAAAGAGTTTGTCAAATTATCCTAATATTTTTTTCGTTTTTTATTTCCAGTCTTAAAAGAACAAGATGAAACTATGTGGAGCTATATTATTTTTTCTATCAATCAAGGGCCTTTCCAATGGTAAGTTTTATTAAATTATAAATTTGTTAATTTTAGATTAACCTTATAATACATTCAAACTTTATTTTTCTTTTTTTTTCTCAATTTTAAACTTGTTTATATAAATTATGAAAACAAACGATTTACATTCAATGTTTCAGTTCTATTGAATTTGCCCTGCAGTCTCTTACTTAATCTTTAGTAAATGTAATTGCATGCCTCAAAAGAACAATTACATTTGCGTAATTTTGGTTATGAGGATACTTCTATTATGACTGGAAATAAAGCTTTTGACTGCCCAGAAAGCGCAGCATGTGTAACGCAATAAGTATTAACAATCTTAACTATTTTATAAAAATAATTAGTATAGAAACAATTCGTAATTTGAGTTGAAGTTGCCCGTGATATAAATACATGATGTATCGTTTAAGTTATGAACAATCGTTTCTACTAGACACGATAGGTACAAATCATTCCATTGTTCTGCAAGTTTTTCAAATGGTTATTTTCCAGGTAACGTGTATCTGTGAGGTGTGTCGATATTTCAATGTGAAAATGAAATAAATTCTGACAATTATTTTGTTTTTTTTGTGCTTCGTACTGATGTTTTGAGTGAAGCTAGTTTATAAAATTTGCTCTTATACTGTTCTGTTACATCCACTGTTCAAGGTTAGAAGAGCATTGCATATTTAGCGCTCACAAACATATTGTTTAGAAGTAAATATGGTTTAACATATTTAAATAGAAAATAGAAATAAAATAGAAAAACTATGCATATACATATAACTTATTTGTCTGGGTATTTTTACCAAACAGAGAGAAATTTTGATTTATTTATAATCCCCTGAAATAGAAGTTTTAGACTTTTATTGATCATATATAATCCCGGAAAATATCACACCGAGCTGTGATACAACAAGACAATCTTAAAAAATGGAAACCACACGTTATAAATTGCATTCATGCAAAGCATTTATCAGGATAGGCCTACATCGTGAACGCTAAAAAAAATGCCGAATATTTGAAACCAAAGACTTTTTAAGCATGATAAGAATCGAAACCTAAAACAAATTATGCTAAACATTAGGATAAAAATGCGATTGAGAGGGTTCATAGTCATAACATATAAAATAGCGCACATATGGAAGTTTCATTCTACATGTTCTAACAGGTGTCATTGTTATTCTGTATGATATGAATTTTATTTGTTCAAAGTACAAAAGTAATTAAAGTTAAGATTATTGCATTTGGCATTTTTGAACACAACAAAAACAAAATTTAAGAATACACGTACCTGAAATGTTGTTAATTACTTTGGCATGTTACTGACTACATACGCATACATACTGTACTCGTTTTCATTTCAATAATAATGATATAATGGATTAAAAAATTGAAAATATTGAAAACATCATTTATATCTGAAGTCTTTTGACTTGTAAAATTGAAAATTCTTCACAAAAACATCATTTATATCTGAAGTCTTTTGACTTGTAAAATTGTAAATTCTTCACAAAATATCGACAAATTCATTTTATTCAACACTTATTTCTAAAATATGTAAGACTAATTCATAAGTTGCGCTTTGTAATTACAGCTGTTTCTCAAAACGCGCCTCTTTGGGGAGATCTATATTCATAGTTCTAAACTTAATTTTGTTTACATACTGGTTCCCAGTTATACTCTCTGTGTTCCATATCACAGAGACAGAACTTGGGAATGTTACCAGTAAATAAACACGTGCATATTGTTTACATTGAAATCTGTGGTTACCTTTCATTCGAGGTAGGGGTAGTTAAGAAAATCAGTGTTAGTTTAAACTCTGAGAAGTTCAGAGCATATAAATGTTGAAAATATGCCGCACAGCCCTATATGTTGACCTTTGGAATAAAATGTGGTGCATATGAACTTTCAATTCTAGGATAAGATTTAAAACTTTATAGTAAAAATGGTACAGATTTAGCCGTAATAGCAGTTGCTATCGGAAATTGCATTGTCAATATTTACAGAAATGCAACCTACATGTGTGTCGGTCAACCTTTGAAAAATGCTTGTTTGATTGTCTAAAAATGATGGACAGGAATATGATTTTAATTCTCATATTTTTGCTTTATAATTCGTTACAATTTCTAGATATCAAAAAGAGAAGGGAGGAAACGTTAAACATTGCAACTGCATCAAACAGTTGAACAAAATTGTTTTATCAGCTTAGAAATCGCTGAAAGCATGTATGGATCGAAATCGATATGTAAAATTATTTTTTTCTTTCTTTTCAGCCTTCCACCTTTCGAAAGACGAAAAAGGTGACACTGCACAGGCTTTCAGTGCGACAACAGACGTAAATGGTAGTATTCCAAATCACTATGTATTGCATCCTTGTATTTTATTGTGACAGTATATAATTCTGTATAGTCTTTTATCATTTAAATATTGATGAAGTATTTTATGAAAGAACAGAATATTTTTTGTAATATATTCAGTTTACCATACGGTGATGACTACTTTTGTTCAAGTAATTGCTTTGAACCTCATATAAACATATGCGGAGATTAACAATATACTTATTGAACTAAGCATTCACTTGCATCCCAAAAACATTTGGAAAAAAATAAAATAAATGCTCACTTTGCTCTTTAGACCAGATGAGTTTTAAAGGGATATACAAAAGATGAAAACTATTTGAAGCTTGCAAGCTCACAATGTAGACACTATTCTGTACGATATCCGGAAGTCGCGATTTTCGAAGCGAGAACTTTTTGGATCACATTTTAAATTTGTTGGATATACTATATTAAACAGTAAGATGTTCATCTGTACATTGCTTAATGATTAATTCAGCTGACATCGATATTCACAAATGGTTTAGAATTAAATTGAGAATATTCATTATTCGTATCTTTGCCTTAATCAAGAGATTTTAAAGTGCATCACTACGGAATATCAGTCGGTTAACATAAAAACAATGTTTTTGCACCCTTACTGTACAAATTCACGTAAAAACCAGACTTAATTAACTAGATAAAGTATATTTTAAGTGGTGGTAAAAGTTTCAGCCAGATCTTTGAAGCCAGAAATAAGAAAATTACACTTGTTTGAATTTCTCACTGTACGATCAGTCTCGCTTGTATATTTTGAAACTGAATGCTCAGTCTTTATTTCACTGTATTCTAGTGGTGATTTCAAGTTTTTACGATACATTAGAAGATGGCATTTCTCTAAATAACACAAATATATTTTAATAAATTCACATCCTGAAAACTTATCAAACATGTTTAAGCTTGATAGGGTGTAATCGACTTACAACAGTAAGTATAATGATGTTTGAATGTTGCTGAAATAAGAGGAAGGTTTGTTTGTTTATATAAGTTTCAAAAATGTTCTCCGTTATACTTAAAATTGTACAAACACACAAATTTAATTGTTATATAAAAATGCATGTATTTACAAACATTCGAGGCCGTACTGTAGCCTATAATTGATTACAATTCCTTCACTTTGCTTTGGATGTAGATCTGTCTCTTTCACACTAAATTGTACACCACTTTGTAAAGCGGTGGTTTATAATGATAACGAAGTCCGTCTTTCCGTTCGTCTGTCTATCCGTCTGTCCGTTGGACCGGTACAACATGTTTCGCCGGTTTTGTAAGCGCATCTCCTCATAAACCACTTAATATACATTGGGGTTTCCCGACATTTTGAGGGGGTCCAATCCATTTTCAATATGTTCCCATACAAATGCATTGAAAGTTAAAAAAAGAGTTTCAAACCGCCGGATCCCAATTTTCTTGAATCCGTCACTGGTATTAAACTATTAATTAATTTTTCTCGGATTCCTTAGCATAAATGATAATATAAAAAAAGAAGATGCAGTATGATTGCCAATGAGACAACCGTCAACAAGAGACCAAAATTGCACAGACATCAACAAATATAGATCACTGTACAGCCGTCAACAATGAGCAAAGCCAATACCACAAAGTCAGCTATAAAAGGCCCCGAAATGACACTGTAAAACAATTCAAACGAGAAAATTAACGGCCTTATTTATATAAAAAAGGAATATATTAAGAATTTTATTAAAATCTTTAATGGGGTTTCTTTATATAAGATACGGACTTGAACATTGCATTATATGGGGGCACCCATCAGGTATTTCCAACCGTGACCTCCAAAAACAATTGTTATTTTTTTTCTAAAATTGCTCCAATTTTAATCAATTAATTTATTATGGACCTTCTATTTCGGATTTTTGGTAAAAATATTTTTGACGTTTCTCTATCTTAAATACGGACTGTCATAACCTTATATTGGGCGTACCTATTTTATACCCACAACTTCTTTCAGACACTTGTCATAATTTAATCAATCTTTTTCAGATTCCTTATCATTTAATTCAATTGTGCACCTCTTATTTTGATTTTTAGAAAATTCTGCAGTTTTCTATTTCCATGATAAGGACTTTTCCACTACCTTATTGGATGGTACCCATTTACTATACGCAACTTTCAAAAACTTACCATATATTAATAAAACTTCCTCATATTCGTTTTTAAATGATGCCCCTGTGTACCTATAATTTAGGTTTTTGGTGGTTTATTTTTTTCAAAAACATGGACTATAGGTGTCGGGGTATAATTTCGTCAATTCTTTCCTCAATACCTAAAGTTTTTAAACAAAACTTTCTCTATCTATTTTTTGTCATTTTAAAAGAGACAAACTTGATGTATGTTCTCACCAATTCGTCAACGACAGACGGTGTAAATAGTCTAAAAATGTAATAGTTAAACAGATAACTGCAACGACACATTAATACAAAGTCCAATCATGTTTTGCGTTTTAGTCATTTCATTTTAAATAAGACTGACGGATCAAAAATAAGATTAGTTTGCCGTCTACAAAAATCATCAGAAATATATTTGCATTGTCTGATGAAAGCAATTACACGTTATAGTTCCATGGACACAATCATAATATCACAAAGACACGTATATACCTTCAAATTGCCGTTGTTTTTTTTCTTCAAAATCACGACTGGTCATACAGACAAAAAATCTAAAATCGCTTCTAGAATACAGTCAGTTTTAGACTGATCGTACAGTAATTTATTTTGGGATCCTCAAGGAAAGCATATTTTTTTATTTGAAATACGAACATTCTACTTAAATACGCTAAGAATATTGAAACAGTATATATTTAACTGTAAACTGATGTAAATATTTGCAATAAAAGATTATTTACTTTGTACTACGAGAGCAAAATTGTCCATCAATTTCACTTTTCCCTATGAAGTTGGTGTGATGCACACGTATATTTTATATTCTACTACATGTTTTTGTTACTGTTACTCATAGTTATGATGCTATACATACATTTAAGATGTGAAAAGCACTTTAGAGATAAAGGAGTAAACAAATGATGAGAAAAGGCACCAAAACAAAACCGTTCTTTTAGTCAGTTTGAAATCCTCGCTTCGAAAATCGCGACTTCCGGATAGCGTACAGATTAGTATCTACACTGTGAAGCTATATTTCATAATAAATGATTCTTCTAAAAAGCTAATTTTGTAATTTCTGTTTTTTTTTATATAATTGCTAACAGAAAACTGTCACTTGTTTTCAAAATGATTAATGTTAAATTTAATCTAGGGAAAGACCTGTTGATGACCTTCTGCTCTTGTTTTTTTATTTGGTCGGGTTGTTGTCTCTTTGACATTCCCAATTTCCATTCTCAAATTTATCTATTTAAATGAGGCATCGCAATGATCCCAAGTCTTTTCTTTAGACAATACTTAATCGATTCTGACGGACGAAAGAATAGTTTGTAAGTAGTTAAAATTATTTTATATAAAGTCGACACACATGTACATAATAACAGACATAACATGAGCTCTTTAAGGTGATATGGGAGTCTAAAAAAAAAAATTATAGAATTTGTTCATACTTGGCCAAAATGTAGTATCTATTGATACATGCTGAAAAATATAATAAAAATGATAGGTCACCGCGATTTTCTAAAGCTACAGCATAGGACAAACTGAAACATTTTGTATGGATTATATAGGAAAAAGCACCATTTTGTGATCAGAAACAAATTAAAATGATAGAATTGTTAAATACTACAGGAAAAAATAGCTTTCAGACACTGCTTTGAGAATATTAAAAGAAAAGATAGGGTCACCGTACGTTTTTTCCGGATAAATCACAAAATTATGAAAATTACATGTAGAATCCTTCAGAAAATGTACTGTTTTAGAGTTAGCTCCCCTTAAAATGCCAAACTCAAAAAAATAAAAAAAACATCCAATAATAATTAGCATTTGCAAAAATATTTATATTTATAAGTTATATACTTATAAATTGGTTCTTATAAATGAAAATTCGCATTAAATATCTGCATTTCTGCATCAAATTTTGCTAACTTGATCAAAATCTGGACCTTTGGTTCTATGTTTTTTACAATCCAAGATGGAGGAAGACACCCATACCACTTTAAACGACAATCACATACAAAAAGTATCATACAGCATCATACAAATACTAATCAATAAAACAAAAATTAACTTATTGCAAATGGGAAAAGCACAACAAAGAGAATACCCCAATGGGACGGAAAACCAAAGGTCATAAAGTGACGTTAACATCGGTTCCAAAAGAAAATCAAAGAAAAGATGTCAGTCTATACCTTAAAAGGGTGCTCTATCAGAGTCACTTTGAAACACCCGTTTGTCTTATCCAAGGCAGAATTGTAACTGGTAACAGAGCAAACAGTATCAGAATTTGTTAATTCTAACTTTATCAGAACAACAGAACAATGAACAAGACAAGACACTTAGATCAAATATCAACACAAAAAGTTGTATAAAATAAAACCAGTTCTGAAAAAACTAAACAGCAATATTTACAGCATATTTTGACTTCACCAGATGCGAATTTCGACATTTAATGAATGAAGTCATATAATAAATTTTGATGTTCAATTCAGTCTGTCAGTCAATTTTCATACCTTTTACCACGATAAATTCACCAACTTGTAGTCAATTATGATCTCTTCTACAAAACCAAAGCATGCTGATTTGTCAGAATATTCACTTATAAGTTCTGGATTGACTACAAGCAAAACATTTCAGCATAGCTTTCTATTTATAGCAACGAAATATCTAAAATTTATTTTAAACTTTTAAAAAGACTTAACGTTTTTTTTTCAATTCATTGAATTACTTGAAACTCGAAACAACAATCCATTCTAAGACACCAAGGCAAAATCACCACGAAATTACGGATAAAGATTGCAAGAACCCATATCATGATTTTTCACGGCTAATCATGGCAAGTAAAATCTAGTTTTAATTGAAAATAGACCTACACAATTGAAGGGAAAAAGAAAGTGTTTGCTATGGCAAGTGCCATATATCCACGAACATCTGCGGCGCAAACATTCCTTGCAAATTAATGTAATGGCATTTTTTTTAACTTTCGAGGAAAATGACTGCATGTTAACATTTGATACTTTTTCAGAATTTCATCTAGAAAACAGATTTGGGAAAAGGTCTAGTTCAGATGACGTTGGTATGTGAATCAATATTTTACAAATGCATAATTGTTTCTATTAGATCAAATAAAATCAGCGGCACGTGAATACCTCAACAAATGTGTTTCGAGTGTACTGAAATCAGAATGTTATAACTGAGTGATTAAGTTATATTTTTTTGTTGGAATACATTAATCATTTGTCATAACTTCGGTGTTGACATGAATATCAATTATATAGTCATTTTTTATAAATTCCTGTTAACAAAGCTAAACATATTTCGAAAAAAACTAAAGATTTTCCCAAGAATATATTACCTTAGCTGTATTTGGCACAACTCATTTGAATTTTGGGTCCTCAATTGTCTTCAATTTTGTACTTGTTTAGCTTTATTACTATTTTGATCTGAGCGTCATTGATAAGTCTTATTAAGACAAAACGCGCATTTTGCGTATTAAATTATAATCCTGGTACCTTTGATAACTATTGTATAAAAGTATTTTGCATAACTGATACATGTATGTTGTAGATATAAGAACCGTGCATATGTCTGTATATATGCAAAAGAAAACAATTCAATATTCCCGAGAAGGTAAACATCGTTATAGCAATACGGCCGATATCGCAGAACATATTAAAGTCAGCCTAGATGGACATGGTGGCGGAAAGTACCATTGCATTGTTGGAAGTTCATTTGGATTCTACGTTACATATAATCTGAATTATTATTTCTATTTTAAATTAGGTGATTTATACATACTTGTGTTTAGACATTGAAATATATATACAACTCGTTGATATGTGTATATATATATCAATATGAAAAAGTGCAATACTTCAACCGAAATCAGTGTGAACATTTCAGCCGATGTTTTTGGGTGTGTAGGTAATATGTTTTGTAAGCTTGCTGTCCTTATAAGGTAAGGTATGCCACCTTCCTTTCAGAGAGATAAATTGGTTATTCGTCGGACTAGTTTACGAGGAAAATAGTTTACCTAACCTTAAAATGAATTCAAGTTTCAGCTTCCTAGCGAGCAAAACACACACACTCAATAAAATCGGCTGTAACTGCATATTCAACAAACACACGTCTCTTTATAAACATTAATCTTTTTGAGCTAATTCTTTTATCTTATGTTTTCCTGTTCATGCGGTTAACAGGACTGTTTATGATTGATCAAACACTTTTCAAATTAATCACCATTATTTCTCTTGTTTGCAATTTTAATATTCAAGTCTGATAAGATAAATCGGGTCACTTATACATACAATTATATTGAAAAGTTTTGTGTTATTTCGTCAAGGGTTGTGGTATTATATAATAAAAAAAAAGTATAAAATATCAAATAAAGTTTACAATGAGCATTGAAATTAGTAAATACATGTAGCAGAAATTATCTATCAATAACTCCAGTAAAGTCGAAAATAGTAATGACACTGAATAAAGTAATCGAAATAAAACTATTGAAGAAGCAACTACAATGAAAATATAATCTATAAGAAAGAAGCGTCATGACAATAATCCCCAGCTTGCAGCCTGCAACTACACAAAATAGTGAATATGAAACTTATTTGACCGATGATTTTTCAAGGTAGGAAAGGTATTTCGGTCAGAACGGTTCTGATTGTATTCCATATTTATAAGTATTTACTATCAAGATGTCATAATCTGCTAGATACATTGGAAAAAGTTCTTGATTTGATAAGATCAATCTTTCTAGTGTAATGAAAACGCAAAGATGCAAATACAGGTTGATTTAATTGCATGCAAATATTATATAAGCGATGTCATATTTGCTAACTTCTAGTTCATTTTGTCTCAAGTGGAAACAAGTGCTTTTGGACAACAACTTATTATTTACATAAAAGGTCTTTGCTGTGCAATTCTTGTTTTGTTTTTGTTTCGTTTGAGTTCATATTTACATGACGGCACCACAGCTTTATCATCTGACAAGGATTTTGGATAGAGACTTATATCCATGCCATTTCACCTGTCATTTCTGGTATCGGTATAACTTTCCGACTCCTGAAAAAGATCATATAGCCCTAATTTGCAATTTGTCTAGCTAGTCCTTCATACGTTTTTAACCCCATACTTCAGCACAGTATGTTTTAAATCAATCATAATGCAATCTAACGGTACTGTAATAACGTATAGTCGGTTATTTTCGCGGGGTGTAAATGTTCGCCTATTTTCGGGAAAAGAACATAAATGCAAAAAATAATTCCGCTAATTTAAAAGTGCATATGCCTGAATATTGATAAACGTTTTGAATCCTCCAAAATAAATACCGCCAAAATATTTCGAATACCTTATTTGATAACAAAAATTGTATACCCTCGTAAATAAACCGCTATGCAGTATTTCATAACAAGGGAACCTAAAGCATGACTGCTCCCAGTAATCAACTGGTGTATACTGATGATGTAGTCTAATGTTTCTAACACTTGAAGACTTAAATATCGGCAGTTTGAAGTATAGTTAACTATTTTGTCGCCAGTTTTTAACTCAAAGTGGCTTTGTGCAACTGAAGCTTTCTTTACGTGCAGTACTTTAGTTTTGTCAATATTCTCGACTAGTTGTTCAACGTGTTTAATTGTGTTTGTTGACCCGCAGTAGCGCTAGTACTGAGAACTGTGTCGTCGGCGTATAGTTACTCACTGACTGAAAAGTATTTTTTTAGAAAGACTTCACAGCCAAGAGAATAGCTTTCAGGTATTGGATCATTAATGAATAAGGCGAGTAGCGTCGGAGCTAAATTATCACCCTAATGGACTCCTTTTCCTACAGAAAACCATCTTGTATATTGTTCGTTTATCTGGATACAGACTTTCATAACGGAATACATACTTGGAACTTTTTTAAGCCTATGACCGTGAATTCCGGCAGTCATAAGTTTATGTCACAGAAAGTTTGGTCATCTTAGTTAAAAGCCTTTGAAAAGATTACAAAGCACATACATTTGTAAATGTTTCCAATTAGTGTGTTTTTCTGTTTCTTAGAATTGAACAAAAGCTGTATATGTGATCGCGGCCTGATCTGCGTTTACGGTATCCATTTGGTCCCCGCAAAAATATTTTCACTTTCAAAGAAATTCATCCTTCGACTACTTAGTATTAAGAATTTAATCAAATGGTTTAGCGACCGTTGACATACACGTTTTAATGGGTCACGATAGTCCTTACATTTACATCACAAACTAGGCACTTTTCTAATAGTGGAAAACATATTGATCATTGTTTCTAAGGCATATACTTAGGTTTGTTTATTAGAATTTCATTTGGTAGATTATCTACTTCTTCTGATTTTCCAGATTTCAGTCTTTTCATGGCACCTTTTGTCTCTTTAATACTTATATCATCATTGAGTGGAGCATCCGTAACTTAAGTTTCATTTTTATTTAAAATTATGTAATCGATTTAGGCTTCCATTTGCGCGTTTAACTGTTCAATGTTTGACAGAAATAAGTCATCAACTTCCGTAATTTCTGCTGAAAAAAGCAATTACTCACTTCGTAGCTTGTTGCGTTGTTGCTCTTGATACTGATGTTGCGCTTGCCTCACACATTTATCAAAGCTTTTCCGATTCACAATAAAAACCTGCTACAGTCTTTCTCATGTACGTCTGTTACCGTTATAACATCGAACAAAAATTTTTCCGACCGAAGCGTTTTACTGAAAAGTTTATTTAGATCATTGTTCCAACATGGTGTAACTGCTTTTCGCCTCTTTTTGCCGTTATGTTCATTATGTTTATCGTTGCAAACAAGCTGTCGATCCACTTTACTATAAAGTGTGACAACGAACGGGTTGTAAAGACTGTCTGTTTTGAAAACTTTATATTGCTTTTAAAATTACATTGGGTATTGCGTGTCTGCACATTTCGTTTGTAAATATAGCATTTGGAAGGTTCTTCACTTGGTAAACACGTTTCCGTTCAATCTTTCGCGCTTGAGTTTTGTTTTTTTTATTGTTTTTGTATATTGCTAGTAATCCAATAGAGATAGTTTACGAGTTAGCACCGAGTGGTCTGGTATAGTTGCTTCGTGCTGCCACTAACCAAAAGCCCAAATTAACTGAACTTCAAAAAAGACACATCATTAACGTTTTTTGATTGAGTTAAGTCTGTCAATTTATATTTTATCGTGTGTATTACTATGTTGTGATGTTATGCTAGTGTTTCAGAAAAAGGGAGAAGGTTTGGATCCATTTTAACGTTTAATCCCGATGCAAATGTTTGCACCTGTCCTAAGTCAGGAATCTGATGTACAGTAGTTGTCGTTTGTTTATGTAATATATACGTGTTTCTCGTTCTTCGTTTTTTTATTTGGATTAGACCGTTGGTTTTCCCGTTTGAATGGTTTTACACTAGTATATTTGGGGCCCTTTATAGCTTGTTGTTCGGTGTAAGCCAAGGCTCCGTGTTGAAGGCCGTACTTTGACCTACAATTGTTTATTTTTAAAAAAAATGTTATTTGGATGGAAGGTTGTCTAATTGGCACTCACACCACATCTTCCTATATCTACGTAAGATATATCAATACTATATCGTCATATAAATTGTATAAAATTCCACAGTCGAAACTTTCTAATATTTTATTTAAAATTTAAAAACCGACACCTCTGGATCCTCTCTATGCATTAGTTGAAATATCCGTCTGATTATTTCCAAAAGATTTGTAGCCTTTTATGAATACATTATGATAACCAATCAAGTGGGTTTCCTGTATATCAATTATATCAAAATTTAGTGAATTAATGATATCTTCCCTTAAAATTCTGCTATACGCAATATCATCTTATAGGTTCCACCCCTACAGTTCCAAATACCTATTTTTAAACACTGTAAAAGCATCCATATTTCCTATTTTTTTTTCATAACTCGTCCTCCTCGGATTTGAAAATTGGGCATAAATTGGACTATGTGTCTGTTGTCATCCTAATAGTTACCGCTAAATCCACAGTTGATCAGGCCTATTAAACTAAGGAGGGACCCGCTATTTCAAGTTGATTATATCAACAATGTTCGATTTTAACAATATTATCCAAAATAAAACACCACCTACCACGAATTCGCCGTTTTATTCAGAATTTGAATCGTAGATGTAACGTAATAACCTTTCAATTGTATGACATTACTTTAATTCATGAAGTCTTTGCGCCAAAATCATTCATAAATTTCGCAGAATTTAGTTTTTTGTCAAATTTATACATTTTCTAAGCTCTAAGATATTATTTCTTTTTGTCATTCCGTAGAATTGGAATAACAATACTGTACTTTAAGAGTTGCCACCGTCAGTTTTAATTTGACGGTCACAAATGATTGTTTTACTATCTCCTCTATGCGTCGCCTGTAAAACTGTATTTGCGACCGTTGAGTCGACATTGACGGTGGCAACTCTTCAACTTCATTACTGTGTTAATTTCCGTTTATTGTTCATCACTTCGGACCGTTTTGTGTCGTTTTCTTATGTTACCAATATTTTTCTGTAGTGTTCTCATGTTAATTTTGTGATCCTAGACTATCAACGGACATTGAACTATAATCTAATTCCATGGCTTTAATCACATCTTTTACATAATCCAGGTCGTTTTGTTGTACATTTTGAAAAACAAGTTAAGAGTGAGAAATCATCTCTGTTCACGGGTTGTAGAATTTGTGTATTTATTTGGCCTTTCTCAAGTGTTTCAATACGATGATCTAATCTCTCTTTTTTATTATCGACATTTGTAATACCAGATCTATTTCTTCTTTTTTTTTTAATATTACCGTTTATGAGACTGTTTTCTAGACCAGTAATATGTTTGTCTAGTGACTATTTCAGAGAGTTTTTATTTTCTCTTACTTTGACTCATTAATCGTAAATTTCATTCACTGACCTTGTTTTTGTGGATCGGCTTTATTTTCCATAGTTGTGGGTGTTAAACAGTACAAGAATCGGTATCTGAGCGCTTTGGCAGAGGAACTAGTTCTTGTTCAGTATCTGAGACAGTTTGAGTCGATCTTTTTCTTCTTCTACCGGGTTTTGCTTCTTTCTCATATATGACAGTATGCATATATAGGAGAGACACATATTATACCAATGTTCATTATAATTTCATAATATAACATAATAAATCCACATTTATATTTAGATGTAAGTATGATTACTTGAATAATGACTGAATGATATTCAAACTAACTGTAAATTGTGTTCATGTTTACTGTTTCATTTTCCTAAAGAATTTAAATTTCTCTGCAAAAATATCAACGTCTTACAAATTGCACATGTGCAGTGTATGATATTGAGTTATGAAATAGCAAAACAGTAGAAAAGAGGTAGAAACCTCCAAAAAGAAATTTAAAAATCTTAAGTTGAAGATAAACTGAACAGGTAATTGACAATAATTGATTTACTTTGCCCTCCTAAAAAAATATTAATTGTATAAAATCAAATATTTTGAAAAATAGGATTCTTTTTTTTCTTATTAACGCTTTTTTGATCATTTTGTCTTTTTTGAAAGTTATTGATTTATCTATTAAAACAGTTCACATCTGATAAATTTCTATTAATGTGGTCAATGCAATGCGATGGATCGACGTACTGTATTAACTTCTGTGTTCTTATGTTTCAGTATCGACATACTTAACATAATTACTTATATTCATTTGATCGCGTGATAGTACACACCTGGTGAACAAATCAATGATTGATATAGTTTTCAAAAAAAAAAAAATGACTGAGATCAACATTAATATATTTTGATTGTTTATTAACAAGAACAAAAATAATCCTATTAAGGTCTATCAATCTCTAAATGATATTATAAATAGAAATACAATAAAAACAATCATTTTGCGATAATCATAATAAAGTTTTATTTGTTGAGAAAAAGAAATGAAATAATTTTTAAATAATAATCATGATAAATAAGAAGAGTTGATTTGGGGTGTCTCATTCGCTCATTCCAACCATAAAAAAGTGGGCACTCACTCCATTGATCTTCCAGTATTACAATTGAGTGATAAAATTTTACTTTGTCGTATTGTACAAAGATTTTTGGGGAAAACGCTATTTCAATTAAATTTCTTTATTTTATAACAATAATAACTAGCATTTGTCTGTATTATTTGATTATATATTAAATATTTGTCATACTTTTGAGATAATACTCCCAATGTTTGTGGGAAGCTTTTGAGTTTGCATCTGGTGCAATAAAATATATATCATTATTTGAATTCCATTTTTAATAATAATTTTCAAATGTGCATCTATATAAATCAATCCTTGTGTCGAACATTGCTGTAAACGAATTATTCGACACCAATATAAATAACGATTCAAATCAATATACATTTTAATATCATCTGACGGGTAATGATATTCATTTTGTCATATAATATGTCGTTATATTTCTAGAAAGAATAAGCCGTCTACAACGAGATAATGAAATCCATTTATCTCCATTTTTTCGAAAATGAGGTTTAAAAATATCGTTGCCTTCCATCACTATTTCAGCTTATAAGTCAAAGGGAAATAGCTATAACTTTAAATGAAGGGATGCAATTATGTTATGGAGTTTGCTAAGTTAGTAAGTACCCCCAACTAACTAATGTAGGAAAAGTTGATAATTTTAAAACTACAATCGTCTCGTTTGTCATTGATTATGGTGTTGAGATGACTTTGCATATCAAATTAGAGGAATAAGTCTAAAATGAGGCAGAGGAAGCCGTGTTGTTTCTTTAATATCTAGTTCTGGTGGTATATATGTATTGAACAATTTCTGAAAATTGTGGATTGATAATGGAAAGAACATCATTAATATATCTCAATGTGAAATTTAATTTCCTGGCTTCTTTGATCTTCTTGTTGCAAATAATCTAGTTTTCATTTTATGCATTACTTTTTTTCCGTTTGTCCTTTTTATTTTATATATATAGATATATATATGTTACAGTAAATAGGTGAAATTAGGAATTACACGTAATTACTAAACGTTTCAGTAAATACCTGTAATTACTAGCCAATTTAGTAATTACATGTATTTACTAGTTGTTTCAGTGATTACTGGTAATCACTGATTTTTTTTGTCATTTTTACAGCTATTTACTAACTTGATGTTTTTGTTTTAAAATTAAAAAACATAATTCAAGATATTAAATAAGAAAGTAAAGGGATGGGGATTTTAAGGGAGTTTACTTAAGGATGTAGGAATATAAGGCACATCAAAAGTGCATACTCTTTAGTGTTTGTGAATTGCAACTGGAAAATGGTTGTTTTATAGGTTTTGAAACTCTGTAAATATATGCATGCAAGACAATGATATCTATATCAAATTGATTTTCATAATTTGGTTAAACTAAAATCTCCATCATGCACTGTGTTTTAAAACTTTAAAATAACTTTCTCCAAATATCCTGGATTTCTACAGAAGCAAAATTTTTAAGAGTAAAAAGTTAATATCCAAAAGTAGAGTTTGTAAAAAGAATCCTTTTTTGCATATTACTTATAAATGGACTAGTCTAGGAGTTTTTTTCCCAGTTAACGTTTCATACACTATGCAGTTAAAGTTTTCAAAACATTAGGTTTAATAAACCATCCTGGATTTTTACCTTATTTTGACAGAAGCTTCTTACAGTACTAGTCAAAAGATAGTATCTAGAGGAAAATTTTAATATTTTTTCCTCATTTTTGTTGAGCCTGCGATTAACAGCAAAAGTAGGCTATTTGTTCTGCAAAACCCTTACAACTTTAATAGCTTAATACATCATACTGGCGCATCTTCAGCTAGAGGTTGAATTGAAGGTCACATGAATGCGTAATCAATGAGGTCCAAATATTCACTCGCAAGTGCACAACTCATCAACCTTGTTTCTCAGCTATTTTAACAAATTATAACCAGATTGGCTGCTAACAGTGAATTATAATTTCACTATATCATTGTTATTAATGATTTGACAACAAAAAATATATATTAATTTTTTTTATATCTCGAAGCTTATGCACATAACAGTTCATACCAGTTCTTAAACTACATAACGTTGTCTTATCTGTATAAGGTAGTAAGTCTAAATATTCTTAGAATTCAAAGTTTTTTTCAAAAAAATTAAACATTATGCTTTAAGAGAATTTTCTATTTCTGATTTCCATGTCTGCTGAAATTGGTCAAAAAATATCTGTTTAATGCTCAACTTGAACCATTTTGGATTAAAACTAAAGTTACTTGGATTTAACCAAATATTTGAAAGTCCATATCTATTCAAGATATTTTTTTATAGAAATCAACCATTCAAAATTTACTGCACTGTACTTTAACTGATCTTTTAGTTAGTATTACCATGACTTTTGATCACCTGACCATAATACTACATTGTTTTAGCAGTCAGTAAATAGTTGTAAAAATTCATTTTAAAATTAGTAATTACTGGTAATAACTGGGCCGTTTCAGGAATTACTTGTATTAACTAAGTGCACCGGGAATTACCTGTAATTCTTAAATTTTAGTAATTACATGTAATTCCTAATTTCACCTATTTACTGTAACATATATATATATAAAAACGAGTCTAAATTGAATACTACGTTCAAACCTATGATTGCGTTGGATAAAAATCGCAATTGTTATACGTGTGCGTGTAAAACAAATTTCGTTGTAGAGGGGTCTAAAAACAGCACAAACAACATTTTCTAAAAGACAAAAAAAGTGAAAAAGTATATTTAAACAAAACGCATTTGACTAACAGGTCGAACAACTGATGTTCTTTAACCCTGCCGACTGCCATTTGCGATTGACAAATTAAATTGATCACAAGATGTAACAAAATGGATCTTACATAACATTTACATTTAATACTAAACAGAAAAAAACTTGTGGCCACGATGTTATGCCACAAACATACGGTGTCAATATTTTTTTAGTACACCAGATCCGGATTTCGACAATAACTGTCTCTTCAGTGATGTAAGGGATCGAAACAGTATTTGGAAGGCCATATAAAATGTACCTTATTTTTAGAAAGAGTACCCTCATTTTTAGATAAAACTCTTGAATTTTAAGAGTCAATATAGGATGAACGATCATACAAACCGAAGGAAAAATATGATACAAGCCCAAAGAAAAAATATAAACGAGTCTAAATTGAAAAAGTATATTTAAACAAAACGCATTTGACTAACAGGTCGAACAACTGACGTTCTATAACCCAGCTGACTGCCATTGGCGATTGCCAAATAAAATTGATCACAAGATGTAAAAAATGTATCTTAATATAAATTTAATAATAAACAGAAACAAAAAATTATAAATGAAATATATATATAAAGAAAGCTTCCAAAGCCTGACTAAACAATTTTTTTTATAGTTCTAGAGAGAAATTAAAATATCTAGAACTATATCAATAAACAAATTAATATGAAAGCCAATAATGATAATGTTATCAACCAATTACAACCACTGGTCAAATGACCTCTGTAAACGGATAGACACATTGGGAAAGTGACGGATATTTAAGAGATATTATGAGTTATCAAACGAATTTTCAAACTCATCCCAAGATTCGAAAAACGAACAAAAATGCACAACCCCAAACATAATTTAGGGTGCTCCTAACAAAAATAGAAAAAGAAGCAGACCCTCTTCCACGTTTGATAGCTCTCGTACTCCCCATGAATTACACATTCTTATATAAGTATCGATGGTTAATTCTCAGTCATTGGTCATGTTGGTATTTCAACTATTAAAACATACAAATCATCATCTTTGAGAGACATATTCTAAAACGGTTAATACCACACGTATGGAAGTTTGCTGCTCGGTGTCTCAATTGAAAAGCTTTCCATAGCACTAGTACATTTCGATAGGGGATTATTTGAGAAATCGAAAAGGCAGAAAAGGAGTAAAGGTTACAAGCTTGTTTTGGAGATATTAACCATCGGAATGTTTGCGGGAAAATGTTATTTCTCGGTTTTTCATCGCTTTGTCAAGTTCTCAAAAACTATTACAAAATAGATAAAATTTTATACGACTTTTATAAATAACTTATATTTATACATGTAAGAGATTTATAAAAAGAAAAATTGGGGTCCATTGGCGAAAATGATTAAAGAATTTGAGTACAATATGCGTATTCCGAAATGTACACATTATTTATATGACAATTTTAGATACTAAATAATACTTTCTAAATGTTATTCAACATAAATGCAGTTATTTCATCCTATAAAAGAATAACCAATGGAATAATACCATCTAGAAACACAGATCTCTCATGTTTCTCCCTCTCGGTGAACAACTTTTATCACTTTCTAACGAAACTGTCATCTGGAGCTCTACAAAAAATATCAATAAGTTATAGTACTGGAAAAGTGAGACAGATATAACTTAATAAAGGATATCAATCACATAAGAATAAAAAAACAATTCCATTACAAAACAATAAACAAACGGTCTTCAAATCATACTTTTTTTAACACTGAAAACCAAAACTAACATGAACTTATCGAAAAATCAGAGGGGTGACCTTAAAAGTTCCGGACGGGTTCACAGATCCTGCTCCACGTGTGAGACCTCTCCTGTTAATGATGAAATAACAAACTACACAGTATATCAATGGTAGTTTAACGGACTGTTTTTCTAAACGGAGTCTTTACTGTTTATTTCTCAGCCATGTCTATGATATACACTATGAGTGTTGCTTTAAGGATGCTTAAGAAACTCGACCAATCAATTATTTTTGAGTTTATAACAAATACGCAGTGTAGTTCTTTATCATATCTCCCCCTATGTTTGAAATTGGTTGGGTACCATTACTTCATCTTAGAAGCATCCAAAATTAAAACATGCTTACGGTTTTAATTGTTAATCTGTGGCTAGCCAAACGAATTTACGTTTCTTTATTAAACAAATACGCAATTTCTTTAACAAACCAATACAAAAAAAAGAAAAAGACAAAAAAGCCCACAAGTTATTTCAGTATTGAAAAATTTATTGGAATATTTATTTAGGGAAGATCGTTGTGCAGATCTTTTCTTCAACTATAATTTGCTTAGTTATCTTCTTATTCACAATTCGTTTATATAACCTAAATACCTAAAATCAAGCTGCTTGCATACCACAGCTACATATGTTGTTTGAAATTAATAAGAATATACCGTTGTCCACGTGTTATCATATTTCACAAGAAGTTTCCTTCATTGGCCGAATTCGCTCCCAATAACTGTACTTTATAATCTTCAATTAAACACATTTAATGTCAGAATGCTCAATAAACACATATATACTGATATACAGAAAACACATACCCGTAGCCAGGGGGGGTTCGGGGGGTTCGGACGAACTCCCCCTTGAAAACTATTAAGCACTGTTAAAGTCGATGTTCTGTTCGAATTGTGACTGTTAAAGTCGAGTTTGTGAGTCAAACGAACCCCCCTTTGGAAATTCCTGGCTACGGGCCTGAAACATTTTGTGACATTATATATCTGTCCCGTATCAATAAAGTGTTAATTAAAAGGGTTTTGAGAGCAGTAAAACATTTACATTACATTTCATTTTCAAATGGTTACAAATGTTGTATACAAGTAATTCATATCGGCATTTCAAGAGTTGCATGTATTATAAAATAAACCTTCGCAAATGAGTGAAGAAAATAGGCTTCCATTTTTCAGAGAATATACAATCTCAAGAAACAAAATTTTTCTCAACATCTTTTGCAACTGTCAATAAGTTATCCCTTTACAGTTTTAGACATAGGTTCTTCCTCGCATATGTCGTTTGTGACTCGTCAATATTGGTAGTGGGGTTGCATATCTCCCGCAATATTGCTTATTGTATACGAAAAGATTATATGTTCAAGGCCAAAGAAAGGGAAGACATCCTAAACTCGTTCACGCTCATGGTCTGAAACGAAACCAAATAATACAAAGTTGTGGTCCGATATTAACACCTAGCAACTACTATTCTCGTGAATTTTAATCCATTAGTGCATGATATAGTTGTTGTATTTTATGCATGTTTTGTCCAGCCATTGATAAAAAGTATATATATTTTTCACTTTGGTATCTGATTTTTAATCCCGGGTCTTTTTCTAACTTTGCCTATTCACATATGCCTGACGAAATTATTCTTGAAAGCAAAATGCATATTGTTGATGGATTTCTGAGTATGTTCTGCTATTTTTATAAAATGTGACCTATTCTCTGAACCGCTGAGCATAATCTTTTCTCGTTTTACCTAACAACAACATATTAAACGCTATAAACATTCTACAAGTATATCTAACCGAAACACCAATAATCACACAAATGGACCATGTTCTTGCGTGTCTTACATTTAAGCTGCTGCAAACTTGAGGAGTGAGTTACCATAGGGTTATTTATTTTTTATCTATTGAACCGAAGTTATACAATAAACCAAGTAAAGTAGATAAATTGCTAAAAAAAAAAGACAAAAAAAAATGAAATTGAATTAAATTGATCAGTCAACTATATAAATATGATTGAGGCAAATAAACAGGCCGTACGGTGACCTATAATTGTTAATTTCTGTGTCATTTGGTCTCTTGTGAATATTTGTCTCATTGGCAATTATACCACATCTTCTTTTTTATATATAATGGCAGACAGGCAAGTACGAATATAATTTAATATATTAACAAAATTGTGGAGAGTTGTCTCATTGGCAATCTTCTTTTTTTAGTTGACCTATTTCGCATAGTATCTGATATATTAGCCAAACCATTAAAACTTGAACAATTTATAAAATAAGGTCTGTGTAGACAAAACCTGTCAAATACTGACATGTATATCTCACAATCTCGAATAGTGTTGACCTATTGATAATAATATATATGAAAAGACTAAATATTGCAAGTGTCCAATGGAACGGAAAATAAACTTTTCATAGATACAAGAATTAGAATTTTTCACTCCGAACGCGCGTTTGATCTACAAGGGACCAATGCATCAGAGCCTCTTGAATCAAGGAATACAAAATATAAGTAGAAAATTGAATAGAATTGCATAGTATTGGAGATCAATCCTAGTAAATCCTACTAGAGTGACATGCACACTTTTTTTTTAAACTTTACATATTACATTCATTCCATGTACATATAAAAAAGAAGATGTGGTATGATTTCTAATGAGACAACTATCCCCAAAAACCAAAATGACACAAACATTAACAATTATAGGTCACCGTACAGCATTCAACAATGAGCACAGCCCATACCGCATATAGTCAGCTATAAAAGGCCCCGATAAGACAATGTAAAACAATTCAAGAGACAAAACTAACGGCCTTATTTATGTAAAAAAATGAACGAAAAACAAATATGTAACACATAAACAAACTACAACCACTGAAGTACAGGCTCCTGACTTTGGACAGGCACATACATAAATAATGTGGCGGGGTTAAACATGTTTGCGGGATCCCAACCCTCCCCCTAACCTTGGACAGTGGTATAACAGTACAACATAAGAACGAACTATACAAATCAGTTGAAAAAGGCTTAACTCATCAGATAGACAAAACATAAAAGTGGACGTGGCCGGGTACTTATACATCCCGACACAGAAAGACACAATGAACACATCTGAGAGTACTCGCAGTTATCTGACTGCTAGTTCAAAGTCATTTAAACAACTAATAAAAAAAATCATGCCTCTAAGACTAAGCAATAAATCCGTACACATCTTACATACAATGGATTTAGTGTAAAGACGTCATTAACAGCCAGAGAAAAACATGACCTTGTGCAATGACAAGTTACAGGTATCGACAGATTGTAGATCCATGAAAATGTATACGTATATAACATTCTAGTGATATTTAGTTAGCTTTTAACCTACTGATGACAAAGTCAATATGTATACCAATAAAAACAATATTCAATGATCTTATCACAGTGTTGAATAGGTTACCTTTAAGAATAAGTTTATTTAAAGGAGCAACAAGTTTACATGGATCATTTCTAAATTTCCGGGCACGGTTAACAACATTTAAACTGTACCACGAAACCTTGTTATTGATTACGGTTCCATTTTATGAGGCTTAGTCACATGTAACCCTCTCTGACGGAAATATAGATCTTCTGTATCACATATTCCCGACATGGTTTACTTATAAATGACATGTTAACATGACAAATCACTGCACATGACTCAATTTGTCAATGAACCATGACAATTAGGGACATTACATATTGATGATAGACATAATCACGTAACATACCCATTTTAAAATAATCCTTTCAATTTGAACAGCTCTGTCTGAAGAGCTACTGAAAAGTACTGAATAGTCTGCAAGCAAAACATCTGATAAGTACTAATTAACAATAAGAAAAATCTTAACGAGACTTAACATTTACAGTTTCGAGTATTTCAGAAGACGATAAGATCAAAAGATCGTTTAAGACAAAATAAGTTGACCTGTCATATTGCATACACTATCAGGTACCAGGCTTATAATTGTATACGCCAGACGCATACGTCTACATAAGACTCGTCTGTGATGCTCCGATCAAAATAGTTAGAAAGCAAAAACAAGTACAAATTTGAAAAGCATTGAGGACACAAAATTCCAAAATGTTGTGTCAAATACAGATCAGGTCATATATGCCTAGGATAAGAAAATCTTTTATATTTTGAATAAGTCATACTTTTGCAAACAGTAAATAACACACCATACAATTTATATTCGTATCATCATCCATGTAGAGTATCTAAATGTATAAAGCCTTTAAAAAATGGTTAAAGATTTTCGTTGTAGGTGAGGCAATATGGAAAAATTGAATGATTGATATGAGACAACTATATATATCCAGACCAAATGAGTTTGGTGGTAAGCTAGTCTAAATCACTGCTTTGCTTGCAATAATGAACAAAACCTACACTAATGATGTTATTATTTTCCCTTACTCATTGATAATAAAATATGCCTTGATTACCTGGAAAAGGGGTTGACCTACACTTGAGTCTTCAATCGTGTTGGTGATAGCCGCAGCTTATTCTATTATCTTTTTTACTCCATTTACGTTCTGAACACTGATCCAGGTATACTGAATTCCATGGACATTCAATGTATTTTAATACGGTTGGTGCGACATTTGTCTGTACATAGTTTGTATTATCCATATCAATAATAATATGTCCACCGTTACTGGAATAGAAAAAAACAATAAAAAAAGAAAACTGAAATATTGAAATATTGAAAAAAATAGATTAAAAAAAGTATAGATATTGTCACTATTGCTGTCATATCGTCTTCCTAATATTCTTTAAATATTTTTTTCATTATCTCCTTTTTACAGGTGATAACGGATATGTTCCTTATGTCGTAACTACAATTCCGTTCCCTTTTCACGAATGTGACTTACCGAATAAGACTCATTACCACGTGTGTACTAACATGACCAACAGGAATGGTGTGACATGGGGGACAGGATCAACTTACCCTTCCGGAGCACCTTAGATCGCCCCCAGTTTTTGGTGGGGTTCGTACTGCTTATTACGTATTTTTTTAGCCAAGGCGTTTCAGATTATGTTCGATTAATGAGTTTGAATGTCACTCTGGTATCTTTCTCTCCTCTTTAATTGTATATACAGCTGTCGTATTGCTATTTTACTAAACATACTGTTATTGTATGGCTGTATATAATTATGAAAAGCGGATATTTCAATTAAAAATTGTACAAAAAATTAAGCATTCGATTCTATTTTAGAAACAATTTAAAATATGTTTTGATGTTAAAGTCAATTTCAAATTGGTAGCTATTTGTACCATCTTCTTTGTAGATGAATAATGGATGAATACAATATGATGTAATACAATGAACCGTTTATTACAAAATTAAAAAAAATATACCAGAAATTTGAATAATGAATTACCCAGTGTGTTATTCTTGGGTACATATCTGACTTATAAACATATATACTGTAGTTTAAACAACATGAAGAATACTCGAATATGTCTTTGAGAAAATAATTCATTACCGGATAATTGATCGTTACATAAAAGATCATTTAATGTAGGCGGGGTCTAAATCTAAATCCATTGATGACACTGATTGGGGATTAGAAATCAGTATTAATTATAACGGCAATCATCCTTTTCACACACATCTTCAAATAGACTGTCCACATGCAAATTAAAACATAAGCTCCGCCCGATCAGTTAAAATAACATTGAAAATACAGATATGATATAATTTTTATTTCCATGGTTTTGTCTGAAATCTGTGTGAAGGGCATGTGAGTATAGACAAAAGATGTGAAACGGACTTAAAATGTTTCTACATATATAATGCTGATGAAAATGATTGAAATTCAAATGCGTTGTGAGTGAATATGAGTATACAACAAATGTATTACAAATTCGTAAAATAGTTTCAAAACTTTGGTACAAATGTGGATATACCACTGTTAAACAAATTGTCTTTGCTTTTTTCATGTGTGCCATAAAAAGTAAATGCATTCAATTACAAAACTTCGGTACAAATTTGATGTATCACTAACAAATAAACTGTCTTTTGCTTTTTTTCATTAATGCCATTAAAAATAGTAAAGGTAGTCAATAAATGGAAGGAGATATAAGGCACACTCTTCAACACAAACATAATATTGACTAATATGCATTATGGAGTTTTATTCAAGTGGTGTTTATCTACAGTAGAATGTATCTCCATGCAATATTGTATGCTCCTACATTTCTACAGTAATAGAGTTCCCACATAGCTTTAAGTTTTAAGTGTGTTGTGCTTTTAGAACAAAACAAGTTCCATCAATGATTTAAATGGTACCAACTGTTTATAGTTAAACCCTTAAAGTAACAGATATTAAAGGACACCTTGTCATTTATCACCTTATACTTTCAGTTGTGAATAAACGAACTTTTCAGTATTGCTGCTGTTCTATATGAACATGGACCGAGATAAGAAAAAGTAAAACTCATTTCGTTTTAAACCTTTAGAATACATGTACATATACATGTAAGCATATACTAAATCAATACTCTATACATGCAATTATCTCATTTACTTTTAACAACAGATGTATAAGTATTCCGGGACTATAAATGACATAACTATATACACTGAGTTCACAGTGATTCGTAATTGTGACAACACAAGAAGGTAACATATAAGTCTAGATCTTTATTGATTTTTTTAGAACGAAACAAAACTGTTATGTCTTACATAAATTTTTACTATGTTTTCCTTCTTTGATTTATTTTAACGATTAGAATTAACTTCACGTTATTTTTTGTATTTCTTATAGCCATTGAATATATGATTTTTCCGTTTGTATAAAGTACCACAACTTTAGGCTTGGTTTTTTTTAAATATTACGACTAAAATTGTTTGCAAGCTAATACGTGTCTTGGGAATATTTATTTTCAGAAGATCTTTTGTGGTATTGATCGATTTTGTTCGGTCTCTTTTTTAAACAGACATGAACTTTCATATTTATATTTCTATACAATGTGCAACGTAAAAGCTTTCCCTTTTATACCACCTAATTTATTGATTAGCAAAACACTGACATATTATTAAACTGATTGGTGTTAACCTCTCTATCTAATAAGTTAATGCATTTTCAAATAAACGTTGGTTTTTTTGGTGTTTTTTTTTTTCTTTTCTAAACTCGAAATTATATTACGATATAACATAAAAGATAAAAAGGATTACTTGGGTTTAAGAATAAGTAGTTCAGACTTTTCTGATGGTACTGCACGATGTACTGGTATGCTTTTATGCCGGGTTTGAAATGAGGCGCTACCAAATGTACCCGTTGTTGAGAGAATGTCACGCTCTTTTCACGTCAAAGAACTAATGCAACAACTCTTTTAAATGTTCGTAACAAGAGGGTCAATTTCCTGCACATACACAACATTCCCCGTCCATCATTCTAAGCGACCTGTATTGCATTATCTACTTAATATCTAATATGATGTTTGATTCCTTTATACATAAAATTCTTTTAATAGTTGCCATTTGAAGTTTTGCTTAAAACTGTCAATCAACGAATTTTAAATTGTAAAAGGTTCAAAAGTACATACGTATATGAGTTAGAGCAATGAAGTTTATATTTTATGAACAAAGACCATACATGAAGGTTATTTGATGCACATAAATGAACATTCTATGTAATATATTAATTTGATTACATTCCTTTAAGAATGAGCTGCTACATGTATATGATATAGTGTAATAATCACACTGATTCTAATTTGGAATCGAGCAACTTTGAATCCACAGTCCTGAAGTTCTACCGAAAACAACTCGTGTCTTCATAGAATATGTGTTTTAATATTTGTACGTGTTAAAACAGAATTCTATATATTTTTTTTTTGTACTTTAACTAGTACAACAAGTATAGCACTTGTGTTTTTATTTGCTTTTGTGCTGGAACATTTATTTGGTTCCATCAGTGGGATAAATACCCGCTGTTTTGACATCATCCGCAACACCGGTTCCACAATGGCAAGTATTTGAAACAATACAAATAATAGCAATGCTCAATTTTTATTAAATTCTTTGATTGTATTAACATTTTAATGGTTACTCCATAAACATGAAAGATTTTTATGACATTCTTTTTATTTCAAAAAAATAAGACATTTTATTTCCCAAATAAAAATAAGAGATTATATTAACGGTTCTTTAAAACAGAAAGATCTGGATTTTTTTCAATTAAAAATATCTAAATGTAATACTTATGTTTTCTAAGATTATTTCCTTTTTTTTTTTTACTTTTTATGACTATCTGAATATGTTTAAAAATGTCTGGCTTTTATTTTCTTGAAGAATTATGTATAAGATTAATTCGCCAATTACATACCAAGACTTGAAAACAGTGTTGAAGACCGTACCTTGACCTATAATGGTTAACTTTTATAATTGTGACTTGGATGGAGAGTTGTCTCATGAGCACTCATACCACATCTTCCTATATCTATCAGGACTTGCGTCACACCCGAAAAAATAACATTATATGGTCAAATAAAAGAGAAATTGTGATTACGGACCTAATAAAAGGTTTGTTTTCCAAATACAGCTATGCACATAGACCAAGGTGAGCGACACAGGCTCTTTAGAGCCATTAGTTTTTTTGTTGTAGAAAAAGAACCATGAACTTGTCAAATTTGGCAGTTCTTATAGCAACAAGCATGGTGCTTGTCCAATGTCATGATTGTAAACATTATGACCTATCGGCATCTGAGCAGTCTTTTCTGATGAAACATTACCTCCATACCTCTAGAAATGGGGAAGGCCTTTCAACAGGAAAACCAGTCGCCTCAGGTATGTACTTTAAACTTCTTAAACCTTTAAAAAGTGTCTCATTAACTCAACAGTATCAAAAGTATGTGTTTCTTTTTATCTTATGTTTCGGAAATTGTGAAGCAGTACATATTAATATAACAAGTAAGAGAATACTTAGAAAGTGATCAAAACTAAAAAATAAGGAAAATACCACGGCCAAAATAATTTTTTTCGAGAAGACAAACATTATTTTAAACATGCAAGAAAGTGTACACACAAAATATAAATACTACTATGAACAGCAGAGCAAAAGATTCAATCAAGCTCAACGATGAGGAAGCTGCATAATCTTAAATCATGAAAGTATCATCTTTTCTTTACAGTGTTTAAAATTCACCAGACATGGTCAAAACTATGAATATCATGGAAAAGTCATTAGTATGCTCTTCCACTTAATTTTTTTTAAATGTGTTTGTTAATGTATGGCACTCTTCATGTACCAAATTCGAGACAATTTTTTTTGGAAACATAGAAAGAGAAAAGAAAAATGGGAAATATATCAATTTAAAAAATAAAAGATTAAAATTTTAGGCAAGAGGCAACTGTAGCATTACAATCCTCAAAACTCTTATATCCATTTTAATATAAAAATTAAGATACGACATGGGGAAATTTAAAACTATTCTGGTTTTTAAAGATCGAAGTGAGATACAGACATTGTGTATTGCTCAAATTGATTGTGATGGTGAACGTGACACTTGTGTAATGTCGATTTCAGTTGTTCTTCCACAAATCGTGGTGAAGGACTTTTTTGTGTTAGAAATCTTGTTAAGGAAGTTCGTACGTGTATATCCTGGTCCCGGGGACTACGTTCCAGCTATTAGCTATTAACATACTCTCTCACGAGGGTGTAACATACTTAATATTGCGATCGGGAACCAGTCTAGTACGTGTATAACGTACAAAGTGATAACGTATCAATTGAGATTAAAAACGCAAACTATTTGATAAAGGATAGGCTTCCTGAGAAATAGGAAGTTGGAAATTTGAAAACTATTTGTCGTACAGAATTGTTCTCATGCTTTTGATACAGTTATACTGCTTGTTAATCATTTCAAATTTTAAATAATCGATTTTATCACTATATAATTTGATATTCATATTAATTGTTTGATTGATTGATTGCTGTTTGTTTATCGTACAGTTGCATAAATTGCAGTTCTTTCTAAGGTGGGAACAAATTTATAGAGACTCTGTTAAAATACTAGTACATTAAATAGAAAATATGTCCGGTAACTGTTATTAGAGCATTTTTAATGTGTGGAGAATGATAGTCTTCCAATAGGCCACCTACGGACGTATGATTTGAACTGTTTATTTATTTATTTTTCAAATTCTAAATACGAAATAAAAAACGTTGTGTTATTGTTCTAGGTGTGACATATGTACGCTGGGGAAAGAAAGGATGTCCAAAAGGAGTAGAAATGGTATATACAGGTAATAAAAAATGTCTATATCTGAAAATGAGGTTGTAGTTTCCTTTTGTAAGAGTATTTTTTGTCATGTCATTTGAAGAGTTTTCACTGGCTATGCCCAATTTCGAAACAATCATTAGTGCATTCATTACCTACATTGCTTCCTAGAATATTCTATTTAGAAGTTGCGTTTTGTAATGAACAGCTATATCAACAATACGTTACATTTGTTTTTTATACACTATTTCTTTTTCATATAAATTTAAAGTTGAGCCGTCACAAGACTGTCTGTAAATACTTGAACCTTAAATATGTAAAATCTTTAGGGATTAAAGACAAATGAATCATTCGTTGTAACTATGATGAACCATGTTAGATCAAAATCAGTGATTTTCGTGATTTCGACCGTGGGTCACATTTAGAAATTGATAACTTTTTTCGTGTTAACTTTTTGTCTGTTAGAAACTATTTTAAAGTTTATATGGGAACTGTATTAAAGGCGGTTCTAAACACAGTTTACTTCTCCTGTAAGTTCCGGGGGAGATTAAGATAGGTTAGAACTGATCGCAACTTTTCATTTCTCTAATTCAGCTGAAAATGACAGATACAATAATTATTGGTCATGAAAGTATTAATAAGTGTTCGAAAAAAACGAAAGTTTACAACTACCCTTTGTTGTACATTTCAGAAATATTTCTCATTTAGCGTCTGTATAGCTTTATTTTATTTAAACGTTATTTTGAACGCCAAAAACAAAACAAAAATTCTACACATCAATACAACAAAGTAAATCAACATATATTTTTGTATTCCAGGACAAGCTGGTGGTAACCATTATCAAAACAAAGGAGGAGGTGTCAACTATCTATGTTTACCAAATGATCCAGAAAACGGACAGCCAATAGCAGATGGTAATGACCAGTTATTTGGTGCCGAATATGAGATTGAATCATCAAACAAACCATCAGGAATGAAAAGTGATATGCGCCAAAAAGAGGTGCCATGTGCTGTTTGCTACCAAAGAAAAAGATCAACTATTCTTATGATACCAAAGTGATGCACATGTAAGTAAACTCCGTAGCAAAAATATTCAATAATCCATTTTGGTATAGAAGAGGAACGTGATTGAATCAAAAACAATTTTGTCATTTTAGGGAGAAAAACCTGCTACAAGGGCTGGACAAATGAGTACACCGGTTATATCATGTCAGATTATAAGACTCACAGCAACAAGGACTTTGTATGTGTTGACAAAGATGCCGAGCCTGTCGACAATAACACTAGAGATGAAAATGGAGCTTTATTTTATCCAATCAACACCAAATGTGGTAGTTTGAGATGTCCACCTTACACAAATGCAGTAGCTGTTCACTGCGTTATTTGTACAAAATAGACATTGTTGTTCAATAAAGCAAATAAAGCAAAGAAAAATGTTATACTTATTTTAAATCATATATAAAATGTTACAGTCTATAATTTCGGATTGGTTTGACTACTGATAAACTATTTAATTAGTGCTCCTCATCGAATACAATTTGATCATCTGTCCGTCTGTGTTGCTATTTTTTGTCAAATCAAACACAACAAACTTGTGATTAAATTAAAAAAAGACAACCTGGATTTCGGAATTATTTTTCAATACAGTACAATTTTCGAGAAAAAAATGTGTTTTGAGACTGGAAATGGGGAATGTGTCAAAGAGAACAGATCGACCAAAGAGCAGAAAACAGCCGAAGGCCACCAATACGTCTTCAACACAGCGAGAAAACCCCGCACGCGGAGGCGGGCTTCAGGTGGCCCCTAAACAAAAAATGTGTACAAGTTCAGTGACAATGGATAACATACTAAACTCCAAAACATATTAATAAACTAAATTTAAAAATCATACAATACTAACGATGACCAGAAGTTCCTGACTTGGGACAGTCGCAAAAATGCGGCGGGGTTAAACATGTTAAGTGAGATCTCAACACACATCCTTATACCTCTAGCCAATGTAGAGAAAACAAACACACAGCAATACGCACAGTAAAACTCAGTTTAAGTCCAAGTCCGATGTCAGAATAGATATCTACAAAAGTCAGAGTAGAGGTTTGGAAAGCAATTTTGTAGAGCAATCATTCATATGGAGCTGTACAAATAAGTTGTGTTTATGAAAATTGGAAGAGAAAATTGTGTTGAACATAAAATAAATCACAAATTCTGTTTGCGCTGGGGTTACAACGTCAATTATTTCAAGCTTTATGATGCTATATAGTACGCTTATGTACAAAAAGATACAATTGTATTTACACCCGACCATAATCGAATATTTTTTGAGAGGTTGTCTTTACATTTAAAAGTTTACAAATACCTCGAAGCTCCATACAATAATTAAAACTATTTTAAAGTTTATATTGGATCTGTATTAAAGGCGGTTCTAATCACTTCTCCTGTAAGTTCCGGGGGGGGGGGGGAGATTAAGAAAGGTTAGAACTGATCGCAACTTTTCATTTCTCTAATTCAGCTGAAAATGACAGATACAATAATTATTGGTCATGAAAGTATTGATAAGTATTCGAAAAAAAAAAAAAAGTTTAAAACTACCCTTTGTTGTTCATTTCAGAAATATTTCTCATTTAGCGTCTGTATAGCTTTATTTTATTTTAACGGGTTTTTTTAACGCCAAAAAACAAAACAAAAAACACTACACGTCAATACAACAAATTACATCAACATATATTGCTGTATCCCAGGACAAGCTGGTGGCAACCAGTATACAAAAAAGGAGGAGGTGTCAACTATCTTTGTTTACCAAATGATCCAGATAACGGACAGTCAATCGCAGATCTGTGGTAATGACCAGTTATTTGGTGCCGAATATGAGATTGAATCATCAAACAAACCATCAGGAATGAAAAGTGACATGCGCCAAAAAGAGGTGTCATGTGCTGTTTGCTACCAAAGAAAAAGATCAACTGTTCTCATGATACCAGATAGAAATATATTTTACAGTTGATTAATAATTTATATTATCCTGCATTTGGGTGTCCTACTATACAGACACAGCCCTACAGATATCGCTATGCTGTATCTGTATACTATACATATATCGCTTTAAAGCTCCGCCCACTGCCGGACTGAGTATTGTTTGAACATGTATGACCTCAGAATGTGTACTCGAGTTGCATTCCAGTGACGTTAACAATTGTCGATTTCAAAACTTGAATGTGTATGATTGTGTTACAAAAGCAACCATGTCAATTTCAGCATGCATGTTTAATGAATGTCAAGTCTGAAGCGGAGGACAATTCGTACACTTCTGTTTCAAAGATAATGCTTTTTTATTTGTTTTTACTGTTGAAATTAGTTGTTATGTTAAAAAAGATAATTATATACCTTGAGAGATGTATTATTATTGACCATTCGAGATTCTTTTTTGCGAACCCGTCTTCACCGTAATGTGTGATTTTGGTATTACTAGGCGGGCCTCTAAGGGGTTACAAATCGAAAATAAATGCTACATATGTTAGTTTTTGTGTCTTTCAAAACAAAAACAATATACGGAATTAATTGCAGGATAAAGTCAATAACTGTTTAGTGTCTTTAAATATCAGCTGTATTTGTACTCTACTCGAAACAGGTGTATTAGCTCGCTAAAAGCTCGCATACACCTTGTTTCCTAGTCTCGTTTAAATACAGCTGATATTTAAAGACACTAAACAGTTATTGTATATATAATAGTTTAAAATTAACTTATTTATAGGATTGTCAAGTCTTCTTCATATGTACTGTGGATTAAGAAAAAAAATAATTTGTGAATATTTGAATTCATGCTTTTACTAGAGTCTGCATTTAATCCTGTACACAATTTGTTGGTCGTTAAACATTTAGACTCGAAATCCACAAAATGTGGTATCCAACGAATGATAATGAAATCACAGTTAATCTAGAAATTGACAATGAGGATCGGTAGAGAACAAAACTTTTAGACGTCAAGTAATTGCTTACAGATGTTTATGATAAAAAAAATCCAGCAGGGTCTGCATGTGTAGCATGTATCGCCCAGTTGATATGATACTCAAGACCTCCGTATCCGATCAGGATTCGCTTAATAAAAGATTAATCCTTTCAAGATAGCTTCAGAACCAATGTCTCACAACGGTTAAGTTTAAATCGGCTCTTCCAAATGTCTGAGATCGCCGTCATTGTTTAGTTTACTGATATGGAAAACTTGTGTCATAGGTGATCACGATTTTCTGTTCTTTATCGCAGCTGCAATACCAATGATACCAACTTCTTTTCATCGAATGATGTCACGAAATAGAAGTTCCTTCATAATATAAGTTCCAAATGGAAAAGATATTCCTGAATATTATGTCCAGTGGAATAAATATTACAGTATATATGTTCCTAACGGAATAAATGGTATAGAATTTTTGTTCCTAATAAACGTGGACGATGTGACATCACTACTTGAATTACCAGAATTTGACTTGAAACACGACGTATGAAAAAATGCGATAGAACATGTCAACAACTCACTCTGACCCTGTACATAGCAACAACTAGAAATACGGTACAAAAACCAACCAAAAAGAATCTACTCTTCAATTTTAGTACCGGAAAGTAAACACGTAAAGACAATGAAAAAAAAGAAAGAAAAAAGAAGTGTTTGAATTTACATAAAGGGAACAGATTTCAAGTTAAGCTTATAATTAGATATGGTTCGATTCCTTTTACTTGATTTACATGGGACATATATGGCAAGCCGTTTTACTATCTATTCGATTGTGTTACAAAATCAACCATGTTAATTTCAGCATGCATGTTTAGTGAATGTCAAGCCTGAAGCGTAGGACAACTCGTACACTTCTGTTTCAAATTTGATAATGCTTTGTTATTTGTTTTTACTGTTGAAATTAGTTGTTATGTTAAAAGATAATTATATACCTTGAGCGATGTATTATTGTTGACCATTCGAGATTCTTTTTTTCGAATTTCAAGATATCTCCTATAATATATAAGATATCTTATATAATATCAGATATCTCCTTTAATATATAAGATATCTTATATAATTTCATTTTTATAAGATATCTTATATAATATAAGATATCTCCTATAATATATAAGATATCTTATATAATTTCATTTTTATAAGATATCTCATATATCATATAAGATATCTTTAATGTTGTATGAGATATCGTTCATGTTATATAAGATATACTTAATGTTATATAAGATATCTCATAAAGTTTATATGATATCTTATAAACTTTATAAGATATCTTCTAAAGTTTATAAGATATCTTATAAAGTATATGAGCTATCTTATAAAGACAATTATTTAAGATATTTGATAAATTAGATGAGATATCTCATAAACTATTATCTTATAAACTATATAAGATATATTATAAAGTTTATGAAATATCTTGAAGTAAGAATAAATAGAAAAACGGCTTGCCATAGAAATAAAACAAAGTTATGCAAATTTAAAGTCCGTAGCAAAATTATTCAAATATTCACTTTGGTATAGAAGAGGAACGGGGTTGAATCAAAAGCAATTTCATTAAAATTTGAAGAAGGACAACCTGATACAAGGGCTGGACAAATGAGTGTATATAAATAACTAGTATATCATGTCAGATTATAAGACTCACAGCAACAAGAACTAGGTATGTGTTGACAAAGATGCCGAGCCTGTTGACGATAAAACTGAAGATGAAAATTGAGCTTTTATTTTATCCAATCAACACCAAATGTGGTAGTTTGAGATGTCAACCGTACACAAATGCAGTAGCTGTTCACTGCGTTATTTGTACAAAATAGACATTGCTGTTTAATAAAGCAAATAAAGCAAAGAAAAAGTATATACTTTTTTTAAATCATAAAACGTTACAGTCTACAATTTCGGATTGGTTTGACTATTGATGTACTATATAATTAGTGCTTCTCATGGAATCCACTTTGATCTCCTATGTGTCTATGTTGTATTTTTTGTTTAATTAAACACAACAAACGTGTGATTAATACGAAAAAAGTCAACATGCATTTCTGAATTATTTTTCAATATATTACAATTTTCGAGAAAAAATGTGCTTGTGAACACAAATAAAAATTCACTGGAAATGGGGAATGTGTCAAAGAGAACAAATCGACCAAAGAGCCGAAAACAGCCGAAGGCCACCAATGGGTCTTCAACACAGCGAGAAAATCCCGCACGCGTAGGCAGGCTTCAGGTGGCCCCTAAACAAAAAATGTGTACTAGTTCAGTGAGAATGGACGTCATACTAAACTCCAAAACATATTAAATGCCTAAACAATTAAAAATCAAACCATACTAGCGATTGCCAGAGGCTCCGGACTTCGAAAAAACGCAAAAACGCGGCGGTGTTAATATAAAAAAAAAAAGATGTGGTGTTATTGCCAATGAGACAACTCTCCACAAGAGACAAAAAATGACACAGAAATTAACAACTATCAAAAATTTATTGAGATATCAACCCCCTTCCCCCCTAATGCATCTAGCCAATGTAGAGAAAAACAAACGCACAACAATACGCTCAGTAAAACTCAGTTTAATGAAGTCCGAGTCCGATGTCTGAATATAACTCTCAAAAAGTTAGAGTAGAGGTTTGGAAAGCAATTTTGTAGAGCAATCATTTTTATGGAGCCGTACAAATACATGTAAGTTGTGTTTGTGAAAATTGTGTAAAACATAGAATAAAAAAATTGTCTTTATATTGAAAAGTTTACAAATATATCGAAGCTCCAAACTATAAACTAAATATTATCACATATGGAAGATGCAAATAATCCTGAATTATGCATTGAACATTTTAATAAAGTTGAGAATGGAAATGCCAATATTCATATTACCAAACAATTTCATGTAAACTATTTGAAAATACCAACTTGGTCTTTTTGCCTTTGTCTAAGAAAGAGTTCCATTTTTTTCTTGAATTTTAACTGACTGATAATCAGCCTGTATATGTCTTTTTTTTATTTATTTCTAATGTCGATATTGCTTTTATATTCAAGCGCATATTTAAGGTATCCGTTTTTGTTGATAAAATATAAAAAGATGACATAACCACCGTTGGCCGACAGATTTATATTCACTTCGAGCTCCTATAGGTCAAGTTGTGAACAAATATAGAAAGGACAACACGATTTCTCGTTCATACACAATTCCTATAGGAACAGAATATAGAAACACTGACAAACAACTGCCATTAACACCATTAAAAAAGAGGCATTAGGGGGGAACACTCCTATTGTTTTCAAAACAATAAACACAAAAATGAAATTTTAAAAATTTCACTTAAGAGCAACTATTTCTGATCATTTCTAAAATAAACTGCAAAAATCGCACTCTCTGTTATCCAAACATATTAATAATGTTCCACAAAGAACCCTCATCAATCATCAATTTTCAAAGACATTGCAAAAACAAATGCTCAACTTTCAAAATACGTAGAAGTTTAATCTAGGTAGTATCAGCTGAACAAAGATAATTTGATTTATTCTGGGAAAGCAAGTAATATTTTTATAAGAGTCTTATAAATTGAACTTTAACAAATGCATATATGGACGAAGTTTATCTGTTCTTTACTTGATAAAAAATACAGCACAATAATGCCAGTAAAAAATGAAATACAATATGAGAAAATGCACTACATATTAATTAGATGCTTTTTCTACTCTTTTTAACTCAAATACGATAAGACATCATAGAACAAAACAGCTATAAACTATAACAAAAATCATCAGATACAACAAAATAAAGTATGTTGGTTGCTTCGATTTAATGTTGGGTTGCTGTCTCGGTGAGGGTTAAGTCAAAATCTCTGAAGAGAGAAAACAAATACATGCAGTATTTCATGTTTTTAGGAAAAATAAAAAAATATAATACATGGTTCGATTCCGTGTAGTTTTGTTCTTTAAAATCAACTACGGGAAGAGATAACATAAAAGACAAGAGCTACAAAACCTCCAACAATCACAAGAGATAACACAAAGAAGAAAATTAGTCCAAGTTTACTGCCGGAACTTCTTGTTCGTACCGTCGCCAGTTCCTGAAAATAGAAAAAAACAGTTTAAATAGTTTTACAGTTTGAAGGTAAAAATGTTATTATTTTTTTATTCCTCGACTAGATTCCTTGAATATTCAAAAACGAAACCGACAAACAATGTTCATTCACACAGATGCGTTGACAACAGGAATGTTAAACGACAATGACTACCTATGAGGTTCTCACATACTCGGAACGTCGTCGACAAGAGCTGACTGCATGCAATTTATATACATGTAGTACCTATAAGATTTTTTTTTTATTATTTCCAATACCTATATATACTATTAAATCTATCTATTCTTTTAAATTTGAAGACCACAACTTCGAAGAAAAAAAGAAATACTACAAACAAGCATCACTGAGAAATGTTTTAATCATCAATGTTCTAGGTGGTTCACACTTCTTCTCCGAGTTATTCATCCGATCATTATGCAACAGTGTGTAAAAACAGTTTGAGAAACAACGAACCAATTCTATGTTTCAGCATAAACATTTCAGGTACATGACGTCATCAAGTCGCGCTCGAACGTTTTTTTTTTCTAGTTGATATAAAAGTTAGAAGCTATGATATATTTGCCAATGGGACAACTCTCCACAAGAATTGACATAACTTTAAGGTTGCCAGTATGTAAGCAAATATACTTTGTTAATGTTACTGTACACCCGACTCGACGATAGCTGTCTAACAACACGCCCCGTTTGACATTTATTTCAATAAGTGTCTTTTTAAGTTCAAAAGTGCTTTTGCAATGCATGACCGACGAATGAACATTTCAGATTGATTATTTTCTGAGGCTTCAAGTATATGTTTTACCAGACTTTTGGAGAATGTGCATAAACTAGTGACAAGTGTCTTTGTTTTTAAATACATTGATACATTTCAAGATGGCAGTATACTAGTAGTTATTGCTCATACCGTTGTATTATGTTGACGAAGCTGACGTCTCATTTTTGCTTTATGCTTCGAATTCAATTCCATCATCTGGAATTGATCATGTCCATATTCATCATAAAAACCTGGAAGTTCTGGATATGTAGCTCTGTTGAACAAAAAGTTATTAGGGGCGGGATGTGAACCCCTCCCGAAATCACTTGGACCTGCTCCATGGTGAATGTTTGAAAATCTGTTAGGTGGTTCGTATGGTGGAGCAGCTTCAATGTCTATAATCAAGTTATTACAAAATAACCTTACATTACATTACACTGCATTGCATTAGTAATATAATTATATTCATAAATTTTACAAAAAGAATCCATTAGAAATTTGTAAACAAATGTCTTAAAATTATATGCAGCCGTTTTCAATCTGTGGATAACAAAAGAATAATTCTTTAACTTAATTTCAGTTGTTAATTTCTTTATTAAGTTTTTATTCAAATGTGCAGATGTCTTTTAATTGAATCAAAATGGTGTGTATATCTGTGTTACAACGGTGCAAGTATTAATGAAATGACAACATAGATATATTAATATAGAAATCCTTTCGGGATGTTCGCTCCTCTCGTTTTTAGAAATATTGTCAGATATTCGTAATACTCTGGTTTTAGCCATGTAGTGCAATTTCAATTATTTCACTGCCAACTTCTACTTTTCACAATTGTATTATATATAGTAGTTAATAAATGCTATATAAAATCCTTAGTATGTTTTCATATTTTTTAAAAGAAATAGAGTGCCAAATTTAAAAGTATGAAAAGTCTAGATAGAAAAATGTCCCGCCAAATTTCCAATTGCTAATATCTCGAAAACAAGCACACGATCCTTTCATTTTGATCTGTTTTTTAGTTCCTCTATTTGTGATACTTTCAATTCATAACAATCTATTGAATTATTTGAAACAGAGCAGCAAACATCCTTAAATTAAACAAAACAATAAATTTACCATCTGTTGGTCCTCTGCTGGCCATCAGGATATCAAAAATCTTTCTTTCAATTTTCGACCATGTTCACATACATGTACAAAGGTTTATAAAGTATCCAATTTAGAATTACAAATTAATTACGCCTCAGTTCAGTTGCTTAAAACAATTAGTTAATATTTATTTATGGTTGAAAAACAGACACTAATTTAAATGGATTATTAGCACGATGTTATGATACCATCTTTAATACTTGTTACAATATTCAAACATAATGACACACATAACACTTTTATCAAAGTTCATCACGTCTTTTTCCAGTCTGAATTAAAAATAATATACTAAGTTACCCCAAATGTATTAAATTCTGATAAATGTCGAGCTTTAAACCCATGGATGACAAAGACCGCTATTGTATGTACATGTATGGGTGTATTAATTGTGCTGTAGTCCACAGTTCATGTACGAGGTCTTCGATTGTTTAGGTCATTTTTTCTGTATTCTTTATAGTATTTGCCCATTTTTCTCCATCTATATATTCTAGCAGCCCATTAGTATGAATTCTTTATTTTTTGTCCTATTATCTCTATTTTTTTTTTTAAATCTTTTCTGCACATTATTTAAAAAAGAAGATGTGGCATGATTACCAATGGGACAACTGTCCATAAGAGACTTAAATGACACAGACATTAACAACTATGGGTCACCGTACGGCCTTCAACAATGAGCAAAGCCCATACCGCATAGTTAGCTATAAAAGGCCCTTTATTCTGTAAACCGCACCTTAACATTCGTGTATAAATATGTCGATTCTGTGCATGATAATGTCATATTTTTTGTTGCAATAGTTTTTTATATATTGAAAAATTAAAGCTCGATTGTTTTGTATTTGCTTTTCGTCAAATAACAAAATATCTCATGAATATTTAGGACAAGAACAATCAATACATTAGGATGTTAAAACTCTTATCCTAACTCTAACCCTTACCCCGAATGTTGTCTATCCATTGATGATTGTGACTTATATCTATATACTTCTACACAGCTGTTCCCTTATAAGGAACTGTCTCATTGACAATCATACCAAGTATTCCTTTTTTTATATTCATAAATCATAATAAAAAAAAAAGACTAACCTGTTACAATGTCAATTTTGAGCTTTTGATTCTTATCTAAAAATGCAAACTTATCGTCATCCTGGAACACAGTTTTACATAGACACCTTTAAGACAGGCATATAACATGTATAAGTAGCTTAAACCACATCTGGTGGGGGCACGACTAATACATACACTCAGTGGAGATAACACTGCATGTGAAACAAACTAATTAAAATTTAAGTTACTAGTACTATCCACACTGATCTGTGTCCACACTTGTAATGAATTAAAAAAAATCAACCTACATAAGATTAGCAGTCAAATTCTTTATAGTCTCTTAATAAGTTTCGAGTTCTTTTCTTGATTGTCATTAATACATATTTTGACATCGTTACACGTAATCAAGCTCTTTATTTTTTCGAATTCTTGTAAATATAATAATTTATATCCTATGAAAATGGAAATATTAATTACAAATATACGCTGAATGTAGATAAAGGTAATGCAATTCTGATCAAAAGTATATTGAACCTAAAGAGGCGCACCTGTTGTCGTGCCCAACCCTTACTATTAATTATAAGAAACGGAAAAACATGCATAGGTGTCTGACAGCTCCGATTAAGCTTACGCGCTACAGGTAATAACTTTTAAGCTGTAGATTACAAATAAAGCCAATATGTTTGAAATATGTAACGCAAATATAATATTCAATTAACATCAACAAACTTTCCTAGTACCGGCAAAGATGAGAACTATCGTGTTCACTCATGATTGCAAGGCTATTAATATAAAACAAGAAGATGTGGTATGATTGCCAATTAGTCAACTCTCCACAAGAAACCAAAATGACACAGATATTAACAACTCTTCAAAATAAAAAGTGAGGCTTGAGATATCATAAAACATATTTAACACCGCCGCATGTTTGCGCTTACCCTAGGTTTGATTCATTCTTAAATGTGAAGAATACTTCTGTTCGGCAGCAATCAAACTAAAAGACTTGGCGAAAGACATCTAGATGTCAGAATACACTCAGACTAAATCCAAGTGTTTATAAATTAATTCAAAATCTGAACTGCTCCAGGTCTAGAAAAATAGAGGGGAAACAACAAGGAAGCAACAACAAATCAAAGATTCAATAAAAAAAAAACATGGCTAAAAGGAAAAGCAACGAATAAACAAACAATTACAAAACATAGATATATAAGAAAATGTTCATAGTACACGGATGCAGCACTCGCACTTTTATTTTCTATGTTCAATTGACCGTTAAGTTGGGGTCAAAACTCTAATTTGGCATTAAAATTAGAAAGATCATATCATAGGAAACATGTGTACTAAGTTTCAAATTGATCGGATTTCAACTTTATCAATAACTTCCTGGACCAAAAACTCTTTAACCAAAACATTTAACCAAAAGCGGGACAGACGAACGGTTAGACGAACGGGCGGACGAACGGACAAGTGAACGAATGGAAAGACGAACGGACGGGCGAACTGTACAACAAACTGAAAATTAAAATCCCCAAAAAAGGGCAAAAAAATAATGAATAGTCAATGCAACACAACCCAATCAAAAACCACGAATTCATTCAAGTGATACGGAGGGTAAACAAGAACAGCTTCACTTATCAAATCCTCGTAAGGCTGCATTGAACGGCTGCGAAAAAAACTATTCTAAAATCTCATCCCACCCTTTTTAATCTCGCTCAGCCGAATTAAAATATACTAGTACTATATGCTTTAAGCATTTTTATTGCTGTTTTCATGCGATCAGGGTAATTTAGAATTGAGCTATCATTTATTCTTATCCTTAAGGTAACATAAAGCAGTATGGTCTATGCAAAGGGGGGTGGGTCCGGGGTTAGAACCCCCTTTTTGGACGATCAATGCATTTGAATGGCGACATATGGGTTCAACCCCACTTGTTCTCTTTTTTCTATAAAGACCATAGGCAGATCCGGGGGGAATTTGGTTGATTATATATGGAATCACTGAAGCATGACTGCAGCGAGCCCCCCTCAGGTCAGCCAGCCCCCTCCCCTTGTATGTGGATCTGTCTTTGAAGACCCTAATTTGAAATAAGTTCAGGGGCGGCTATTTATAGCCCTGTCTACCTCACTTAAGATTTCAACAGGTTAATTTAAATTTTGACATCGTTCTTTGACAAAAGAGCAGTGACCTTTATTACACACCGTGAACTTATCTTAAATGTCTAACTTCAAAAATAATACACACGTTTTAATAAATGTTGTCTTATTATAAAATATTGTCTTTTGAAATGTTTTTTTAAATACTAAACTTTACTAATATAATTAAGTAAAAGAATAATCAAAATGTGTATAGGGAAGAATTGAAATGTACGTACTACGGAAGCGTATTAGGGACATAGAAAAAATAAAATTGGCAGTGAACTTTTTTTTTCAAAGTCGAAATTTTGACTTTTCAAATCTCGAAATTTTGACTTTAACTTGAAATTTTGACTTTACAAATCCCGAAATTTTGACTTAAACTTGAAATTTTGACTTTCTAAAATCTTGAAATTCCGACTTTTTGAAAAGTCGAAATTTTGACTTTTTTGAAACTCGAAATTTCGACTTATAAACAGTCGAAATTTCCACTTTAAACTCAAAATTTCGACTAATTCAAAACTAGAAATTTCGACTTATTTAAAAATTTCGACTTATTTAAGACTCGAAATTTCGACTTATTTTAAACTCAAAATTTCAACTTTTTTAAAACTCGAAATTTCGACTTATTTTGAACACGAAATTTCGACTTATTTTAACTCAAAATTTTGACTTATTTTAAACTCAAAAATTCGATTTTTTTTTTAATCGAAATTTCGACTGTTGAAATCTCGAAATTTTGACTCTTTCTAAGTACTTTTAAAACTTTGATGTTAGTGTTCACACATAGTTATAACAATTTTAGAAGGAGTAGACATGGTCGCAAACTATTAAAGCGTCATCCATATATTTTGGCAATTTATATTCAAAAATTGTTTTTTTTTTCTTAAATTAAGATATGGATTAGCATTTAATATTAAAGAAATTATTCATAAAGAGCATGCATGTTGACAGAATCCCCCCCCCCCCCCCATATTCCATGTTTTAGTTTCCACGACACTGTCATAGGATCGTCAGATCTGAGTACATTTAGCATCACAGTTTCAAAGGCCCGTTTGGTATCCCAATAGCAAGTCACTGACTTTGCCTTGTTTAAACAATGGTAAATCAAGTAGCCAAAAATGCCATGCATATTCAGGACAACCAATGAGCTCCTCAGTTTTCTAGCTAGGGAAGTTTGCATTCTTATAACACAACTATTAACCCTTGTCTTTATATATTAGACTGTTGAATAAAAGTATGTCGTAATATAGGTGTGTCGGAATAGCGGGGTTGTCTTGATACACATATCTGAAGTCGAGACTTCAAAAATGTATTTGAACATGAAACATTTTTTATTTATTCTTCGGCAAAAACAAGATTTTCTATCTAAAATAACCTCTTTAAAATGGTTAAGTTTTATTAAAATATGCTTATGAAGTTTATGATGTATATGGCAGCTCCGCCTTGCTGATATAAATGACTGTGAATGTGGTAATCGCAAACGTATAGATATTGAGGAAAAGTTGAAATTTTAAGATTAAAAAAAGTCGAAATTTTGAGTTTAAAAGAAGTCGAAATTTTGAGTGTAAAATAGGGTCGAAATTTTGAGTTTATAAAAGTCGAAATTTCGAGTTTCAAAAAAGTCGAAATTTCAAGATTTTAGAATTTCAAAATTTCAAGATAAGAAAAGTTAAAATTTCGAGATAAAGTCGAAATTTCGAGATTTGAAATGTCAAAATTTCGACTTTGAAAAAAAAGTTTACTGCCAATTTTATTTTTTCTATGTCCCTAATACGCTTCCAGAAATGTATAAGTTCCAGATATAAGTAAAATAACCTCGAAGGACTTGAATATTTAATTTTGACTTTTACAGTATACCGACACAACCCACACAACAGTTATATATACTGACGAACTTACTAAGAAACTCAACGTACATTTAGGTGATAGTAGAAAATTTACAAAATCATGAGTTATCTAACACACATTAAGGTGATTTATTTACCAAATCATGATTTATCTTGCACATATTTAGGTGATTTATTTGCCAAATCATGATTTAACTTAAACACATTTGGCGATTTTATTTACCAAATCATGATTAATCATCATAAGTTTTTATAATACCATATCTAGTTTACCATACTTCTTTCTGTCTAAAAAATTAACCAAAACCTGAATTAATACTCAACTGGCGTTAATGAACAAACCGAATTATTGACGTTACACGAATTTATTGAAGCGAAATTCGAAACCCATACATAACTACACTTACATCAGTGAAAAAAAATGCATTTCAGCTTATGATTGCCAAAATAGACTTTCTGTGTAAAACAGAGGTGCAAACTATTACCATCTATAGTGTGGCGTTTTTATACGTCTTCGGTATACCAGAGACATATAATACATGTCTCTGGGTATACATACATTTTCAGTTCATCAAAAGTGTTTACTGCTAGAGGGGAGATAATCCATCACAACCTAAGTTTCTTCGCCCACAACCAGCTATTATTTAAATAGTTATCTTGTTTCTAGTCCTAGTCTCAAACGGACGATTTTTGTTAACTTTATCTATACAATGTATATAGTGTATTGTTCTTAGATATTCGATAAAGATTTGTAAAATTAAATCAGAATATAAATGGATATTAAAAAGTAAAAATAAACAAAATATGACTCTATTGGAACAAATGCGTAAGACTAGCGGATAATATAATTTTAAATTGAAATAAAATTTATTAATAAATGTTATTCTGACGACATCAGTTCAAATGATTGTTTTATGGCGGAAACTGTCATTTTATATGACTTTGAACATTTATTAATTTACATGTGTTAATATGTACAATTGCATTTGATGTTTAAACTTGAATAAAAACAACATGCATTATAAAAATCTCCAAACACATCATGTACAATAGACACTAATGTGTTGAAATGTTCACGAGGGTATGAATAGGGGGCTACTTCTTATATGATCCGATTTTTTTCTATTTCTTTAAATAAAGTTAATCAAATTAATCTAAACATAAATTCTATGAAGCATCTCGTCATTTTCTTAGCATCCCTCTACTATCTCAGCATTACATTATTCTCTCAGCATACAATTATTATATGAAAAACTCCTTGTTCTCTAAGCATCCCGTTATTATCAAATAATTTCAATTTTATTCTCTTCTCATTCCATTTTTATCGAGGCATTCAAATATTTTTTAAACATTCAATTATCCTCTAAACATTTCATTATCATCAAAGCATTCCATTATTCCCTTAGCATCCAATTATCATTTAAGCATTGGCTTCCATTAATCTCTTTAATTAACATTTTGCTCAAAATTTTCTTTTCTGTTGACCATATTCGTACCATAAGTCATGTGATATCAAGTTAGTTTACAGAACAGTTAAAATCACGAGTCAACAAAGATTGATAAATAACAAAGTAACAAAAAGAAAACGTAAGAACAGACAATCAAACAAGGTCTGAATGGGGTCTCACAGTTCAGTATCCTTTATTCTTAACCATTTTTCTCTAAAAAAAAATACATATATTCCCATTTTCCACTATTCTTAATATTGTTGGCTATTTCTTCTGTAAAATGTAATTACTTCATGTTCTATCTAACAACAGAAAATTTAAACTTTTAAAACATCTGTTTTTTGGGGTTTTTTTTGTGTGTGTTTTGTGGGGTTTTTGTTTGTTGTTGTTGGGGTTTTGTTTTTGTTTGGGGTGGGTGGGTGGGCATGTGGTCCTTTTCTTTTACACGAAGATAATGGTGGCCTAGTGAACTTTTTTTGGTACATTTTCCCATATATTTTAAAAAGTTTTAAGTTGATTTTATTTGTTAGCGACGAACAGTAGTAAATGCAGTTATCAAATTTCATTTTTAAAAGTAGGGATATTTCTCAGTCAGCATGTCAACTATGCGCGAGTTTCGTTAATGCAGAATACATTACGTGCAATACAATATTAAAGAAATATAATGCCTATACAGAAAATCGATTATTATTTATTAGATCTACCAAGATATGAAATTGATTAATTTCCGCCTGTTTTGACTGAGCATGCTGAATGCATATTATTTTCGTTAATATTTTGGCTTTGATATTATGTGGTAAAGTTATGTTCGTTATGCAGCCTTGAGTTACATAACACGTACTGATAAATAATCATATGTTTTGCATTAAAGTATTTAAATGGCTTACACAACCTCGTTTGAAATTTATGGCGTTAAATATTAGATCAATTATGATATATAATTAAGGTGAAGGTAATTGAGTGTTTACAAATAATTAACTGAAAGAATAACACGATGCGAAGCTGAGCGAGTGCATCAATCAAAACAAAGAAATAAACTTCTGATCATGATAAAAGAACTTGTTTTATCCGATCTTTATCTAACTTTTCATATTCAAAATCATAATGGGATATATATTTAAATACTCGATATACCTGTATGTAGGAATACAATTTGTAGAAATTCAACACTATACAATATGAATAATTTGGCAACCGAACTCAATACTGAAGGATAATTCCCAATCAATGAGAAAAGGAAGAATTTGGCAACAGGTGTGAGGATAACGATCTTTTCTGATACATTTCAATCGCTTATGACAGTTAGGATATTACGCAAGGGAAAGAAACGATTTTGCACATACATTTCTAACGTTACACGTGATCGCGTTGTGTGTTTAAGATGAATATCTATAAAGTTGTGGATTCAAAAGTATTCCAAACCTAAGGGACAGTTTACATGGACGATGTTGAAACAGACACACAAACTGCTAGTAGACAGTGTCAGGTATAGTTATTTTTAGACTCATAATTTTGAGCAATTTTTGCAATTCATAGTTTTGACTTCTGTACATGAAGTCCTAATTTAAAAGACCAATCTGCTCTTTGGTCGGGTTGTTGTCATTTTGACACATTTCCCATCTCCATTCTCAATTAGCAAAGTTCCGGAATAGTTTTGTATGATTTTTGCAATTCGTAGTTTTGTTTCTGAAAACTACTTGTGTACATGAAGTCCTAATATCAACGACTGACTAGTTCACATAAAGCATCATAGTTCCGGGGATAGAAATGCTCTTTTTAATATTCGAAAAAAACACCTTGAAATATTCTTTATATTCAAAACGAAATTTGGTAATTATAGTCAGACGCTGGACCCTATATTTATATGTCAGTGTCAATTTCGTGCTCTACATTTTATCGACTTAATTGATTAATTTGCTAATTGTGATGTCCGCCATCTGTTTTGAATTACAATTTAATGCTGATCTAGGTCTGCAGAATCGCAATAAGGACTAAAAGAGTATCTTTTTACATTTCCAAACTTTTTTTCTGAACACTCATTGGGGACCGAAATTAAACCTTAACATGGTGCGCAACAGAACTCTTTCAATGCTATCACTATAACTATCAAGTAAGAGTTTTCAAGATATTCTCAGATCGCGCTTTTTGACATGCATTGTATATCTCTCCAATATTTAACTTTATGTCTGTTGTAGAAATTAAAGACAATTTAATATATGCCGCTTTGACTAAAGACATGCCCTCCCCTTAGCCCGGCACCCTAACCCCAAAAATTGGACTGGTATGAAAATATAAGAGACTGTTAAAGTTATTTAGCTTACATACACTTATACCCTCTTCAAACGCATACATGTATACAAAAGTTAAGTTCAGTTAAAATCGTTATAAAATCAACTTATTACTTTAATCTGTAAAGATTTAGGATTACTGTGATCATCAAAACTGTATATACATTTAATTATGAGGGATTAAATATGTATCTGACTAGCCAAAGGCTATAAATATATATACTTATGAAAACAATAGTATGCTATTTTTGTTGAACCGTTGTATACATATACAAGTCACATGAAGTCTAGCACTTTAAGAGCATCATCCCTATCATTCTTCATGTGTGTGTGGTAAGGGGTAGGATCAGTATATACATGCAAAAATGAGCCATGGGTTGTCGAAAGTTTGAATCAAAACTTCAACAGTGACCAAAAATTGTTTGGCTTATCTTCAATCATCTTTATCATTAAAAGCATCGTCATCATCATCGTCGTCTTAATCATTGTCTTTGTCATCGCCATCATTATCGTCATCATCATCGTCATCATCGTCGTCTTTATCATTGTCTTTGTCATAGCTATCATCGTCGAATTCGTCATTAATCGCTAAAATCCTAAAAGACATCTAAAAAAATTTTCATGCATTCATACATTTTTTTTTCAAATAAGGGACGAAAATGCACAGACATAGATATGTCCAAAGGAGTTTTACTGAAGACAAAAACAGACAGATGGGTTGTCCGACAGTTCAAACTTCTAAAAAAAAAAACTTTTTTTTTATCTGAGTCTCTGCATTCTTATGAGTTCATGTAAATCCTACTCGTGGTTACTGGAAACTAGAATTAACTGTTTTTTGTTCATGGTGAAACAAGTTTCCTATTTTTAATTTGAAAAACAAAATCTTGAAGTGAAATCCGACACAAGAGAGAATCGGTAATAATTACGTTGAGGAAAAGAATGTCCAATCTATATTAGTAGGAGAAATAGCAAAATGTTACAATTGCAAGTACAGATTAACTTAGGAATCTTATTGGGACGTAAAATCATTGATCGAAGTTCATTTTGTTTGAAGCACAGAATCACTACATACTAAAAATGTGTGAGCGTTCTTATTATGAACACACTTTTATAACCCAATAAATTATAAAAAGAAGCAATCAATTCTTATAACTGCAATGTTTATGCCATACAAAGTACGTGTTGAAATAAGTCTTTTGAATATTGTTCTATGCATTACATTGACATTTTTTCACAAAGAGCACGTGCAATAAAAGCTGTTGCACTTTATTGGGAAATCAAATATAACTTTTGGACCCTCCTACTTCAATCAAAGTTACAGTAAATGGTATTTTAAGTGAAGGGTAAAATTTCTGTAAGATTTAAAATGCATGCATGTTTTTACTAATCATATGCAAACATCAAATTCTAAACCAATTTTTGTTATTTCTTTACTGCAAATATCCCCAGTGAGGATAAATTTACTTTATATACTTTACTTACAAAGATTTCACCATGTAAGTGGTATTTCTTTTGAAACATGTGTAAACAACTTTAAAATCCCGTTACACTTTCAATTTATACAAACGTGTTATATGTATATTCCATATGTACATTTTGTCTTGTATATATGTAATCATGAATCAGACCGTTGGTTCTTTTTTTTTGTCATGGCGGGACCTTTTAACTTGAAAGGCTTAGTGAGTTACTATACAGTATAGGTTAAATCTGTCCATTGTTGAAGGCCGTTAAAAGTATAGTCTCTAATGCATTGATAAATTTTGTATTGATAATCATATCGCATTTCTAAACTGGACCCCTGCTTTTGATCCGCCCTTGTGGCTTAGCGTCAATCAGTGGGTGAGCAGTTTAACCACATATTCTTATTTATTTATATGTAAGAGTCTAATCTATGTCTAGCCTCAAACCTGTGTCATTTTACCACATTCTTCTATCGCAAATGCGTCCTGGAAGTCACATTAGGAGATGCCTATTTCACTTCAAAAAAGGGGGAGGGGCATATTGTGAATTCAGCATATTGTGAATTCAGACAAAAAAAAACACCTCTTTAAATTGTTGGCATTCAACTTACTGCCTACAGCTATTTCGTTTTTTTGTGTTTTTTTTCTCATATCTTCGTTAAATTCTTTTCACATTGCCATGTCCTGTCTTATATATATTGTGTTACTCACATTTTAATGATAACGATAAGTTTTGTAGGATTTAAATGGCACCGGTAAAGTCTAGTTCTAACAGATTTCACTGCTGTCTCTATTCCAATTTTTCACATGCAAATAAAACATTGATGACCATATGGTCAAATAATTGATTTGAGGTCAAAAGAAAGGGCACATTTCACGATTCGATGACTTTCATGACGCCAAAGGGTAACATATTTAGGACTTTTCTCCGCACAGTATACATTTTTAATGTTAGACATATTGTCTTGTATGATTTTTAATTTTAGTTTCTTGTGTATAATTCGGAGTTTAGTATGACGTCCATTATCACTGTACTAGTATGCATATTTTTTTAGGGGCCAGCTAAAGGACACCTACGGGTGCGGGAATTCTCGCTACATTGAAGACCCATTGGTTAGCCTTCAGCTGTTGTCTGCTCTATGGTCGGGTGGTTGTCTCTTTGGCACATTCCTTATTTCCATTCTCAATTTCATGTGTTCTCTTGTAACAAACTTCATTCTGTATTCAAAAAACAGAATTACTACTCAATGCCGTCTCATATACCATATACCACAAATACTTCGTATTGGTCTCATATACCATATACCACAAATACTTCGTATTGGTCTCATATACAATATACCACAAATTCTTCGTATTGATGAAAATGTAAATGACATACTGCTAAACAGTATGAAGAAAACAATAAACTCATAAATAAAGTGCAAAGCCACACGACAACGCCGCTGCTCAGTTTATTAAAGATATGAAACAATTCATATCACTTGTATACACAATACAACATTTCAACAATATAATTTCTAATTTTCCAAGCATAAAAACTACACTCCAGTCCTATCAATCATATAATTACGATAAAAGGGGGGACTTATAAATTAAAATTTACCAACTTACTTAAGAATTAAACTTTAGATAAATAAATGTGTGTTGACGGTTCGGCGCTGTCGTGCTGAATGACCAAAACCCCCGTTTTGGCGGGGAAAATGACCGTGCGATAAGCACGACACCTACATACATCATGAACAAACAAGAGAAAATAATTTCACTCTTATTCACTTCGTTCAAACGAAAGAAATTATATTTCTCTTGTAACAAACTTCATTCTGTATTCAAAAAACAGAATTACTACTCAATGCCGTCTCATATACCATATACCACAAATACTTCGTATTGGTCTCATATACCATATACCACAAATACTTCGTATTGGTCTCATATACAATATACCACAAATTCTTCGTATTGATGAAAATGTAAATGACATACTGCTAAACAGTATGAAGAAAACAATAAACTCATAAATAAAGTGCAAAGCCACACGACAACGCCGCTGCTGAACCAAAGAAAGGGACAATATGTAAAAAAGGACTAATAATTAATTTTGAAAAATATACTAAAGACCCAAATTTTGTGAAACTAACATTCTGTCCGAAAACGAGTCCTTAACGTAACCGTCTTTTGCTGTCTCCGACCTCCAGCGTCCATGTCTTTTGAAAAGTCTATCAGAAATACCAAAATTACAAGCTGCAGAAGCTCCACCAGACCTAAGACTGTGAAGGCCAAAAGATTTTATATTTGGCACAATCGGAGAAAATGCTTCTATAAATAGCTCTCGCATTCTTGTATAAGAAAGAGGTTTGTTTTCTTTTCGGAACACATAATTTTCCTTGGTTTTTGTCAAATTCTGAAATACGAAAACATCAGTATCAAGTGGATTATTGCTCCATTCTAAAAAACTCTCCAAGTTCTTCACAGGACATAATTTATTCCCGGTTCTCGCAATGATTATTCGATCACCATCTCTGTAAATATCCGTTTTACTTTTCTGTATGAATACTGACATATGACTTAGAAAAAATTGAATATCACAGGTTCTCAAATTCAGCAATTCAGAAACACGTAAAAAACCAGAATAAGATAACAAACAAGCAGAAATAGTACGCTGGTTGTAAAGGTTATTTTCACAATATAACCTGTCGAACATCTGTGAAAGCATATCTGGAGTGATCGGTTCTTTCTTTTTAATCGGAACAGATAGACGTCTCTTAGCTCCTTCAAGAATATTTTTCACTAAATCAGAATCTGTAGGAGAAATAACACTAATAATTTTATGTGCCCATCTAATACTATAAAACGCTTGATTGATAGGACTGGGCGTACGATTTTGTTGCACTAAACATGCTAAATATATAGCCACATGTATTGGTTTGGCCGGTAAAATAAATTCACTAGATATTCCATTAGATAAAGCCCATTTTTTCCATCTCAAAAAACCATAATAATAATTTTGAACGGTGTTGTTAGATTTACTTTCGGTTAACAGATCAGGAAGTAAATGAATTTTCTCAATCAAAGTATCAGGTAATTCCAACAGATCGCTTTGGAAAGCCTGCAAAAACATATGTAAAAATAAAAATCACATTAAAACATAATGTACAAAGCACATACAATTTGTATATAAACAATTTCACAATCTAATGTTCACATAACTCGTCTACCATTTCACTTAAGATTAAACCACCACCACAGCCCCTCAGGCCTACTGTAACATTACCGCCACCAACTCAAGAACTTTTATATTAGTTGTTAAAAAGGTTCAAAATCAAGTCTCAAAGCCAACACCCTGAAGGGTAAATCAATATTTCCAAATACTGATTTATTCCCTTTACCAGAAGTATAGAATTTCTTGTTAGTAGGTAAATCTATACAGCCTTTCACCTCTTTAATGAACCCTTCACCCGTAGGACATAACATCGGCCAAAAGCTTGCCGACTTCCATAAAGGTAAAACAAGTGTCCCATGAGCAAAACATTGCCTCATGTAACTTATTACTTTAGACACTAAACATACAGGTGGTACAAACCAACCATTGGCACCTTGCCAGTTAATAGTGAATGCATCGATACCCATCGAGTTCACCGTCCAATAACGGGAATAAAATACCGTTAACTTATGATTGTCATCATTTGCAAACCAGTCTATCTCATGAGGTCCCCATAGGGAATCTACATACATAAATAACTGTTCGTCAATACCCCAATCGTCATAATCAATAATACGACTGATGAAATCCGCTTTCTCATTCAAGGTTCTAGGAACCCAAACTACATAGATAGATATATTATGTATCAAACAATTCTCAAAAATGCACATAGCAATATCCTGTAACTCAGGTTTCATACTACCTTTTTCCACAATAGTTACTACATTCTGGTTATCACTGAACCATTTAATTCGTTTATCTTTTAATACATTGATCATAGATAATAGAATATTTCTAACAGCATTTAGCTCTTTCCACGTAGAACTCTTTGAAGCCTCACATTCGGACCACATACCATGTGCTATATTAAAAGGTGTTTCTACAACATAGCCACCATATCCTGTATTGCTTGCATCACTATAAACTACAGATTGACATGACACATCTGAAGAAAACTTTTTAACATTTACGTGTTCTAAATTTTCTCTCCAAAATTTAATTTGTATCAAGCTTTCTGTTGATAAAACAATACAACTATTCCACGAAGTCATACTTAAAATATCAATGCTTAAATGTTTAGACATGATATAAGCAACGTTTCCAATGACGTATGACATGGACACTATTTGTCCCACTAAAGAAGCAACCAATCGTGCATGGACTTTGCCATGTTTAGATACATAATATTCAACGTCAGCAATAGTTTTTAAAACCTTTTGAACTCTTTCGTTCGGAATGGCTATAGTGCCACGGTTTGTGTCAATTGAATAACCCAAAAATACCAAAAGTTTCATAGGTGACCATTTAGATTTTTCATTTTTAGGAACAAATCCACTCTGAATTAAATCTTGTCTCACTTGATTGGACATAGTTTTGCAAGTTTCTTCGTCCGTATGAGTGCCTAAACCATCATCTAGGTACATTAAAACTTGTTTACCTTCACCCCTCCACTTTTTTATAAGTGGTCTTGTGATCTTAGTAAATATATAACATGCTGACGAAAGTCCAAACGGGAGAACCAAAAACTTATACCATTTTTCGGTGTTTTCATGCCTCCAGGAAAACCCTAAAAATTCTGTATGTGGCATAAAAATATTAACATGGTGATATGCCGACACAATATCAAACTGGAAACAAAAAGAATTGTTTGTGATAAACTGCATGGCTATGCGAACATCTTCAAATTTTACACTTGATTTCCAAAGATGTTTGTTAACATGACGGAGGTCTAAAATAAGGCGTTTTTTCCTACCGTCCGACGCTGAAACTGTAAGAGGATTTACAACACAAGGTTGAAATTCACATTCCTCAATCAAACCCCTTATAAGAAGATCATGTATAGCTTCGGTAACAAACTCGCTATGGATGATTGCCGATCGATTGTTTTTTAAGCATATAGAAGGAGGGGTACTGTAAAAAGGAATTTTGTAACCATTCAAAATAGTATCTAAAATATAATCATAACAACCAATATTTTTCCAAAAAGAATAGTGACTTTTAAGCCTGTCCTTCACAATAATATGTGCCTGTCCCTGTTCATACTCGTAGTAATCATTAGTGAGATTATCCGAGTCACTTATCGAAGATACTTTATTTGTATTATTTTCAATTAAATAATCTATGCTACAATTATACTCATCTTTTATAAAGTCTGTACTATTTCGATTTTGGCTGGATAGGTCTGGGATTGAAGGGACACTGGCTTCTCCAGTGCTGGAACGATCCACAACCATAACATGCACCTTGTCTATTTTGTCGTTGATATCCGCTCGTGCTGGGTTGATTTTGATACAAGGCTTGACCATTGTACCATGACTGGGGTTCACGAAAGGGCTGATTTTTTGTTTGATAAGTATCAACAAAATGAGAAGGAGTACTAGGAACAGAATAATTAGCCTTCTTAGAAGCAGACTTTTTTCCTTTTGCATTACGTTTACGTATCGCCCTACTCTCAGCTTTATTAATTTTGCTCTCATCGTCGGAGTCACTGGCCACTGGATTACTTTCATATTGCCTAACAGTCTCCCAACCCCCTTCACTACTATCGGCAATCTTAACAAGTTTATTTCGTCTTTTAATCTTGTCAATTACTTCAGTAATAGTTTCCCGTGCGTAGTCGCTCTTTGAATTATCAATGGCCCAAATAGCTTGTGTCAGGTCTTCTAAAAATTCAGTATTTAGTAGAAATTGAACCTTATTTCCCTCATACTTCCAATTATATTGAGATTCAGTTTTTAACTTTTTAACCTGGGAAGCAACTGCAACGGTAGACCCGTGAACTTCATGTCTTAAATCGGAAATGTCTTTCCTAAGTTTTTCGTTAAAGTCACCCTGGGTTTTAACAGCTTTCATAACGTCTCTAAGAGACACCTCCTGTTCTGGGGTTTCCCTCTCTTCAGGGTCCGACATTACAAAAAATTTACCAACTTACTTAAGAATTAAACTTTAGATAAATAAATGTGTGTTGACGGTTCGGCGCTGTCGTGCTGAATGACCAAAACCCCCGTTTTGGCGGGGAAAATGACCGTGCGATAAGCACGACACCTACATACATCATGAACAAACAAGAGAAAATAATTTCACTCTTATTCACTTCGTTCAAACGAAAGAAATTATATTAATGTTGGACATAGGTATGACTCTTTAATACATACTTGTCCGTAGGTCTCCGGTTCATTACTTACTTGTATTGCATTGACAATCACACCTCCATTTTGCGACAGTCTACTATATATTTGTAATGCTGGACATATATTTGACTATATATGTCTTTAAGTTAGTTCTTATGTCTCTGTCTCAATGGCAATCACACCTCAAAATGTACCTTAAATGTTTATTTAAATGGTATTTAAACAAAGTGTAAAATTTCTTGAGATTTAAATTAAAGAACTAACAAAAGAAAATCTTCAATTCTAATTCAATTTTTTAATATTTATTGCAAATAACTTTCGTGAATTTAAATTACTTTACCGCATAATGAAATGGAGATTTTACCATTTAATTGGTATTTCTTTTGAAAAATGTGTAAACAATTTTAAAATCTCGTTTCGCATTGTACAAACATTTTATTGACTACGGCATGTATATTTTGTCTATGTGAATATGAGATCAAGTTTCATTAGTTCATTATATCATGTTCGATCGATCTTTTGTGATCATTTTATACACAAATTTTGATCATTATCGCAAAGGGCTGGTTAATTCTAGTCCTTGTTACCGCACATATACCTCGAAGGATGGTTTAAAATCACCAATATCAATTTTGGAGTTTAAAATTAAGTAAAACATTTTCATTAGTTAATATCACACGTCCAGTGAGAGTCGCCTTGTTGTTATACGCTATTATCAAATATTTTCTATTTTGAATGGATACAGAAATTGTACTTGGAAATAAACATGATACGGTAAGAGATATAAACTTATGCATACAAAAATAAAATAAACCTTTTCACATTTAAACTGTATTTTTCTCATACTTTAATCATTTCTTTTTCATGTTTTGTTAATACTTTATATAACTTTTGGTATACCTCTTTTTAATCATACCAACTTATCTGATAATTGGCGTCAGCCAATGGGATCCAGAAATTTTCATACGGGGGTTAGACCACTGACTTCCTTAAAGGGATCCCGCTACAGTCAGTCAATTTCCAATAAAATGAACCAATTTTCCCACAAAAAAAGGGGGGGGGGGGGTAATCCTCCTCTGTCAGCTCTATCGATCTTCCTATTCATTTTCAAGCGAGTGGTGTATTCTGTTTCCTCCAACTTTCCGTCTTTATTCGATCATATATTTTTTAATTTCATTACCGAAACAAACTCAGAAAAGACTTATTATTAGCATCTTTTTTATATTATAGTGTCATGCAAAAGAAATGCGTACAAAATGTTTATAAATCGTCAGACATTTGACGTATAGAATTTGACACTAAAAACCACACTCTGACAGGAAGGTTCAGTGCATAATCAGACAATATTTATGCACAGACGGCAATGTAAACATTGTTATCACAAATATTTAATGAACAGACAGTGCGGTATTTATTTGCCACATCACATTATGTTAAACTTGGAATAAATGCAACAGTTTTGTCTTTATCATGCTCAGATCTTATTCCGTGTTCCCCATCCAAAGGTCTTATTCCGTGCCCGGCTGGGCTGTATATATATAGTTTTTTGTATGTTTTATACGGTTTTCAGTCTTCATCATGCACAGATCTTATTCCGTGTTCCACATCCAAAGATCTAATTCCGTGCCCGCCTGGGCTGTATATATATATATAGTTTTTTGTTTTGTTTTATACGGTCCTCAGTCTTCATCATGCACAAATCTTATTCCGTGTTCCACATCCAAGGATCTAATTCCGTACCCGGCGGCTGGGCTGTATATATAAAGTTTTTTGTTTTGTTTTATAAGGTCCTCAATATTTGAATATTTTTTTTATTTTCAAATATTTTGGTCTCGAGAATCACCAAAGAGACATGATTTTATTGTCAACATGCGCATTTTTTGCATTGAAATTGATACCGCTAACGCTAATGATATAGGGTATTATGGCAACCTACTCAACTTTCATCTTCTTTCATTTCATTTCATCTGCTTCTTTCTCTTTAAAAAAAAACACTATTCATGATCAGACTTTTTTCCCCTTTAACCCAGCTCCTTTGATTATAAAATGCTTTAGTTACTCTCCACAAGACACAGAAATTAGCAACTATAGGTCACCGTACAGCCTTCGACAAAGCCAATACCGTATAGTGGGCTATAAAAGGCCCCAAAATTGGAAAACAATTCAAAAGAGAAACCTAACGGTTTTCATACCCGTAGCCAAAAAAAGGGGGGGGGGGGTGGGAGTCGGACGAATCCCCCTTAAAAACAAATAAGCACTGTTGAAGTCAATGTTTTGTTCGAATTGTGACTATTAAAGTCGAGTTTGTGACTCCAACGAACCCCCCCCCCCCCTTTCCCCTTGGAAATTCCGGGCTTCGGGCCTAGTTTTATTAACTTTCAAAAATTAACAAAAAAAACTAATACTATTTCAATACAATTTCATTACAAGTTACATGCTTCAGTGTCATTTGTACATGTAAGTAAACATATCCAGAGTTTACTGTCGATATATATTGATACTTTAAGTTTAAACCCTAGGTACTTGAGACAAGATACTTGTTTAGCATCCCCCTTTTTTCTCATCGAAAAATCCTTTCGTTTATCCCCAGCGGTCGCTGTTCTCTCTCTCCCAATAGAAAACTTGGAATGGATAGTAAATAGTCAATACAAGTTATTTTCTAGTATATTTTTGTTCATAAAATACAAAAGAACGCGACTAATGTTAAAATTAATAGAAAACTAAAAAAGATCAGATTTTGGGAAAAAGGGGGAGGCGCTAAAAATATCCTAGTATCCCAAGTTAATTATGGTTAGCACCATTAAAATAGAAAGAAAAATATCCAGTGAAAGATTTAATGATTTTTCCAACAACATTTTTTTTCTACATTTCAGATTGAAATTTTGCTGCCGGACAAGCGAAGACAAGTGCAACAAAGATTTGGACTAATTTGTTTTTTCATCGTGATTGTCATGGTGATTGGAATATTAATAGGATTTGTTGTTTACCTAGCAACCAATAGATAAACTATGATACATTTGGGACCTATATAATCGAATTAATCAAAGATTACGTGAAAAACGACCAATACCGAAATATATATAATATATATAATTTTACGCATTGCAATTAATACTGACCAAAAGATTTGTGAAATCTGCGGACTGATATTTATTCATTAATCATTTAACTCATTTCGTTATTCTTCATAAATATAAATTTTCCGTCCATATATTGGTATCCGTCTTATGTAATTTGGACAAAGTTTTTATATTTGGCGGGAAATGTAACATATGGTTTAAAGCGATCCAATGAAATATATTTTATGTTTAGTCACGATTGTAAACAAAGTGAACTGTAAGTCACCTGCCACGTCTCAATATAGTTGATATACATATATTGAATAAGCTCTAACAATGGCTGACGCTGATGAAAAGTATTTGGACGAATATGACGAATATAATATGAAACAGGACAAAATTTCTGGTCACCACGGGGGCAAAGGACGTACGAAAAAGGAGTCGGAACAGCATGTGCACCCAGACCCCGCAGGCCATACCCGAAAAGCCACTCAAAAATTGATGAATAATTCACAAAACCAAAAAGACACAAAAAAAGATGGAAAATAAACGAAGGTATGTTATTTTTGCATGTCTAATTTGAAAGGAATTTATTAACATATGCACCACGGATATCACGAGAGAATTGTTTACAAATTGGTAACAGATGTTGAATGTTTTCGTTCGATTTTTTATCTGTCATCAACCGCATTAATTTCACATGTTTATTATATTTTTTTCATTTTCTTGACAAGGGATGACGCAACAGTGAAAAGTACATATGGCAATGCAGTTATTGCAGCGATTTGAGCTGTTCACCAGAATCCAACCCCCCTTTTGCGCGCATGCTTAAAATATTGCAATTAACACGTCGGTGAAATGTACAAGCGTTTTTAATTTTATTCAATGATAGTTTATTCAACGAATAAAAAATTAATTATATATGCTCATCAATTAACGCTATTAAAAGGTTTGATATTGCGTGGCGAATTGTCTTCTATCTAGATCATTTTACTGAGTGACCCGGGGTCATGAACAAAACATTTGTTTTTTTCTTTACTGTGTGTATTTTGCATGTTATGATATATCAATACAAAAAGATTTGAAGGGGTATACTTTCAGTAAACATTTTGGTTTATCTGTTTAGCCTGGGACAAACTGAAGCCCTCCCCTGGGTGCGGAATTTTCTCTGTGTTATACTGTAATATGCCCATTGATGACCATTGGCTACTTTCTGCTTTTTGGTCGGGTTGTTGTCTCTTTAACACATTTCCCGTTTTCCTGTCTCAGTTTCATTTTATTCCGAAATTTGACATTGAAAAGAAATTAGAATACAGATAGAAAGACACTAAAACGGAGTAAGAGAAAGTACAGAGTTGTCCCACATCCCGACTCCAGGTACCGTCTACCTTTTCTCCCTGAGTTCACCATTTTAAATGTATTTTTCACCTTTATAAAATACACATGCACTTACATGTTAAAGGGTTAGTGACCTTCAATTATAGGTAAACTAAATAGACAAACTTGATAGATATGATAATAAACGCATTTGAAAAACTGATAAACAAAACAGATTTTTTTGTTTGAATAACTGGCTTTCTCAAATGAAAATAGATGTGAAGAAATAAAAAAAAGTTCGGGAAGTTGAATCTTAGTTGACCTTATAAACCTTAAACTTGAACAAAATTACAGTCCTAGTTAAAAAGCTACAGAGAGAGATCGAGAACATAGTTACTCAGTTTCGTTGCAAGTTGTTAATATATATCAACATTTCGTTGACGCTTTCTAATGAACTATCGAAATGAGTCATTACCTCAGAAGACGATCGACGGGACTAATACATTCGTAACCAATCTTTAGCTGATGGGTTAAATTGAAGGTCCCTTGAAAACGGATTCAATTATGTCAAATTCTTCACTTGCAAGTGACGGGAATTGAACTAAAGCTTATTATTATTTCATTATTTTAATTTCGTTAATGATAGAAACAAAAAATATTTTTAAAAAGAGCATCCCGTATAAACGAGTCTAAATTGAAAAGTACGTTCAAACCTATGATTGCGTTGGATAAAAACCGCAAGTTTTTTACGTTTGCATGTCAAACAAATTTCGTTGTACATTTTGTAGAAGGGTCTAAATACAGCACAACCAACATTTTCCAAAAGACCAAAAAAGTGAAGAAGTATATTTAAACAAAACGCATTTGACTAACAGGTCGAACAGCTGATGTTCTTTAACCCTGCTGACTGCCAATGGCGATTGCTAAATAAAATTGATCACAATATATATATTATTTTTCTAATTCTATGGAAATTTATCCCTTTTCGAACCAATTGTATAAATAAAATATAATCAACGTGTGGTTGCTGGTGATCTCAGAAGATCATTGGATGATTTTAAGGGTCATGAACTTTTTGGCTGACTGGATGAACCAAAATATGATAACAGGTGTTAATGAAATTGACAACTCCGTGCAATGTGAAAGGCACTCGAAGGGGATTTTCGGTAAACAAAAAAAGAAAATGTCTTTTTAATCATTAGAGAAACAGATTCTTACATAGTTACTCGTGGATTATCGGATTTATCCAATCTCGATAGTTAAATTATCAATTTTAAAGTACTCGCCGAGGCGGCTCGGACTTTAAAATTGATAATTTAACTATCTCGATTGGATAAATCCGATAATCCACTGGTATCAATGTAAGAATCTATATATCGGATTTATATAGATTCTTACATTGATACCAGTGGATTATCGGATTTATATAGATTCTTACATTGATACCAGTGGATTATCGGATTTATCCAATCGAGATAGTTAAATTATCAATTTTAAAGTCCGAGCCGCCTCGGCGAGGACTTTAAAATTTATAATTTAACTATCGAGATTGGATAAATCCGATAAACCACGAGTAACCATGTAAGAATCTGTTTCTCTAATGATTTAAAAACATTTTCTTTTTTTGTTAACCGAAAATCCCCTTCGAGTGCCTTTCACATTGCACGAAGTTGTCAATTTCATTAACACTTGTTATCATATTTTGATTCATTCAGTTAGCTAAAAAGGTCATGACCCTCAAAATCATCCAATGATCTTTTGAGATCACCAGCAACCACACGTTGATTAAATTTTGTTATACAATGGGTTCGGAAAGGGATAAATTTCCATAGAGTTAGAGAAATATATATATAGCTGATACCCCTTTAAATAATGCGCCCTCTGTGCCAAATTGCGGTTAAATACTTCAGTACGGAAATGGATGATCTCTTCGTTCATCAAGTTTCAATGACTTTTATACTTCGTGTAACCGCGTAAGATGTATTTAGCATAAAACCCCAAATATAAATGGATTTTCTCCTGTTGGCCATACATATTCAGTGTCTGGAGAAACAAATTTAGGATCCGCACCTGCTATATACTGGCTACTGTATTGGAAACCTGGCTTTATATCTTAAATAGAACAATTGATCATGCACTTTTTGTTTGATTAACTCTTGCATCTTACAAATACATAACTCGAATAACTCACTCCTTCTCGGTGTCCGATTTTCTCCCAACGCAGTGGAATGAAACTGAATTATTTATGTTAACAAAATCATTAATGAGTTTTTTTGGGTGTTAACATGTATCAAATGAAAAAGGCATGATGATTATGGTGTAGTTATTTATTACATAAAATCAAAGAGCTTAAAAGAAAAAATAAACAAAGAGCAACAGCCGTTATTGCAAAATTGAATCAATCTTCAACAATGTAAATATTATATAAGAGACAATATATTTATTAAAGCTGTTTCACAATATTGGCTACATAATACTACAATTGATAACCAGTCTGATGTTACTTATTCTAGTTTTGTCCAAATTTTTCAACGTTTTCATCTAATTTCAATTTTCAAGTTCGTACCAATTTTTAAATTTTTTTAATAAAATCTCAATCAATAACAGATGAACGAACTCCAAATTACTCGTGGCACAAATTAATTTTAGTTAGGACGAAATAAATGAGACACTAACAGTTTCTCTATTTTTATCTGCTGTCTATTGAAGCATTGCAATTACCGCAAAAATGTGGTGCACACTTCCCAGTTATGTGAAAGTGTGTACCACATTTTTGAGGTTATTTCGAATAGGCTGTAAAAATATTTGTCATTCCTTACTATATAATGCAGCCGATCAGAAAACGTGTTATACATTCAAAATAAAATCATTAAATTTGATAAATTTGATAGATTCCTACTGGCCTATTTTTACAAATAAGGATAGTATTACAGGCGCGGATCCAGAGGGGGGGAGGTCCGGGGGTTGGAACCCCCTTTTTTTGGACGATCAATGCATTTGAATGGGGACATGTAATTGGAACCCCCCCCCCCCTTTGTCCTGGGTTAGGACCCCCCCCTCCCTTTTTAAAATGGCTGGATCCGCCCCTGTATTATACTCTTGAACATACACACGTTTTCGTTTGATCTTATATTTTATACTCAATTGTTTTCATCAGGCAATGTTTTGTGAACGAGGTCACAATTCACACTAGAAAAATGCAATATTAGCACGCATCAATCGAACTCTCCGAATATTTTATATGCTGGAAAATTACGCTCATAAGACGAGACTTCTGTGAATACGAATACCCCTAGCTTCTCCAATTGTGACGACAGAGTATCTGTATTACTCAAGAAAAGCAATATCATACGTCCCAAGACTTCCCAATTCCAACGGTCAACTGCTTGGTATAACTCCGGTCAACTCCAACTGCCGTGAAGTTTTAGTTTGACGCCATGCCGAATGTCTCAACAATTACCTTATTTAAGCAACTCCCTCCTTTTACCTAAGGAAAATTCAAGAATATCTAGACACAAAAATTTGGAGTACAATTGTCATACTCCGACTCAGAATTCAACTAATCATATTACTGGATTTGGGGTTTTGGCCACATATTTTGCACTTCGAGCACTAAATAAAGTTTATTGACCAAGAACCCTTTACTCAGTTTATGACGGTACTCTGCATCTTTGAGTTGTGATATAAATATTTTTCACATGCAGTTTTATACGTCAAATGCACTTTACAGCTAAGAGTACGTTACATTAACGAGGAGTGATTAATTAATGATGAAAACAATAGAAGATAAGAAGATATGAATCTTATCAAGAAAACTCTAAGTGACAGCAATTATTACGCAACAACAAGATATCAGAGATGATTTTTATTTAGCTTACTGTTTGATTAGGCTGTTCTTTGAAGTCGTTACAGGATAATCTGGTTTATTGGATTGTCTTGCATAACACAATTAAGGGTATGGCAACACGACAGAAAGCAGTGACGTTTGTCATTTTATGTAGTACAGTATAAATGTGCGACTTCTCAATATATAGTTTTCTATGCAGTTCTTTGTGATTTTTATACGACCGCAAATTTTGAAAAAAATTTCGTCGTATATTGCTATCACGTTGGCGTCGTCGTCGTCGTCGTCGTCGTCCGAATACTTTTAGTTTTCGCACTCTAACTTAAGTAAAAGTGAATAGAAATCTATGAAATTTTAACACAAGGTTTATGACCATAAAAGGAAGGCTGGTATTGATTTTGTGAGTTTTGGTCCCAACATTTTAGGAATTAGGGGCCAAAAAGGGCCCAAATAAGCATTTTCTTGGTTTTCGCACTATAACTTTAGTTTAAGTTAATAGAAATCTATGAAATTTTGACACAAGGTTTATGACCACAAAAGAAAGGTTGGGATTGATTTTGGGAGTTTTGGTTTCAACAGTTTAGGAATTAGGGGCCAAAAAGGGACCCAAATAAGCATTTTTCTTGGTTTTCGCACCATAGCGTTAGTATAAGTAAATAGAAATCTATGAAATTTAAACACAAGGTTTATGACTATTAAAGGAAGGTTGGTATTGATTTTGGGAGTTTTGGTCCCAACAGTTAAGGAAAAAGGGGCCCAAAGGGTCCAAAATTAAATTTTGTTTGATTTCATCAAAATTGAATAATTGGGGTTCTTTAATATGCCGAATCTAACTGTGTATGTAGATTCTTAATTTTTGGTCCCGTTTTCAAATTGGTCTACATTAAGGTCCAAAGGGTCCAAAATTAAACTTAGTTTGATTTTAACAAAAATTGAAACCTTTGGGTTCTTTGATATGCTGAATCTAAAAATGTACTTAGATTTTTGATTATTGGCCCAGTTTTCAAGTTGGCCCAAATCAAGGTCCAAAATTAAACATTGTTTGATTTCATCAAAAATTGAATAATTGGGGTTCTTTGATATGCCAAATCTAACTGTGTATGTAGATACTTAATTTTTGGTCCAGTTTTAAAATTGGTCTAAATTAAATTGCAAAGGGTCCAAAATTAAACTAAGTTTGATTTTAACAAAAATTAAATTCTTGGGCCTCTTTGATATGCTGAATCTAAACATGTACTTAGATTTTTGATTATGGGCCCAGTTTTCAAGTTGGTCCAAATCAGGATCTAAAATTATTATATTAAGTATTGTGCAATAGCAAGTCTTTTCAATTTCACAGTATTGTGCAATGGCAAGAAATATCTAATTTCACAATATTGTGAAATAGCAAATTTTTTTTAATTAAGAGTTATCTTTCTTTGTCCAGTATAGTAAGCAAGAAATATCTGCAAGAATTTTTTTTAATTGGAGTTATCTTTCTTTGTCCAGAATCAACTTAAATCTTTGTTATATACAATATACAATGTATATTCACTTTTTACTACCAACTGATAAATTTAAATAATCTTTACCATTCAGTGATAACAAGCAGTTTTTTTACATCTTAATATTTTATGATGTATTTAAATGAGTAGTAATTGTTGCAAACTCCATTAGAAAATTTTAATTGAAATTAGTTTTGGAATAAGGGAAAGGGGGATGTGATTAAAAAATTGGGTTCAATTTTTCTCATTTGAAATTTCATAAATAAAAAGAAAATTTCTTCAAACATTTTTTTGAGAGGATTAATATTCAACAGCCTAGTGAATTGCTTTAAGAGAAAACAAAAATTTTAAGTTCATTAGAACACATTCATTCTGTGTCAGAAACCTATGCTGTGTCAACTATTTAATCACAATCCAAATTTAGAGCGGAATCCAGCTTGAATGTTGTGTCCATACTTGCCCCAACTGTTCAGGGTTCAACCTCTGCGGTCGTATAAAGCTACGCCCTGCGGAGCATCTGGTTTCCTTTAATTTTATTTGATAAATTACTTGATTAAGGTTGGTGTCTTTTGTTTTTATTCGAATTATCTTTTTTATATGCCCACTTGCATCGTCCGCACATTTTAAACGGGATTCGCTGAAACTCGTCATATCAGAATACGTTTCGCCTTATACCACAATAAAGTACGCCTTATACCCCAATAAAGTTATAAAAAACACATTAAATTTTGGGGTGAAATTTTCAAAACTAATGTTTAAGAACAGGGTTTATAGAGTTTTGGTATGATACTTCTTTAGAAACTGAGTATTATGACCGTCTGAAATATATATAACTATTTTTTATACGTATCGGTATTCCAATTTCATCAGATTTAATTCTTTTTCAGGCCAAAACAAGATGGATACAGGACATCGATCTCAAGTTAGTTATGGAAGATGACAACGAATTTGGATTATGGTGAATGATGCAAAATCAGCACTTTACTGTTATAAACAGAGACAATAGTGTAGATTTGTTGCTCTATTGGCAACTTTATTTTGTTAATATATAATTCCTGTATATTAAATATTTTTTGTTATATTTTTGGTTGTTGTCTCGCCCGAAAATGCAAATATAAAATAGAAGATGTGGTATGATTGCCAATGAGACAACTCTTCACGAGAGATTAAAATGACGTGACAGAAATTAACAACTATAGGTCACCGTACTGCCTTCAACATTGAGCAAAGCCAATCCGCATAGTCAGCTATTAAAGGCCTCGAAATTACAATGTAAAACAACTCAAACGAGGAAACTAACGGCCTAATTTATGTCCAAAATATGGATTACAATTCAGCGATGTCTGACGTAAACTCATTGCAGTAACTTGGCTATGTTTTTCTGACGGAAGAAAATCTTTATGCTTCATACCTTGCATATCATAGATGCTTTATGTTATGGAGATTCCGTCTGTCTTCTGTTTATTGTCCTAGTCTGAGTCCAAGTACATGACCGACAAAAGTTTACCTGACCTCCTTTTATTGATAATTAATAATTATCAATAAAAGGTAAAGTGATGATTGAAGGTAAATGTTGCGCAAATAGATAGAAAAAGATGTGGTAGTATTGCCGATGAGAAAACTCCACCAGAGACAAAATGCATTTACCGTACAGATGGTTATTTTATGGGGTGTAAATTTTCGCCTTTTTTCCCGGACAGAACCATATCGCCAAAACGAATTCCCGTAATTAAAAAGTGATTAAAAAATTAAAAAAATGAACAGATATTGATAAAAAAAAGGGGGGGTTTTGAATCCGCAAAATTAATAACCGACAAAATGTTTCGTATACCTTTTTTTCAATGAAAATCGCGAAATTTTACACCCACGAATATAACCCTCTACAGGTATATGTAACTACTCAGACTTTAACAATGAGCATGGACCACCGATGACAGAGTTGTCTAACTAGTATTTTAAACTACTGGGTCGCTAGCCTGTTAATACTGATCGAGGTGGTGACTTCGTACCACGCATGTTGCAGGTGCTCGACTTCAATCTTAATTGACAAGCATTGTCAGTTTTCCTGACGAAGGTCGGTGGTTCTCTCCGGTTTCCTTCGCCTAACCGCCACGTAATTGCCAATAATACACCAAGTGGCGTTAAACACCAATCAAACAACAATGAGCAAACCCATAATGCATAGCATCGGTCCGTATCAATAATACTATAAGCAGTTATGTCTGCTAAATGTGGTGTTTGAATTGCTTGTAAAATGAACATATCAATCTGACCGGTTTCTTTGACCGTGACCTCATTTTCATAATTCTTTGGACTATGTAAGGTTTTTGTGCTCTGGTCTGTTTTTCAGATACTATAAGCAATATCTCAACTATAATGTGATGTCAGTTTTTGTTAGATGGTTTTCTATTTGTATCCATCTGATGAGTTCAGCCTTTTTTCCAACTGATTTTTATAGTTTGGTCTGGTGTTGTACTGTTACACGACTGTCTTAGGTTAAGGGTAGGGTTGGGATCCCACTATAGCATGTTTAACCCCGCCACATTCTGTATGTATGTGCCTGTCCCAAGTCAGGAGCCAATAATTCAGTGGTCGATGTGACCATATTTGGTTTTCGTTCATTTTTTTTTCATAAATGAAGTCGTTAGTTTTTTCATTTGAATTGTTTTACATTTGTCATTTCCGAGGCCTTTTATAGATTACTGTGTGATATGGGCTTCGTTCGTTGTTGAAGGCCGTACGATGACCTATAAGTTTTAAATTCTGTGTCATTTGGGATCTTGGTGAGAGTTGTCTCATTGTCAATCATCCTTTTTAATATTTACTTGTAATGGCGAATCCAAAACATTTCATAAAAAGTGTGTGTGTGTGGGGGGGTGGGGGGGGGGGGGGGGGGGGGTGCACTGACTGACCTAAGGGGGTTCCGCTCCAGTTATGCTTCAGTGATTACCTATATAATTAATCCAATTTTCCCAACAGCACACCCTCTGGATCTGCCTTAGCAATAGATCAACATGTGGTGTATAACTGTCCGATCGCTTAATCTGACCTTTGTCACATTTCATGGTGAATCAGTCAATGTGACAAGAAGAATGGGTATTATTGCTAATGAAAGTAGTCTCCACCAGAGTCTGAGAGATCAAATGACGTAGCAGTTAACAACTAAAGGTCGCCATACACTTCGACTTTCAACAATGAACAAACCGAATACCGCAGACAGCGCTATTAAAGGCCTCGAAATGACAATTGTAAATCAATTCAAACGAGAGAACTAACGGCCTGATTTATCAATAAAACCATAAACATGTTGAGTTTTGTGTTTAGATCTGTTTCCCAGTATTTGGTGTATGGAATTTAATCTATGGGTTGCATGTCCGTATTGTACGTGTTCATCTGGCCTTTTATTAATGCTGTTAGTTTTATGTGATGTAGTGAAATCTGATCAAGAATTTAATCATGCACGACCAGTACAGCAGAGGGAACATTCAAGCTCGTGATTGATTGATTGATAAACTTCTGGTGTTAAACGCCACAATTAGAATTATAATAAAAAAGAAGATGTGGTATGGGATTGCCAATGGGACAACTCTGCACAAGAGACAAAATGAATAAGAAATTAACAACTATAGGTCACCGTACGACCTTCAACAATTGGTATATTTCGTTGCTGTCAGTTTGTATTGGTGGAGGAAACGAGAGCGAACCACCTGAGTATCCTAATCAAAAAAAATATGGAGTCAATCGGTCCTGCCACGTGCTGTATTCGAACATACAACCTCAGTGTTGACAGACTAGGAATACAATAATTCGACAACACAATCCACTCGGCCACCAATGATCATTAAAGCTCGTGTAATCTTTTTAAAAAATGAAAACAACACGTGACATAAATTCAATGCATCCTAAGCACATTTCTGCATTTACCTTCATCAGGAACGCTAAAAGCCAAATATTGTAACAAAAGGCTTTATTAGAAACAAAACAAGTGAAGAGCTATATGACCAAAAATAAAATAGTAAAAATGTGTATCCTGAACTCTTCTTGGATAGTTTCCTTATTCCGTAATCTTACTATTATACTTCTTTTTAACTGATATGTACGTTTTTGCATGGCCAATAATAGCCGGAAGTCAATGTTGGTTATCAACCCTCGGGGCCGATATCGATATCAGCCCCCGAAATCCATATCAAGCCCCCGAGTTTAACTCCCGGTAACCTGTCAATAAAAGGCTATTTGTAAACAAGTTGAACACAATGAAAAGAAATGTAGAAAGTTACAAATGTGCTGTAGAAGAAAAAAGTAGAAATCAACAGTGAAAATCACAAAAGTGACCGTAAAATTTTGACGTCATGAAGAATTTAGAAAATATGTGACGCCACATTGGAATGAGTTGCGGTATTGGCTTTGCTCATTGTTGAAGGCCGTACGGTGACCTATTATTGTTAATGTTTGTGTAATTTTTGTGGATAGTTGTCTCATTGGCAATAATACCACATCTTCTTTTTTTTTCTATATTATAGGATTCTTCCTAAGCATTTTTTAACATTTGTAATGTAACACTTTAAAGTGGTTTTATATTTGAAATTCTTAGAATGAATATTTCTATTGTTTATTATTTCTGAAACTTTTCACAAAACGATGTTAACCTACTGTGATACGAACTTTTTTTTAACTGACAGTGATACATTTATTTATTTTTTGCGTTAAATATCTTTTTGATTTTTGATGAAATATCAAACATAATTTGGTGTAAGCTATTTGTTTTCTCCTGCTTGTAAATATGTGATAAATAGATTATTACATGTCATTTTCCATATGGTCCATGGTATCAGCCCACGACCCATATCAAGCCCTCGGGCTAAAGCCTTCTGGCTTGATATGGGAGTCTAGGGCTGATACCAGGCCATATGGAAAATGACATGTAATAATCTATAAGTTTTACACTCTATAAAAGCTTTTGTTTTAAATATTTCATTTTTGTGAAGCTCAGTTATATCAATTTGCAGCTACAAGTATGGAGAAATGGAATAAATTCAGCCGAAGTTAACAATATACATGAATAGATAATTTTGGTATTCTTTAAGCCCCTGGTGTTAACTAGTTTTTGTTTAACAATCTGGCTTTCGAATGCTTAGGTTTTAGCGTTTTTGGTTTCGGTAAATCGAGAAAAACACTACTGACGAACGAAATTTATGAAGTGATATATTCATCAATGATATTAGCTCAGCTATAGACAATTTCACCAATGAGAGTAGCTCAGCTGTAGAGTATTATAGCCAATGATCGAGACTAACTAGTTACCAAAGCTTAAATGGAGTGCATGTAAGCAATAGAAGACAACCTTCAACAATAAGAAAAACGTATACTGACGGTCGGCTATAAGAGCCCACTAACAAACAAACATGGAAATCCAGTATTGTTAACTTTGTATTAATATTTTTATTATTTTTATTCCTTCAATTAATAAATTCAAACTTAACAATATAGCACTATTTCATAGTCTTAAACAATATTTCCATAGTTGTTACAGATCGGTGTTTTTTCTTATCGTCTGCTGCTGTCCTTTGAAGACGTTTTTCTCGTGATGTTCTTTTTGATGCCTCGGATGAAGAATAACAGCTTCGATACTGGTTGTTTACTTTTTGTGGTTTTCTTCTGGCAATTCTTTAGAGATGCTGGATTGTTGGTCTTCTCAATGAGGTTAATACTGGTACTGGTACGAGGGAAATGACGATTTCTGTTCCAGAATTCCGATGACGTCACTTCTGAGTCATCATCACTGCAAAAGCTGTCGTCTGCAATAAATGTGCTTGATAACCTAGTTGACATATCAGTGGTATCTGATTCTGAGTCGGAATCGTTGCTGTCGACACCAAAATATCTGTGATAGTACTCTCTGAGTGATGCGGTGTTGGTGCTGTTATCAATAGACCATGTGACGATACTCCCGGAACTAGTTGTCTCCTGATTCTGTTGTTGTATGTCTGCTATAAGATCTTCCATCATGGTAGATGAGGCAAGTGGAGTAGATCGGTTTTTACGTCTTCTGTTGTTTCGGAGTGAGGATTCAGAACAATCTTCTATCATAGTGGACGAAGCCAGAGGCGTAGACGAAGAAGCTGGAACGGAATGTTTCTCTGCTTTGGGTGCTGCTGCTTCTGAATTTTCGTACTGGCCATAGTATAACATTCTAGAGAGTAGTTCCTCTTCGTAGTCTATCTCTGGTTCTGATTGGTCGTCGCTGTCACATGGTTCTAAGTCCGTGGAGGTTGTGTTGATGTCGTTTGCATCGATACTGAAGCATTCTGTTGAATTAATGTTGTTTGGAATGACGTCTTTTTGGGTTAGATTCTTTGTGGCATGGCTTGATGTGTCCAAATTATTCTTCTGTGATGACAACAAGGCAGCTGACAGGTGTCTTAGAACTGTTCCCATAGCAACGTCATCCTTTTCGAGTGATGGTTCTCCTACTTTTTGTTGAACCTATGTTACAAAGAAATAATCATTATCATCTTGAAATTATAGAGAGAAATAAGTTTTATGATAAATAATTGCTGAATTTCAGTTTAAATAATAATATCTAGTAATGTCTTGTTCACAAAAATAAATTTCTATGTTGTATATACTTTTTGGAAAAGTATGCTTTAATATTAGCGAAAATATACCAGTCTATCAAGAACGAATACACTCAACTACATCCAGGACTTTTTATACTATAGTACTTTAGTATAGAAAATCCCTGACTACATCTTCGTTTTTATCAAATTGATAATAGAAAAAAGAAAAATGAATCTATAGACTATAGACGGTTTGAATAGATTTGAAATTAAACTTGATATTAATTTTTGAAATGATATATTTTATTTAATACTTTAGATCGTTTTTCAATCTGAAAACTCTCATGAGGCTGTGCCGTACAACATTTAAACTTTGTATTAAGATTAATAAAACTGTTATACTTACAATCTTTGACAAAATAGACAATGCATCTTCACCAGAAACAACTGTGTTTAAATTATCTTGGAGCAACATGTTGTTAATATCTCGATTGGAAACTAGAAAGACGCTTTAGATAATCTCTGTATTATTGTAGTTAATATTGATTCAGGTTTTTTATGAAATATAATGAATTATACTTCTCTTTATATAAAAAGTATATATTTTTGTTTGTGTAAATGAGATCTCGTTGAGCTCGTTACTTTCTTGTATTTATTCGAGTAGACTCAAACTCAGGTTGATGATTTATCTAATTGATTACCAATTAAGTAATGATATTTGGTAGATATCAATTACAACAGGTTTATTCAAGAGCGCGTGTGCTCAATTACCATGATTACATAAAACAACAATAACCATATATTTGGGTTTAATTACAAAACTTTAATTCAATGATAGTTTTAAAAAAAAAGAAGATACATGAAACGTAAAGTTAGGGGAAAAAAATGGAAAGTTGAAAACAATTATAATTACCGTAATTTTTTTCGTAACCATAAATGCTACAGGTATCACTCCATGTGCAGTAAATTCAACAAAATATGAACAGTTGCATAAACTAATATTGACGATTTAATATTCGCCTTCTTATAAAAACCAGATGCTCCACAGGGCGCAGCTTTATACGACCGCAGAGGTTGAATCCTGAACAGTTGGGGCAAGTAGGGACACAACATTCAAGCTTGATACAGCTCTGAATTTGGATTGTGATTAAATTGTTGACACAGCATATGTTTCTGACACAGAATGAATGTGGTTAAATTAATTTTTATTTTTTTTGCTTTTGAGCAATACACCATGCTGTTGAATATAAATACCCTCAAAAAGAGTTTGCAAAAATACCTTCTCATTTTAAAACATCAAAAAATACCAAAATATAAATTGACATACAGTCATGGTTATTTATAAGAATTAATATTAATCAATAGCAACTTCTAACATGTCTAAATATAAATTTACAGCTAATCATCTCAAGACAATCATCATTTCTTAATTCGTCATTTTCAAGCAGTGTAAGGGAGGATATCAAACTCCTACCTGAATTGAGCCATAACCCCCAATAACCATCCCTTTGTAGTATGGAACTTGTGGTATAATTTTAGAGAGATTTATACACTTAAACACAATTCAAGTTATTGACTGGGAACTACAAAAATGCCTATTTGGGTCCCTTTATTGACCTCTAATTCCCTCCGTGTTAGGACCATAACCCCAAAATTAATCCAAACCTTCTAACTGTGGTGTAAAACATCGTGGTTCAATTTCAGAGCAATTGAAATACTTATACACAAGATGATATCCTGAAAGTAGAAACATGCTTGTTTTGTGCCCCTTTTGGGCCCCTAATTCCAAAACGGTTGTAACCATCACCCCAAAATCTATCCCAACCTTTCTTTTGTGGTATTGAACCTTCTTATTTAATTTCATAGAGATCCATTCACTTAAACAAAAGTTATTGTCCGGACAAGTACTGGAAACTACAAACATGCTTATGTGGGCCCCTTTTTTGACCTTGTACTTCAAGTGCATGATATTCATTTTAATTCATGTCCTCGAAAATATAGAGAATTTCTAAAGTATGTTAAAACGAAAAACAAACTTGATTTTTTTTTGCTGAATTGAAGATCCGTTGGTCGGTTTTCTGCTCTTTTGTCGGGTTGTTGTCTCTTTGACACATTCCCCATTTCCGTTCTCAATTTAATTTATTGTATGATTTAACTTCAAATTAACTTTGAATCTTGTCAAGTAAATACTTTTCTAGTAAATGCCTTGTGGATTACTATTGATTAATTCGTTGTAAACGACTAAATGTTCAGTGGCAAATATTTCATACATGTTAAGGACGATGTTAGACTGATACGATGTCGAATTAATATATATCGTTCACTGTACACTTAGGGTGAATGGCAACTATTCAATGATTTCTAATATACCAATCACCTCAAAAGATATTTACAGCTGAATATAACTTGAAAAGGGTGGCGTGGTAAACTGGTCTCATCCCGAATTCCTATAATATAAACGATAAATCACTAATTCTCGATATAAACATGACGTCTTTCCCGGATTATAGAGATAATAAATAGTAATTATAATTTTCCCGATTAATGTAAATACCGAATTCCCGCAAAAATAAATGTTAGAGCCCAAAACTTAAAACGAAGTTCTTAGCATAATACAGGTACATGTTCATGTAATTAATGCATGACCACTGAACTCATCCAATCATCTTTTGAGATCACCAGCAATCACATGTTGATTGAAATTTTGTATACAATGAGTCCGGAAAAGGTTAAATTACAAAAGTTGTGTAATTAAGTGTGAATAAGCTTCGGTTATTCAGCAGTTATTTCGGCATATATTTAAATATATATATATAAACTCTTAATTTCCCCTCGACACAAACCATTTTAATCCGCGAGGCGTTTGGAACAGCTAGTGATCCAAAAAAAAAATATAGAATGACTGTATCAATCAATATACATTGTAACATAAATTGGATTTTTTCCTTTGATGTTTTAATGAAATAATTTGCTTAAAAAGAGTGTTGAGGGAAAACCATGGTACATTATATGCAAATTAATGTTGTACCATACTAATTAAATATGCAACTCAACTAGAATCCAAAGGAAAGAAGGCAGAGCTTAGCTATGGTACAACATATTCATTTTCATGTTATTCCATGGCTGAAGCTCCACCCTTTTTTTAAAGGTATCCGCCTCTGGAATATTTAGGAACCTGAAAAACGGAAAAGGTCAAGATTTTCAATTTATAACAAAAACAATAAATCATCTGTGTTTTATCATTAAAATTGTGTTTAAATTAAATTAAATTTAATAAATAATCTAATAATGAATTAATAAAACAACGGAAGAAAAGCAGTTTGTACGAAAACTTTAAATGTGTAAATATGCATTTTTCAATGACATGAACAACCAATAAAATATGATTAATTTGTATGACACCTTGAAAACCAAAAAAAAATAAAAAAATCTTAATACCGTCATTAGAATAGTTATTTAATCCTTGTCGCTTGAATCCGACATTTTTGTTCACTTAGTGATGACATAATGAAATTACCTGCGCATACGATCATACACGGGGCGCAAAACTAAAAAAATCGGGAAAATCCAACATTTTCTTTACTTTCTGCAAATTCTAGGGCTCTAAATGTATTAAAAATGAAATACGCCGCAGGAGATCATACATGTACACTAGGCGCAAAGTGACTTGCGCGAGCTTCCGTTTCATTGGATAAAACCGAACGTGATCAATTTCCAATAATTTAGTTCAAGGTCTTCAAGCTGTCAATCATTTTATTTATACAAATTTTATATACCTGAATAGAACACACCCATTGATATCGCGGGTCCGTGACTGAATTAGACATAACATTGCGCAAGACTTATTTTAGTATAAGTATTGTCATCTGATAAAGTCATGCCGATTATAAGATACACAGTTTTCTCTGCTTTCAAATCTTTCTGTTTGAACCCGTCGAACTGGAACTTATCAATTATTGGTAATATTAATTATTTGGAAAACAAAAGGTCCTGGAATGGAGTATTTTTTAATCAACAGCATTGTCCCATATTAGTTATAAATAAAGTTGAATTCTTTGATTCGCTGTTTTACGTCATGCCCGCTAACAAATTGAAAACTGTATCTATTTTTAGTCCAGATTTTTAATATTCGTATTGTTATCTAAGAAAGTTTACTGATTAAAATACTACAATAGGTAACAATTTGACAATTTAGTAGTGTCAACTCTGTGATTATGACCCGTGTATATAGCGTATTAATCCTGAATACACCGTTTGGTGGTGCGCCTGTCAGATGCGGAACGTACAGATAAGGTAATAGGTAACAGGTGAATATGCTATTGGTATCGGTATCGGACTCGACCCGGAACTTCTTAATTATTGGCAATATTAATTACGTGGAAAACAAAAGGACCTGGAGTGGTGCAATTTTTAATTTACACCTTTGTACTATATTAGTTATATATAAACTTGAATTCTTTGATTCGTCGTTTTTACGTGATGACGGCTGACAAATTGGACCTCGTTATATTAGTATTATAGATGTGTCTTACTCATTAACATATTAAAACAAACTCATCCTTCGGATTCGTTTGTTTAAATATGTTACCTCGTAAGAACCATGGTATATATAGTACTAAATTATCAAACCCATTCGCTCCCAATATATTTTCACACCCTACATATTTGCACCAAAAAGTTTATTTTAAATTATTCAACAAAAAGAGTTTTAAAACAAATACACTAACCAAAACATATATGATTAAGATTTATTGAACACAAAAAAAACATTGTCAATAGCTCACTATTTTTTTTAAACAATGGATAATAAATGAGGATTGTGTCCATAGGGACACAGACGATGTTCTGGCTAGCATATAACGTTATAAAAGGACATACCTCAAGATCTGTAAACAGCGACGCTACCAAAATTTGAACTAATATAAAACTTAGCTTTGTGGTAATAAACATGAATATATTTTCATAACATTTAGTTGTGACAAACTTAAGTAAGAGAACGTAAACTAGAAATTCAGCAATTGTTCAATTTGTAAAGGAGCATAATCCTAGTTTAGTAGGGCACCAGTAATCAAAGTGCACGAAAGCCCTGATAGGTAAAGATTGCTATAATTTATCAGTGGGAGGCAAAAATAAATATTGCATTGTATAAAACATTGATACATGTAGTAGTGTATTCAACTTTAATCATAGACAAAGGAAGATAACTCCAATTTTGATAAATTGCTTCGCCGAGTGCAGCTGGATATGAACGCAGAGGTCCAACCCTAAACAGTTGGAGCAAAAATGGACACAATATTCGCACTTGATACAGGTCTGAATTTGAATTGTAATTAAATATTTGACACATAATAGGTTTCTGACACATAATAACTAGCATGACTAGTAAAAAAACTAAAATTTGTTATGTGATTTGAATTTATATTCATTTTTTGCTTTTGTGCAATACAATATGCTGTTGCGAATTAATCCGGTCCTCTTCCACTTTTTTTATGCAAACATTTTTTTTTGCACCCATAATAATCCATTGAAATACATCATAAAAGTCTTAAAATAGGAAATGACATACATAATCATGGTTTAAATTAGATTTATACCTTCATCAGTATTCTTAAATTAGTAACTTCCAAAAACAAATTGACAACTTTTCACCTCAAGACAATGCATTTCTTTATACATAATTTAAAAGCAGTGTGAGGGAGGTAATTCAAAATGTTGTGTTTGAATTACTTTCCTTACACTGCTTTTAAATTATGTGTTGTACTTGTAATTGTCCATTAACCAGGACACCATTTGTTTTTCCTTTTTTGCCCCTAATTTTGAAACGATTTGAGCCATAACCCCCCAAAGTCAATCATAATCATCCCTTTGTCATGTTTGTAGTATGCATGGAAACTTGTGGTATGATTTCAGAGGATCCAATTCCATAAATGATCATTCACCAGTTATTCTCTGGAACCTAGAAAAATGCTTATTTGGGCCCCTTTTTGGCCCCTAACCCCAAAAATCAATCCCAACCTTCTGTATGTGGTCATAAACCTTGTGTTTAAATTTCATAGATTTATATTTACTTGTACTTAAAGTAATTGTGCGATAATGGACAATTGAGACAATTTAAAAGCAGTGTAAGGGAGGTAATCCAAACCCATTTAAAGAACAATGGTGTGTATGTTTGATTACCTCCCTTACACTGCTTGAAAATTATGTATTACATTGGCGGATCCAGGGGCAGGGTTCCGGGGGTTGGAACCCTCCTTTTTTGGATGATCAATGCATTTGAATGGGGACATTTAGTTGGAACCCCATCCCCCCCCCTTTGTCCTGGGTTGGGACCCCCCCCCCCCTTTTGTCCTGGGTTGGGACCCCCCCTTTTTCAAATGGCTGGATCTGCCCCTGTATTAAGAAATATTGTATTGGTTTGAGGTGATTAGCTGTCAATTTATTTTTAGAAGTTACTATCAATATGCAACAGCATGGTGATTGCACAAAAGCAAAAAAAATTGAATATAAATTCAAATCATATAACCAATTTTAAGTTCTTTGACTACATTTATTCATAGTCTAAAACCTATTAAAAATTATGTGTCAAATATCTAATTTCAATCCGAATTCAGACCTGTAGCAAGCGTGAATATTGTGTCCATTTTTCAGAGTTGGACATCTGCGGTTGTATCCAGCTTCGCTCAGCGAAGCAATTTATTCCATTTGTAAAGCGGCATAACTCTAGAACTCAATTCAACCTTTGATCTGAACCTAATAAACATTGTGTATAATTTTCATAACATTTGGTTGTGGCAAACTAAAGTAAGAGAACAGAAACTAAAGAATTAGCAATTTTTCCATTTGTAGAGGGGCATAACTCTAGAACGGTAAAAGAGACACCACCAAAATTCAAGTCTTATCTGAGTTTTGTGGTAATAAGCATTGGGCCATTCCAGTTAATATCTGCTAAAGGGGGTTGGATAGTCCTTTCTAAGGGGTGTAAAATTTATACATCTTAGGGGTGAAAATTTTGTTTTTGTTCATCTGACACAAACACTTATACGCAAAAAACTTCTGAGGGTCTTGCAGGAGTAAATAATTTAAAATAATTACATCTTAGGGGTTAAAAAATGCCTATGTCAGATCTTAGGGGTGCTTTTAAAGGTAGACAGTTACGTATCATGCATTATCTGGTATTGTATTTCAAATTCTGATGGGTACAATTCTTGCAGTAAAAAATTCTGATAGGTCATTTTTTCCCATGAAAGCCCATCCACCCAATATGAACAGAAACTCTACATCTGATAGGTCTTAATTTTTAGATCTGATAGGTAGTTTTTCATGATGTTTTTTTCTGATACGCATAAACAAAATTCTCCCCATCCATCCCCCCTGTCAGAAATTAACTGGAATGGCCCATTGTGTATAAGTTTCATAACATTTGGTTCAGGAAAACCAAAGTTAGAGAACAGAAACCAATTTTGGGACATATGTACATGTAAAGACGGACGTACAGACAGACAAGGGTAAAACTTAATGCCCCCTCCAATATGGCGGTTGCTTAAACAAAAAGTTGTTAGAATGTCACTTTATTTTATTTTGAAATAATCATGATAATCATGATAATGGAAACAATATATATATTTATAGCAACACACTTACCAAAACATGATTAAGATTTTTTCAACACAAAAAAACATTAGAATGTCACTTTATTTTGAAATAATGGAAAAACATATATTTATATCAACACACTAATTATACCAAAACATAATTGAAATTTATTCAACACAAAAAACATTGGAATATCACTTTATTTTGAAATAATGAAAAAAAATTTTATTTATTTCAACACACTATAAACCAAAATATAATTGAAATTTATTCAACACAAATAACATAAGAATGTCACTATATTTTGAAATAATGGAAAAACAATATATTTATACATGTATATCAATACACTAACCAAAACATGATGAGATTTATATTCAACACAAAAAGAAAAGTTTTTAGAACATGTAGAATGTAACTTTAAATCGAAATAGTGGAAAACATCTGCATAATATATCTGTATGCAGACGTTTTTGACTGTTATCAGATATATGATAATGCAATAATTTTCTTATTATTTTGATGCACGCCCATGCAGTCTCATTATTTGCATGAATAAAAACCAATCAATAGCCATGAATAGTTTCTGAATTTTCAGTAGAGAGTGCACTATTTACAGATTTTTTTTTTAGCGTATAGATACTACGATGAAGTTCATCCTTTGGTTGTAAATGACTCACTTGTAAAAAGAAGTTATCAACCTGATATTGAGGTCAGGCTTCGATAGAAAAACCCTTGCTGATCATCATCTTTGCATGGCTAAAATTAATGCTGTCTTACAAATGTTATATAACCACATTCCTTTTTTTTATATGACATGTATGAAGTTTACTTGTGAACATTAAATCAAACCGCTTGATAGCACTGAAGGGTCAAGATTGCGTATAACAACCAGACACATTTTTTGATATTAGAAAGCAAGTAATATGGGGAAATAAATCTATAAAATTTGATAATAAACCAATTATATTTGAGAACTGGATTAGGAGTGATCTAATTTACATAAATGATATCTTAGATGATAAAATGTCATTATCAGAAATCTACATTCTAAACAAATTAAAGTTAAAAATAAACTGGATCGCTGAATTTCAAAAATTAAAAAAATCTATACCAGCAGAATGGATTCAAATTGTTCAAAAAGAGAATTCTGTCAAAACTAAAATTAATATTCAGAGAAATAAAATTGTATGGAAAAATAAATTTATTGAGACTACATTATTAACAAATAAAATGTTATACAACTCTTTGGTAAATACAAAACTAGAGTCGTCAATAGGAATAAACAGATGGCTTAGAATCCTACCAATACAAGAAACTCTTAATATGAATTCATTGTACAAATTTATTTTTGAATATATGACTGAAAATATTTAGATGGAAATTATTACATTATATTGTTCCAACTAAAAAACTGTTGTTGCAGTGGAAAGTAACTAAGACAGATAAATGTAATTTTTGTAAGCAAGAAGAAGATTATGCTCACTATTTTTTGAAGTGTAGATATTTGAATAAATTTTGGCAAAAAATCTATGAGCTCTTTAGAAGAAGTAAAATATATTTTGATATTAAATTGCAACATCTGGTATTTGGATATAAAATCACAGATAGTAATTATTATTTTCTGAATTATATACTAACAGTATTAAGTTTTTCTATATATAAGTCATACCATGTATCCGAGCAGAGAACAAAAACTGTTGATGTCTTTAGCATTTTTGAAAATGAATTTAATAAAAGAATAGATGCATATAAATCAGGCCACACTTAAAAATAATTTGGTTTGCCCAAACCCTACCCAAAGGTTGAGACAGTGGGTAGGTAGGTAGGCATTTTCTTTTTCTTTTTTCAAAAAAAGAAATTGGAGTATCAGAATGTCAGATGTTTATTAGTCTTCATGCACATTTGATTAAAAAAAAAAATTCTTCAAATCAGGACAATAAAAGAATTTGAGTAGGCAGCTTTTTTCAGGGTAGGTAGCGTTTGGGCAAACAAACCTATTATTTATTATGGCCTCAAGATGTCCAATATTATTGTCAATTCGAAAGAATTTTTAGCATTGATAAATCTCTGCATAAGACAACTATACAACTTTACATTATTTTTTATAACTTAATAAGTTGGATCAGCTGCATGTTTATTTCCCTGGATAATCAGTGGAGTGTAACAGGGTAAATCAAGAGAAGCTTGGACTCTTGGTGAAACTTGTAACAAGCAAGATTAGATGAATAAATATTATTATGTTGTTAAAAAAAAAAAAAAATTGCATATATTTAACAGTAGGAAGTAAAATTATTTTTTGCATTGTCCATGTTGTCAATAAAGCATTGGTTGTAGCAGATTCAACTACAAATCTGGACAATGGGAGATAACTTAAAGACGACTTTAACAATGACATTTATATTTTTAGAACATATATATATATTAGATTTCTGCACCTTTCAAAAGTTATGTGATTTTCTCGATTTGTGATACATCATTTTGTGACTTGAAATCTGAGCATATATTACATTGATAAATTTTCTGAAAATTTTCATGGATAGGACGTTAGAATGTTATCATCAATGCACTATATTTTGTGCATTGAAAGGTAGTGATAAGCCTTGAATATTTTAGATATCAAGTCAGTAACATAAGCATGATAAGGTTTTGATTAAATTTCATGCAATCTTTACCCCAAAATGCTCATATCTCAATTCCATAGTGATACAGATAATCACATATACACAGAGGCATTAACAAATAAAAGAGTAAGCCGATCCTGATCTACATGTGGCAAGCACTCTTCATGTTTCCAATGTAGTTACCCAGATATAAGTTGGTAGGTCTTATTTGTGATTTAAATGACATGGTAAAGCATGGCATAACCTGAAATACAGGTTACTAGTAATGTTCTGCTGTTTTTGTCAAAGAACACACCTTCTGGCCAATTTTCACAGGTTTTCAAAGGTTTTAGAAGTTGTTTTTTCTTCTTACCATCAGATGATACTATTTGCAATATGCCAGTACTGTATTCTGAAGCAATGTAATTTCCGTAATTGTCAACTGTGACACCGGAATAAGCAATGTCCCATTTCCAGATTGTACTTCCAAGTTTATCACAACATGCAATAATGTCAGCATTAGGCCAAATAAAATAATATGTGTGTTTCCTGTTTCCTCTTTGAAAAAAATAGGGTAGGTAGGTAGGGATTTTTTTTCATTTTACCATTTTTTTTTACATTGAGTCTATGGGAGAGAAATCCTGACTTTAACAGTGCTTATTGAAAAATGACCAAAAAAACTTTAGGGTAGGCTATTTCTAAGCTTAAAATATAGGGTAGGTAGGGAAACAGGAAACACACATGCTTTTTTATTTGGCCTTATTGTTACTTGTGTAACAAAACTTGTCTTTATAAAAAGATATGTAACACTCTTCACTTGGAACATCTACCAGAATTGTTCTCTTAAGATTTCCAAATAAATCAAATTCCATTATCCCTGTTTTCGTGACGAGAACATACAGATTGTCATTGTTGTATGATAAACCAGAACAAGGTTTCCCAACATTTATCTTTTGTTTTACAACACCTTCATCGATATTTACTATGTTTATTGATTGTTCATCACGACAAGTGACCGCCACAGTATTGGTGTGTATCACAGCTAATCCAAACGGAGATTCGCCAACACTGATTGTCTTCAACGGCTGTCCATCACGAGTATAAACTAATACATTATTATTCGTGATATCTGCAAAAATCATTCTCCCATCACTGACAATAATGCAATCTCTTATAAATGATTCATCATCAAAAGAAATCTCTCTTATTAGTTCCAGTTCTGTCTGGTTAATATCTCTTACTACAGTTACCGGAACATTAAGCTGTGCTTTAAGAAGCTCCCAGGCTTCTACTTTAACTTGACAAGGATTTCTGGCAATCTGTACTGTGCCAAAGCATTTCAGGTCGGTTAATAAATGTTTTAGTTGTGAATCAGTAGATAGTTCTAGAATTGACTCTTTAGCTACCTCCTGGTTACATAGAGTTGAAATCCATTCTTGTTCTTCGTGCAACTTTTCACCAACACTTTTTGTTGCTAAAAAGACTTGAACATCGGATAATGTTTCTTTGATTTGACAAATTGACTCTCCAAGACTTTTAATTTGTGTCTCTTTGTCCTTTAATTTTGTAAGTAACTTGTCTATTTCGGATATATTTTGGTCGCTCAAACTTTCTAACTTCTTTAACAAATCAGATTCCAACTCATCCAGATATGTATCAAGCTGTTTTCTTAAAGATTTAATTTCTGCCAAAATGTTTTTTCTTTGGCCTCTCAACTCTTCGATATTTTGCTGTCTGTGAGTTTTAAGTTCAACAAGGGTATTAGAAAGCTCCTTAAGTCCTTTCTCTAATTCAAACAGCTCTGTTGACGTTTTTGCATGATGAGCAAGTTGTTCGATGGGTTTTATACATGTACATTGTTTATGCTTTTCTGGTATACATAGAGCACAGGCAGTGGAATAGTGATCTTGACAAAAAAAAGTTAATTTTTGATGATGTTCTTCGCACTCCATCTTTATTAACGAGGAAACTGATTCCACTTCTGCATACTTACTAACTGGTATGGTATGGTGTTTATTGCTAGCTTTGCTGACTTTGTGGTGTTCCAAACAAGGGAGACATAGTCCATCATCGCAATCAATACACCAGACAACTGCAATTTCTGTTGTATGTCTTGCTTCACACGGGCCACATAATTTATCAAATGATGCTGCCATCCTAAAATATAAGAAATCAACAATTACTAAAACAATAAAGGCATGACAGTGGTCAATCATGATTTATTTTTTAACTGATTTCAATTAAGTTTTTCACTAATACAGTGATCATGGTGATATAATAATTAAAACATCTAGCTAGAGAATTTAATATTTATGTATACTGTGGATTCATATATATATTTGTTGGATACCAATATTCGTGGATTTCATGGGTACAGGTGAACCATGAACATGATGAATTCAAATGTCCAACTAATAACATGACCTTTTTATACAGATATTAGTAAAACCACAAAATCAAATATCCAAGAATACAAATGTATGTAAGTTTTCAGCAATCCACAAATATTGATACCCAAGAAAGTAAATGAATTCCACAGTACATGCAGTATATCAACATGGTAAAGAATTAATAGAAATATTATCCCAAAAATGTTTATTTCGTTTCATTGTGAGAAGATTGCATTCTTATCTCTGTACTAGGGAATCTGCTACACTTGACCCAAGAATATATATGCCACACTTGAACTTTTGACATGATACAACAATCAATATACTTTGTCAATGTTTGTTGCATCAGACATTTCCTCTTATGACGTCAAAATTTTAATGGACCTCCGGTAATGTCCATTTATGGTAGATAGAAAGTAATTAGGCGTTTAAGTGAAACGAATACCCCATATGTGTTTTAAAAGGACCCAAATAACATGCAAAGCAATTTAAACAAGAAAGGTACTCAATTTTGCACCTACCCTAAGTCAGGAGCCTCTGGCGTTTGTCAGTGTTGTTAATTTAAGTTTCTTGTGTATTGTGTATATTTCGAAGTTTACAAATGTAGTATGACGTCCATTATCACTGAACTTGTATTATACATTTTTGTTTAGGGGACAGCTGAAGCACACCTCCAGGTGTGGGAGTTTCTGCCTGCTTTGAATACCCAGGGTTCTTGCTAAGGATATTTGAAGGCTAGTCCAGGGACTCGTCATTTTTGGCCATGGTGAGTCCAACAGCAAGAAGAAAATGCTTAATTGCAATATAATAATTTAAAACTAAAATTGAGAACGGAAATGGGGAATGTGTCAAAGGGACAACAACCCGACCAAATAAAAAAACACAACAGCAGAAGGTCCATGACCTACATTGTACACGACCTAAGGGAGCAATTTAATGACCTTAAATTCATATATATTTTTTAACTTTAATGCTATAAATGATGATACATATATATATTATGTATACAAGTGTGTCTAACTATGTTCAGTTTATCAGTGTTTATACAAAGTATTTCAATCTTGATGCATCTTTGAAAATGGTGAGTCCAGACAGATTTTCATTTTTCATGAGTCCAGGACTCATGGACTTTCCTAAGTGAGAACCCTGCCTGCATTGGTGGCCTTCCACTGTTGTCTGCTCTTTGGTCGAGTTGTTGTCTCTTAAACACATTCCCCATTTCCATTCTCAATTTTAATAATGTAAAAATAATAAAAAAAGTTAGGTCCCCCCTTTTAGATTGAAAAAAGAGCCTTTAATAATGATGTAACAAAGTGGTGAATCCAGGAGGAGGGTTCCAGGGGTTGGAACTCCCCCTTTTTTGGACGATTAATGCATTTGATTCTGAATCACAGGCACCTGTTTTCTATCCATGGCAAAATCTACTATCCCTATATATCTTCTTCTTCTTTATAATTCAGCACTCCATCAACATACTGATGATAATGTGCCTGGCACTGATTTTACTATGCCGTGCTACGTGGGATCTAATTTTTATTTACAGTGAATAATATACAAAAATAAAAATTTCAACATAACCAGATAACTTCTTTTTCTTCTGTTTTTTACTATACATGTACATTTTGGTTAAAACTATATAACGTAAGGGTACCCAAATTGCACCGAGTACCCAAATTGCACCTAATTTTGAAAAAAATAGCAACAAAAATCTTACAAGATTTCCTACATGTCCTAGAGACTAAACAATTTGTATTTTTATGATTTGATACTATGCACGTCTCCCAACATAGGTAAACATATTCAGATATACTCAAAACGTTCACAGTATTTATCAACAGATGGACTGTTTACTGAAAAAACAAAATGTGCGAAAACGTCACCATGCGACGTCATCAAAACGTCATCTTTTTAAAATTAGCAAATACAATATATTACAACTATCCACTGATCCATTTCGTAAAATATGAAGAGTAGGCATGGACAAATATCCAATTGTTAAAAATATTTGAAGAAATTAAACAAAAGCCCGGTTATTAGACTTTTGACGATGTGAATCTAAGCATGGATGCAATTTGGGTACTCCTCATTACAGAATCATGGATAGTCTGGAGGTTGATTCAAACCCATTTTTCAATGACTCAATATGGATTAAAATCTAAATTGGTGTACATATACAATCAAGAAGGATAGGGCTACAAAATAAACACAGGATGGACATTTTTTTCTTGATCATAAAAAAACGTAGGTGAAAAAACTGTCAAAATAGGTGCAATTTGGGTACCGTCACGTTACATTGTGGAAGTAAAAAATATTTATTAATATTAAATATTCGATTTATTAATATTAAAAAATAATATTTAATGTTAATAAATGATTTTTTAATATTAATAAATAGGGAATAAATTCCACAACAGCTTGCCATAAAGTAGAATTATCTTGCCATGGATAGAAAACAAGTGCCTGTGATTTGAATACACCCAGTAATCGCTATTTATTCCATTCTGGATAAGTTCTAAAATTTCACAATTTTTTCATCCAGTTGAAGCTATCTGGGACCCTGTTTAAACAATTTACCATGCATGATACTTTTTAATGTGACATATATACATGTAGTTGGAACCCCCTTTTTTTAAATGGCTGGATCCGCCCCTGTAACCATTTAACAATTCATTTGTATCATTTGTACACAAACACATGACAGACATGAGAACAATTAGTAACTTTAGGTCAGTTTACCTATATAGATTGTGTTACAGAATATAGAAGAAAATATTTCTACTTTGTATTTCGTGCTCTGGGGAAATAATTTCAACAAACCAAACACGTAGGAAACGTATATTTTCCGAAATTTAAAAGTATTGTGTTTTTAACAATAAATAATGATGAGTAACTAAAACCCTCTTTGTTTTCAACTGTAAATCTTACACGTATATGTGATGAGGGTGGAATTCTTGTTTCCAAGAAGGTATTCACAAAATTGAAGGAAAGGTTGGCGAGGTTGTAGATAATGGGGCGACTTTGTCTGGGGCGAATTGGTACTAAGGATAAGTTGTCTTGCTTCCGGTCTAAGAAAAACAATAACATGGCATCTGTCCCATCCAAGTCTTGTGTTTCAACTAAATGTAGCCCTGACACTTCCTCCAACCACGTTGATATTCACTCAAAGAGAAGTCATGATGGCCCAGAAACTACTACCCCCTCCAACAATAACACTGAAAATATTAAAAAGCGTAGATGCAACACTGAGGGCATTTCCATAGAATGTTGCACAAACATGACAAACATAAACACAAATACTTCTGAATGGACAATGCAATGTTTATCAAACTTTCATATCCAAGCTGAAACTGACGCGTCAGAACCATCAAATAAATTGTTGGATGCATACGGAGTATTCACAAATGGTTTATTGCATTTCATAAACAATAAAAATAAATGTGCAAACATTGTAAGCAATTTTGGAGCACGCAGTGAAGAAGACCATCAAAAATGTGATTGTTACAAATATGCAGTACATGATGTATTTAATATCGACTGTCATCACATTGATGAAATTACAGATGAAGACCTCAAGAAGATTAAAACTGATTTATGGATTGATAATTTTGTTGAAAAAATAACTAGTACTAAACAACGCAAAGTGCGTGAAAGGTAACCATGATAACTTTTATATTTGTCTGGGATTTGGAAATTTATGCAGCTGGGTTTTTGTCCTTTTCTCCGACATGTCCCTAATCCAGCCAGTGTTCCCCAGAATGAGGATCTGTCCACCTAATATCATGGTCACCCCCTTTCTATAAAAAAATGAAAAGAAGATGTGATTTGATTGTTAATGAGACAACTCTCCACAAGAGACCAAATGACCCAGAAATAAAAAACTATAGGTCACCGTACAGCCCTCAACAATGAGCAAAGCCAATGCCGCATATATATATAGTCAGCTTTAAAAGACCCTGAAATGATAATTGTAAAACAATTTTAATGAGAAACCTAACAGCCTAATTAATGTAGTTTGCTCTCTTTCACATTCACACTGGTACCCTATTTAAAAAGTTAAAAGTTTTACGTGGTAAAATTGAAAAATTATAGTAAGAGTTAAATTTCAAAAATGAAATGAAAGATTATTATCATGATCATCATGATCATTATTGTTTTGAAATAAAAATGATATAATAACATGTTCATGATGTTGGAAAACGAAAACATTTTTCTTTTAGAAGGTTTTGACGAAATGAAAATAATTTATAAATATTGTCATGATGATTAAAAGCCAAGTTCATACATCTAACATTGTCTAACATTGTCTAACATTGTCTAAGAATTGTAACATGTGTTAAACATGTTAAAGGAAAGTAGGGGATATTAAACATTGTTAACCACTGACGTTATAAAAATGACACTATGCAGCAATCATGCAAAAAAATAAACAGTTGAAGTTGAACCATGTGTGTGTCAACAGCTTACATAATCATTCAAATTGAAATCATATGCATGCATATTGCATGTATTGTAAATGAAATGAGCACTGAAATATTTATTGTTACTTTGTACAATACCTTTTTTTTTTAAATGTACATGATGTACTGTATAACAAAAAATCTCAATAAGACAATCTTATGTGCCTAAAACACTTTTCTGGATTTATCTTCATCAGGAATGCTTAAATCTAAAAACATATCATGCAACATGAATTTGAATAATATTTTAATGTTAACTTAGATCAGAACTGAAACAACAATCATGATTTTCAAACTCCAAAAAATAATACCAATGAAATTACAATGTACATTGTAGCTTTGTAAATACATATTTTTTTTGGTGCCAACTAAATGACTAACAGTTGTCATTAATATCATGAATATATATATATACATTACATAATTTACATTTAGTAATTCACTATCTAATAACAACATTTTCACAATTTTTTATTCATGAAAAAATAAATATTTTTATGTATAAATATACATCTTAAAAAAATATATATATATATGGTGTTTCAAAAGTGACAAGTATAGGTAGGAGACACATGATAAATCAATCTAAAAATCCTGGCTCTGCATCTACAGTAAGAAGGAACCTATCTGTTAAAACAAATTATTTATTAATTCTTTTTATATCTGCATGAACATGTAGTCCTACTTCTTCTTGGGTGGGGATGTATATTCTAGACATAAATAGAGAATGGAAATGGGGTATGTCAAAGAGACATGAATCCGATCAAAAAATACTAAACAACATGCCAGTATTAACATGGTTAATGAAACTTATTATTTTTTTTTTTTTTTGTAGAATTTGTAGAGATTTATCTAGGCAACTTAACATGTTTAAAAGGCAGCTTATCTATATGCTTAGAAGAAGGAGAGGAAATGATTTGAAAGAAATATCTGAAGGAATGTATCAAGAATTATTTGTTTCATTTGCACGAATATTTGGCTTAAATATTGTGTAAGTATTGAATTAAAATGTAGGTATCACATGTGATATCTTCATTCGGTTTCATCAAACAGATTCAGAAAAGATTAAAAAAAAAATGTTTGAGTATTTCATGTTCATGTATTTGACACAGTTACATACATGGCCCAATAACACAGTTATTTTGTAGTGCATTTCTTTAAGACAATAAATTCATATTAAAAAAATCGCTCCTGCTGTATCTCAAAAAGACTTTTACAGTGGTGTACTACAAATGTACATTGTACTATTGGGACAAATAATATCAAAATTATAGAAACTTCTACCAGCTTCAACTCAAAATATTGACAATTCTGTGCTAAGGGGTTCTAAAATTCAGTTTGACAGCTTTAGTTTAGACGTACTAATGTTTTACCCTTTTTAAATGGACCTAATCACTACTTAACATAAAGATTCAGCAAATTTTTTTTAGCATGAAATTTCATCCCATTACTTAATATTTCTTGCATTAGATATATAATATATAAATAAATTGAGAAAGTGTATCAAATAAAAAATGCAAGTTATACACTGTTCACACAAGGGACTACATGTATATTCGTAGACAACTAAAAACCAAAGGACGATAACTGTGTCCATGGACGAAATGTATTATTCAGTAACATAGTAAACAAATAAAAGCTATGTATATTACCACCTAAATAGATTTCTACTGGAAAAAATTTATGACAGAAATTGTTTCAAATTTTGTTTAATTTTGTTTTTTTATGCTCTTACATGTTATTTTAAAAAAAAAACTACGGTACCAGTGGCAGATCCAGCCATTTTTAAAAGGGGTTCCCAACCCAGAGTAAAGGGGGGTTTCAACTATATGCTCCCATTCAAATGCATTGATCGTCCCAAAAAAAGGGGGGGGTTCCAACCCCAGGAACCCCTCCCCCCTGGATCCGCCACTGGGTACATACAGTTAACAAAACCCTAAAAGGTAAGTTTATAGGTAGGCAACATAAAAAAAAACTATTATTAGGAAAGTATTTTTTAGTCCAAAAATTATAGGTTCCAGCAGCTCTTTGCACAAAAAAAATCTTAAAGAGTAAATATACTTGTTATAGTCCAGTCAAACTAAGTTTGAACCTCAAACTTATTGCAACAGAAAATGTTTTAATTCTCATCTATAGCATTCAGCCCCAAATATACACAGAAAAAAAGTCCCATAAAATCTAACTTGAGGAAAACTCAAAATCCACATTTTTCAGTTCTTATGAAAAATTAACATTGGAAAGGAAGATAACTCCGCAAAATGAAGTTTTTATGCCCCACCTACAATAGTAGAGGGGCATTATGTTTTCTGGTCTGTCTGTCCGTCCGTCTGTCCAGTTTCAGGTTAAAGTTTTTGGTCAAGGTAGTTCTTGATGAAGCTGAAGTCCAATCAACTTGAAACTTAGTACACATGTTGCTTATGATATGATCTTTCTAATTTTAAAGCCAAATTAGACTTTTGACCCCAATTTTAGTGTCCACTGAACATAGAAAATGAAAGTGCGAGTTTCAGGTTAAAGTTTCTGGTCATGGTAGTTTTTGATGAAGTTGAAGTCCAAGCCACTTGAAACTTGTATACATGTTCCCTATGGTGTGATCTTTCTAATTTTGATGCCAAATTAGATTTCTTACCCAATTTCACAGTCCATTGAACACGGAAAATAATAGTGCAAATCCATGTACTTTGGACACATTCTTGTTATTGATATTTCTGCCTTTTTTGCAGAGTTATCTCCCATTTCAATGCAAATCTCCATAGGAATTTTAAAATCATGATTTATTGATTTCCTCAAATTAGATTTTTAAGACTTTTCTCTGTGCATATTTGAGGTATATAATAATGCTGAAGATTTAAACTTAAAAATCTTCTGTTGCAATTATTTCAAGGTTAGGGTCAAATATATTCAAGATTGCCTGGACTATTAGTCATACATGTACACAGTATTTTAATCGTAATTAAGAAATAATTCCTTCATGTCATGCTCTATGCTCATTTTAACATGGGTAGGCATTATATTTGTCGATATTTTACACTGAGCGTTAGCGAGGTGTAAAATGTGGTCAAATATAATGCCTACCCATGTTAAAATGAGCATAGAACATGACATGAAGGAATTATTTCGATTCTAATAGGACAAATGCAGTGTTTTTATAGGTCGAAGCGTAAGAAAATACCATTAAAGCGTTTGGCTTTTCCCATTTCCTCCCCTAGGAGCTTGTGCAGTTCAATTCATATTTGATAAGTTTAAAAACCACGAGCAGGGTAAATATATGTTGTTTTATATAAATATATAATAAAAGTTTATGCTAGCTGCTTAAATGTTTACATTTTAAAGGATAACGATGGAAATGACGTTTATATACACAGTAAGTTCGTGCGCATGTGTCAAACATATTTTTTATGCTCATTAGAACACGGCTTTGTTTACAAAGCGTAATAAGGACGTCATATTAGAATCTGTTGCTTTTCTTAACATGATTGTACTTATCTGCCTACCCTTGCCAAAAAATTCTTTACCTATAAAGTGTGTCTCATCACACCTTCGAAAAGACTTCCGGGTTTGTTTGAGCTAAGCTAGGCTAATGTCTAATTCATTAGTCCATTTTGAACAATAAAATATGTTTAAACTAGAGCTAAGCAAAATATATACTATTTTTTCCTTCATATACTATAGAGTGCATGTACAACATGTACAAAAGATGTAGTGTCTTGTAAGAAAATATTTCGGCAACACATTGACCAATTCGCCGTTTCAGAATCTATTGCATTCTGGGTAATATTTTCAAAATATTTCAAAAGCGTACACCAAAGCGTCGTGATTGGTCAAAAATTTCAGAAACAATGGATATTCAATCAATGATGTGACGTTATTTTCATTTTGGGGTACGAACAATGAAATTACCCATGCTTCTTTAGATTCAGAAACGGCCAATTAAGATTAGCATTCATAAAATGGATGTGGCATTATATTTAATGGTTGAGTGTAACCTATACATGTAGCTATATCCCAGGTTAGGTTGAGTTACATTTCTTCATAACAAAATTAATGTATCATGATTATTTTTACATAAGAAGATGTGTTATGAGTGTCAATGAGACAACTCTCCATCCAAGTTACAATTTGTAAAAGTAAACCTTTATATATGTAGACCAAAGTACTTCAACACAAGGCCTTGGCTCACACCAAACAGTAAGCTATAAAGGATCCAAAAAATGACTAGTGTAAAACCATTCAAACTGGAAAACCAACAGTCTAATCAAAATAATAAAAAACAAGAAAGCACATAGACAAATGACAATAACTGAACAGCAGCATGTTTATAGAGAAAAGGTGACAAGGGAATCAGTTAATGAGTTATCTATAGATCACCTTGATGATTTTATAATTTCTTGCAGGAGTGGCTCAAATGTTGATCAATACTCATTAAATATTAACGATACAGATATTGTTGCCATACCAAATGGATTGATATGCCATCCTACAGATGTCAATGAGGACAAGATATGTGCTGTCATTAAGGTAAAACAATAACTTGTAATATTATTATATTTTTCATGTTGCTGCAGACATTACTGATACATTTTGTTGTACATATATACATTTAATGGACATATAAAAGAGAAAATGTGGTATAATTATGAATGAGGCAACTCCCCACAAGAGAATAAATTTAAATGACACAGAAATTAATAACTATAGGTCACCTGACAGCCTTCAACAATGAGAAAAGCCCATACCACATAGTCAGCTATAAAAGGCCCTGAAATAAAAAATGTAAAACAATTCCAATGAGAAAACTAACATCCCAATTAATGTATAAAAAAATTAATGAAAAACAAACAGGTAACCCAGCAACAAGTGACAACCATTGAATAACAGGCTCCAGATTTGGGACAGGCACATACATACCGAATGTGGCAAGGACTGACATCATAATTGAAAGTGCAATGTCAGTTGTGTATATGCAGGAAATAAAAATGGACAAAAATCATTTTAATAAGTGTCTTCATAAACCATGTTCACAGACTGGAGAATAGTCTCTTTAGATAAGGTAAGCTGTCTCAAAAAAACAGTGTAAGCTCAATTTCAGACATCGTGAAAAAAAATTAGCATTTTTTGTGTACTGTAAATCAGAAATTATTGCCTGCATTTATTATTGTGATTTTGTCATTTTAGACTTAAATGCAATTTTAGCATGTTTAGTTTTTGCGATTTGAGAAAAATCCTGTTTAATTCATATAAAATATTTCAAAATGCGAAATTTAAATTATTGCGTTTACAACTCATTCGCATTTTTTGCAATAATAAAAACCTCACATTAATTTCTCAATTTACAGTATTTTGTTGCACACTCACAGTATTTGATGGACCAAACACACATTTGACAGACCAAAGAATAGAAAAAGTTAAAAAAAATCTTGTACATGTATGTAGCATAAATCATATTTTACATTTGAATTTTACTACCACATATTCAGCAGGAATTACTCTTTTTTTCATTTACAGGTGAAGAGGTACAGAGAAGATGGAGGCAATGATTTGAGAAGTTCAAATAATGCATGTTATGCTCCACACATTGATTCGTCCTTGAAAGGTCAACTTGGTGGACAGTTCCTATGTACTTTACCATTCTCTGTCTTTGGAAATAATGGAATGTATGGATTCCTTGTACAAGGAACAAATGTAAGTCACAGACATCCTTACAAAGATAAAAATGAAGTGTATTAGGGGGTGTTTAATACTGTAAACCTACTAAATTTGGCGAGCTATTTATTTTCGCGTCTTTCGTGTGTAGAAAAAAAACGAGTAATTAAATCGTCGCGAAAAGATATAACTTGGGGTTTCCCTATCAAACTGCATAAAGTAAATAATAAAATCGCGAATTTAAATCGCCGCAAAGTTGACTAGCTGGGTAGAAACACGAAATACAGTATCCGCAAATATAAGTTGGTTGAATACCTATGAGTGTCTTGTACGTTTGGAAAATTGAAGTCACGTGTGATGATGCCCAATCAACATGTTTTAGGTCTAAATCAAATTTTTATTTCATATTTAAAGATTTTTGATATATTTTTCTTTAAATGAACTTTATCTTATACTTAATAGAAAAATGCAATTAAAAAATGGAATCACCATTCATTTAAAATCACAATCTGCCTTTGAAAGAAGCATACATTTTTGTTAATTTCCTTTTTAGCTCACCTAAGTGAACTTTTCTCATCACTTGTCGTCCGGCGTCCTTAAACTTTTACAAAAATCTTCTCCTCTGAAACTACTGGGCCAAATTCAACCAACTTACCCACAATCATCATTGGTGTATCTAGTTTAAAAATTGTGACCGGTGACCCGGCATACCAACCAAGATGGCCGCTGTTTTTGGTTATTATCTTGAATATTACTATAGATAGAGATAAACTGTAAGCAGCAATAATGTACAGCAAAGTAAGACCTAAAAATAAGTCAACATGACCAAAATGGTCAATTGACCCCCTAGGGAGTCGTCGCCCTTTTTAGTCAATTTTTAACAATTTTCATAAAATTTGTAAATTTTCACTAACATATTCCACTGAATCTATTGGGCCAAGTTCATTATAGATAGAGATAACTTCAAGCAGCAAGAATGTTTAGAAAAGTAAGATCTACAAACACATCTCCATCACCAAAACACAATTTTGTCAGAAATCCATCTGTGTCCTTGGTTTAATATTCACATAGACCAAGGTGAGCGACACAGGCTCTTTGGAGCCTCTAGTTTTCTGTTGAACTAAGGCTCTGTGTTGAAGGCCGTACTTTAACCTATAATGGTTTACTTTTTAAATTGTTATTTGGATGGAGAGTTGTCTCATTGGCACTCACACCACATCTTCCTATATCTATATAATAGGAGAAAAAGCGGTAATATCGAAATAAAAAAAATAACTAAATCGCCTCAATTTTACAATTATTTAGTTTATGTAAAGCTTAAAAACAACAATTAAAAATATAGGTCACCGATGAGTTATAAAAAAAATTCAATTTTAATGCAAAACAAAAATGACATTTTTGCACCAAAGGGAGATAATTTGGAGCTTTTTCAATAATATCTACATTTTAAAAGTCACTTGGGGCCAACACGAATTGTTTTTTTATGAATGATTTTTGTATCATATATGAAAAAGTAACAACTAATTAAGGTAAATATTAAAATTTGTAATGAAAAATAAATGTTTATTTTTTTTTCTGAAAATCATACCCCCGAGCCTCCTTAAGGTGAAAGTAATTATCGCCTCCATGCACTGCATTACAAATATGAATGTTCCTATGGCCACATCATGGTTTTTATGAAAATGTTCACCCAACAGAGTCTGAATTTTAAGCGCAAAGGTGATATTAATCAAAAAAAAATTCCCACTCACATGGAAAAAGATGTACAATGGCATTATACCATGTAGATTCTGGGAAAGTTTCATTGTAATCCATGTAAAAGTTGTGAATGAATGATATGAAACTGAAAAGTCTGTATTTTAGTATGAAAAACCACAGAAATTATTCTGATTGAAAAGTAAAACAGGAGCTGCATAGTGTCATTATGTGGTTATTACCTGTTTTATAGAAAGAGATGTAGATTAGAGATGCACACATAATATTAACCAGAACAATTTGTTAAGATTATAAAAATTTTGTTGAAATCTCTTCACTAGTTTAGGTGAAATTGCACGAACTGATAAATGGATTGATGGAAGGACACCTCCTTTACTATATATCTCCATTTCATTAGGTAGGGGTATGAAAAGGTGAAATTGCCTGAACTGTCAAACAGACAGATGGAAGGACATTCCCTTTACTATATACCCTGACTTCATTATGAGAGGGTAAGGAAAATACGTAGTTTTGGGAGCATACTTTTAACTTGTAAAATTAAACTTGTTTAATTATTTGTTTAGGTAGGAAGATGTGCATTAGACCGTTGGTTTTCCCGTTTGAATGGTTTTACACTAGTTATTTTGGGGCCCTTTATAGCTTGTTGTTCGGTGTGAGCTAAGGCTCCGTGTTGAAGGCCTATAATGGTTTAATTTTTGAATTGTTGTTTGGATGGAGAGTTGTCTCATTGGCACTCACACCACATCTTCCTATATCTATGTGTTGTTTTCTGTTTACGAAAATTATTTAATATACTCTTTTCAGGTGACACTGACATCTTTTAAACCAGAGGATGGATATTATACAGATTTATGTGATGGAAATTTGCAGAACAAGGGAGCAGTAATATTATACAGCAAAGAATATAATCTTCTTAGAAAAGAAGACAGAAGACAGTTGGTACAAACATTCTTAGACATGGGCAAATTACTAGAATATTTCTAGGTAAAATAATTGAATTGATTGCTTTTGACCACATTTAGTTGTTAAAAAAAACTTGATACTAAAATAAGAAGAAAGGATACAGTAGGTCATTTTCATCAAATCCAGTCTGAAAACAAAAAAGTTTTATGCCACATTTACTCATAAAAAAAAACCTTGATTCTCAATTGATAAACAATCATACATTTCTCTGTTTACCAACTCAGAACTGAGCTTACAGTAAGAACAAAAATATGATTCATGCTTTCCATCTTTTGTTGAAGTGATCAATTAGGATCTAATTTTAAGTAATATAAACATAGGGAGACTTATAGATCTATAGACATGAAATTAATAGATTTATGGCATCTTGTTATCTGGTTCATGACAAATTGATTGAGATTTAAATCCAGCATTTTAATCTGCATCTACACCCTATTTAAAAATGTCCAGATGAGACAGTAAATGAGATACAAGTTAAATTGAACAATTGGAGTTATCTCGCTTTGTACTGATTTTTTCCTTTAATGTAACAAGTCCTTTGTTTTTTGGAGGGAAAAGGGGGGGGTGAGTTCCAATGTTTTTTCTTTATTTATGTCATTCATAACCAGACTTGCTTAAAAAATGCTTTAGATGCAGCAAAATTTGATCATTGTATTTTTTTTTCTTTCAATTCATTCAGACCACAAGGCAAAGTAATAAACATTTTAAGATTTGAAAATACTAAAAGACTAACCATCCCCAAATGATTAATGATTCAGACAATGCATATACTGTTAAAAAGTCAAAATGACCATTTAGTCTAAGATTCACTATCTTGTGATGTTACAGAATCTTTATGCTGCAATAATATCCGTAACATATTGTGTCATAATTGTGAAAATTTTATTTGATGAAATAATCAAATAGATATATTATATATTTGGTTTTTAAGTGTGCATGTACATATATGAAGCTTACTGAAGATTCATTAGGCAAAAACTGTAATGCACTTCTTGATAGGGGCATATAAAAGTTGATAACACAGTTATATTATTTTCTGTACTAACACAGTTACAGCATGAAGAGGTAAATAATTTATATAATTAGAAATAAAACATTGAACCAAGTTTTTATAAACGATTGGATAATACAAAATTGTAAAATATCAATGTGATGACCTGAGAATAATAATAAATTCTTGCTGTTTTATTGCAGAAAAATAATCCTGTCAATCATTGAACATTCAACATGTTTACTGGCAAATATCTAGCAGTTTTATTTGTGGATTTCTTCAATGGAAAGCTTGAACCATTTGCTGGAGTAGCTTTTGTAAGAAAAGGAAAAAAATGGTCTTCAATAAATGCATCAACTATGATGGGGTAGAAGAGAACCCTGATTCAAGCATTGGACAAATCATCCAGTAGATACAGATAATATAGCAGTTTAAGATCCAGAATCAGGCAACAGTGGCAATGACAATATAAATGAGACTAATAGCAGCAAAGAAATGTCAGGAAGATGCTTCTGTTGCAAGAGAACAACATGATTAGGAAAATTCCTCCCAACCTTTAGATTTTATCAACTCTGAAAATCATCTTTATGATGATACACAACTATTAACTACATGATCAATATTTTTTTTACTAAGAACACCTATGCTAATACTGTATTGTAAAACCATATTGCAGATAAAATTTAAAATTTAGCAAATATGTGGTTTTGGAAAAATATATTTTGTTTTTGAGAAAAATTGAAAAAAATAATTTGTTCAGAGAAAACAAATGTTCAAAGCAGAAGATAAGTGATTTGTTGTTAAATGAGTCAAAATGTTGGTTTTCATTTAAAGATAGTTCTTTGTATTTATATATTTACATTATTTCCTTTTTAGTTTCTATTTAGTAATTTAGAATTATATTTAAGGCAATAACGGGCTAAAAAGTTATAAAGATTTTTTTTATTGTTGAAAATAGTAAATAAAAGCTTTAAGGGCATACGATACAGTAGAGATCCCTCGTTGATTTTTTCTTAAAATTTTGATAGAAGGTAAATTTCAATGTGTACTTTGCAAATATGCCAAGAAAAAAGTACCTTCATGACTTACTTTTTGAGATAATTTGGTTCGAAATTTGCATATTTGGAGAAAATCCCTGTAATGTCATAAATTATGACTTTTAAAGAAAGTAACAATACTTTTGAACGAAAAGTCATAACCTAACCGGGTTTTCTGTAAAATATTCCCTTGATCCATGGCATCAACATACTGAAACAAGTTTAAGGTTATATCAAATCATCATGTTCCGGATTTAGATGCTATATCCGAAATAAAGAAATTTACCATATTTTTGCGTCTTTTCGGAAGTGCATAAAAAATTTGATCGTTGATTTTTTCCTGAAATTTTGGCGGAGTGTTCTTGAAACAGTACTTAATTGATTGCAAAAGAAAAAAATTGGGGTCCATGTGCTTGTTTTTTAAATAAAAGCCATTTACCTTATTTTTTTATGACCTCTGTCAGTATGGCGCTAAATTACGTTAAATTAAGTTTTAATCGCAATAACGTCGTTAAATCATTCCCGCCATACACGAGTTCGCTGTCAAGTATATATGCAGGTGTTTTTCAAAGCGTTGATACTTATCATAAAAATTTATAAGATGGTTACTCATAAAATGGAAAAATATTTGTGCTAAACATTTACGAAACGAAATTTGAACAGGAACCTTTTCATAATAAAAAAAAAAAAGATTATAAAAAAGGATTCTAGCAGATTGCTTTGTCAGATGTACTGCAAAAAAGAAAATCTGATAGAAGTATAAAGATGCATCTCCGTCCGACATTAGTTCTGAATTGCTTCATGTACTGTAAGAGGATAGACAACATTATTGACATGACAAAATGTGAACCAACTATAAATTAAGTGAGGCGATACCATAAATTGACAACAGTATAACCTTCAACAATGACAAAACCGATACCGTATCGTCAACTTTAAAAGTCCCAACGTACTTTGATTTTTTTTTTACATTCAAAAGATAATCATCTTTCAAATTTAAAATATAAACAGTAATTCTTGTTTTATAATTAGAGCTGTTTTGTGCAATTTAACTCATGCCATTATTGCCTCAATCGACCGAAATTGAAGTTATAATATAATATTTCAGAGGAAGTACAGCAGCTGGTATAAGAGAATAATATTGAACGATGTCTTTATCAATAGATAAGTTACATAACCTTTTTTACGGCGTAGACGTATGAATATTGACGTACTTGTTTGTCTGGAAGTACAGCTATATTTAAAACACTTTGTTCGTCTATCCGATCGTCTAACTATACGACGAGTTTAAACGTGTGTACACTTTCTGATCTGTCTGTATGCAATTGGTGTACATTTGCCGATACTTCAATTTTTATCTCTCAATACATTGAAGTGCAATAGGGACATGCTTATACAAATAAGAAGACGTGGTATGATTACCAATGAGGCAAATCTCAATCAGAGACCAAATGGCTAAACGACTATAGGACATCGGACGGACTTCAACAATGAGTAAAACCCATACCGCATAGTAAGCTATGAAAGGCCCCTACATGACAAATGCAAAACAACTCAAACCGGAAACTTACGGCCTGATTTAAGTACAAAACAATGAACAAACTACAAATATGATGAACAATACCGAAAGACACCATTTAATTACAAGCCCTTTTAACAGCATGTGAACGGGCGTTTTCTCGTTTTGGTCTATTACATCCAGTTTCATATACAAGAACATTACAACCAATTAAACAAACTAACGTGTGACAATTCTGCATCTATTCATAATATTTTGCTTAAACTCAAACCAAAAAAGACACCAATAAATTTTTATGCCCCACCTACGATAGTAGAGGAGCATTATGTTTTCTGGTCTGTTTGTCCGTCCGTTTGTCCGTCCGACTGTCCCGCTTCGGGTTAAAGTTTTTGGTCAAGGTAATTTTTGATGAAGTTGAAATCCAATCAACTTTAAACTTAGTACACATGTCCCCTATGATATTATCTTTCTAATTTCAATGCCAAATTAGAGTTTTTATCCCAATTTCAAGGTCCACTGAACATAGAAAATGATAGTGCGAGTGGGGCATTCGTGTACTGAGGACACATTCTTGTTTTGAAATCTTTTTAAAGGACTTTTATTGACAGTTTTTCTACATACACATACAATATTATATGTTTTTAAAATATCAATTAAAATCGGCAATTTTTTTATGTACCAATTTCAAGTCCAGAAGAGGATGAGACACCCTCTTTATTTATTATTTTATTTACGAATAGGGGATTATACGACCTTGTCCACCTATGAGGGTCTCGCACATGCAGTCGGCTTTGCTATTTCATTGATAATCTGTTAAATTTGGCCTTACAATGACAATTCTCCATAAAATTTGGAGGCTGCCAAATGCTAAACAAGAAAGGAAAAAAAAAAAGACACAAACTTAACTATTTTGATTCTAATGTTTTTCAATTCAAGATAGTATTTTTTACTTCAAATTCATTATCAATAAATGAAAATAACTGTTCTCGTCATGAAAAATATTGCACAGCTGTACAACACGCCGTAGTAATGACTTTTGGGTATGGATTTCAACACCAAACCCGATTCGGCCACCCTACGCGCCATAGATTTTGTTAAATTTTTATCATTAATCACGGGTTCATAAGTTTTCTCATTTCTTTAAGGTTCATTAAAATTACATTTGGATGTCATACATGTGCAATTAAATATTTGCCGCTGGACGTTAAGCAGCTACCAATACTCATAATTAGCTATTGCAGGTCGTTTTGTTCCGAATTGTGTTATTGTTAAAATGTTTTTCAGCATGTTACAGTTTAAGCAACGAATAGTAAGATAGACCCCAATCCTTGCAATTTTTCTTTCTCTACGTTGAGCAGATTCCTCTGGGTCGTGCAGTTTTGAAAGTTATATAGTGCCAGACTAAAAAGCTCCACAATTCTTCTTCCGTCTTTCCATGTTATACTGTCAGTACTCTCTTCTGTGTCTATCACCATTTCTTCAATTTCGTTATGCAAAATTGTACTTGATGATCTTTGATTTAATTTTGTACATCTCAAGTATTTCCTTTAATCTCACTGCTTTTCGGCGTATTTTCCCGTCTTTTAGAAACGGCATGGCCACTTTTTTAGCAGGTACTTTTAAGAAATTTGTGCAACCAAAATTAATGACGTCAGTGAATATTCCGCGAAATATGACTTCTTTTTTAAAGCAACGTCGCGAAATGTTAACGATCTTATTAGAAACATCGCGAAATTACAACGTTCTGGCTACCAACGTCGCGAAAACAACACGAACAGTTTTGAAAACGTTATTATCTGACCCTGCGGGTCTCACTAATTAGCGACAACAAGCGTCAAGAAGCGACAACAAGCGTCAAGAAGCGACAACAAGCGTCAAGAAGCGACAACAAGCGTCAACAAGCGACAAGAAGCGACAACAATAATTATTTTAGCGACAACAAGCGACAACAAGACTATTTAGCGACAATAAAACATTTTTTTTTTATTGAATATTAGATATAAGATATAAAGAAATTTGTATGTAATGTTTTTTTTTAAATTTACGAGCAGATATGTCTAATTAAAATGTTTTATTATATAGATAGACGACGAAATGAAACATTTGTGAGGAAGAAAGAGATTGTGAAGTTTATATTAGTATATTGGTAGATGAAGAAATTAAACATTTGTGAAGAAGAAAGAGATTGGGCTTATTTTTTTATTTCTAAATATGAAGAATATGTATAAGATAATGTTTTCATCAAAGTCAAAGTATGAATAAATGAATGGAGATATGGAGATATATATGGAGTGGGCATATGGAATATAATATTTTGATTCAATTGCTTAATACTATGCTCTAAGTGTACTCTTGTTATGTCAATTCAATGCTTTATTTGTAGAACTCTCAGCCACGCTTTGTCATCTTTATTATTTTAATTTAAAAAAAATATGTTTTATTGTCGCTAAATAGTTTCTTGTCGCTTGTTGTCGCTAAAATAATTCTTGTTGTCGCTTCTTGTCGCTTGTTGACGCTTGTTGTCGCTAAAATTCTTGTTGTCGCTAATTAGTGAGACCGGCCCCTGCTACTGTATCGTATTCCCTTAAATTGTGTTTCTGTTTTGTTAGCATGTCATTGTAACATAAAATTTGCTTTTTTTCTCTGATACATTTATGTCAGTTAAGGGCATACGATACAGTTTTGATCCTCTATTTACAAGTTCGTGATAATTTGCATATAGGCTATTTTTTAACTGATTAAATCAAATATGTAATAAAAAATATACCTTCATGTGCTATACTTTTTGAGGAAAATGAGGTAGAAATTTTATATATTTGCTCAAAATTCAGATTTGTGGCCGTAATTTCTTTTTTGAAAGAAAGACATAACTTTTTTGTTATAAAAGATAAACACAAATTGTTTTTTGTTAAATAATCGGTAATTTTTGTATTTTATAAGTATCTCAAAAAATTATGCATTTTCTTATTCAGAAATAACTCATATTTATCAAATGATCATGAATTGAGGAAAATACGTAATTTTTTGCTGCATGTTTATCAAAATTTAAAAAAATCCTCTATTTACAGGTTTATAAATTTTGGGTTACATAATCATCCTGCAAAATGAAACAAATTGCTGTTTTGAAAAATAGAGGTCCATGAACTCGTTTTCAAATTAAATCAGTTTGAATGATAAAAATCAGTAGAAAAATACATCTTTTCCCGATATGTTACAGTTTGATGTCGCGAAAATAACATTTTACGTTAGCAATGTCATTACCTCCCCTGTAACTGTATCGTATGCCCTTAAGACTCGTTGACCTTAATATATCACCAAATTGAGACAATGTCCTAAAAACATTGAAGAATTTCACCAATTTCATGTTTCCTTCGGAATGAGTGTATACAGACTGTTTTTTTTATTTGACGTACTATACATTTTTGTATGTCAATTTAAGTACAGCTTGATCATAGGCTCTTGAAACGAAGGCTATAATTTAGAGTGCATATTCAGTTTTTAGGTTAACTACACTTTTTCCAAATAAGTCTCCTAATTTTAGTAAAGCATATTCAAGGTCAATTGAATTAATTCTTAAAATATAAGAATGATTACAAGAATCATAAAACATTCAAGATGAAACAAAACTAGATGCGAGAAAACAATTCTTTCTGAATTTATAAACAGACAATTTACAACATGTAACTTTTTTTCAGCATTGCCATATAAGGATTAGGCTTGACTAGCCTCAAAACCAGGTTCTACGGACCATTTGATCTTAAAATGTCCGGTATCAAGTCAGAAATATGGCTGATAGTTTGTTTCTATGTATGTTGGCATTTGCTTTTGTTGCACTTCAGGGTTCCTGTTGTTCCTTTGTTTTCCTCTTAAAGTTGATAACCTGATGTATATATATATATGCTTCCCTCGGTTTTCGTTTATAAGCCACATTTGTTTCTCCTCAATTAATTTATGACTTTAGAAGCAGCATACTACTATTGCCTTCATTTACACGTCATTGTTCTACCTCAGCATTGCCTTATGATACCCTTAGCAACTGGCATCGATCCGGTTCTACCCATCAATAAAAGCTTCAAGTGCATAATGTAAAAACTTTCATTTGAAGACAACTGCCATAATATACGGATATGTATTCAAATATTGACATTTACCATATTCATCATAAATTACTTATAAAATCATTGTTCTGCATATTGGCTTTTTAGCTGATGTTAAATTAAGAATTTGATAAGGGTCAATGATTTCAAATGAAATAGTGCTAGTTTACCTTAAGGACTGGATTATAAGGGTTGTTTTTACCAGGTGTTCTGATATTTATTGTTGTTACTTGCACACCAGCCTCTAGAAACCAGCTAAATAAAATATTTTGTTTGTCTTTAATAATCTATTATAGACAATATATGTATGTCTGGTCTACCTAAAAAGTCCCAGTATGCGAGACATAGATATTACATGTACTATCCATAAACTATATGATAAAGCTTTATAAGTAAGTAAATTATTTATTATACTAGTGATATGTGTAAATACATGTATGTGCAAATTATAAACATATATATACTATATGATAAATATTAATACACCCGGCCCAATGAAATGAAATTAAATAATTATATTTCAAATAGAAGTAGACATGAATACCTAATATCTTGCATGCAGATACTTTATGTGATGAATATTACAAAAGAAGATGTGGTATGTTTGCCAAGAAGACAACTCTCCACAAAAGACCAAATGACACAGAAATTAACAACTATAGATCACCATACAGCTTCAACAATAAGCAAAACCCATATTGCATGGTCAGCTATAAAAGGCCCATAAATGACAATTGTAAATCAATTTAAAGGGGAAAACTAACAGCTTAATTTTAAAATGTACAAAAAATGAATTAAAAACAAATATATAACATCAATACAACCACTAAATTGAAGGCTCCTGACTTAGGACAGGCACATACATACAGAATGTGGCGGGGTTAAACAAATAAGTGGAATCCCAACTCTCCCCTAACTTGAAACAGTGGTGTAACATTAAAACATAAGATTGAACTATAAAAAGTAGTTGAACAAGTCTTTACTCGTCAGATGGATATAAAAAGAAATACATCTAACAAAAGCACAGAGTGAAAGTGGCCGTGGCAGCTAGTTTAAAGCCACATACAACTAAAACAAATCATGCATCTAAGACTAAATTATCAATCAGTACCAATCCAACATAAATTATCAATCAGTACCAATCCAACATCCAATGCATTTAGTATAAAGAAGTCATAAACAGTCAGAGAAAAACATGACATTGTGCAATAACAAGATACAAGTATCTACAGATTGAAGATCCATGGATGTGTACATCTATATAACAATACTATTGAGTGATAACAAAATCAATATAAATACCAATAAAAACAATATTCAATGATATAATTACAGTACGTGTTGAATTGGTAACCTTTAAGAATAAGTTTACTTCAAGTATCGATAAATTTACCAGAAAACATCACATACAACTGTTCTAATCTATTTCACACTAATTTCCTGTAAAAAAAACCATGACACGAACAGGTAAACCCATTTACCTTGTATGTGAGCCTTCCTCCGTTCTTGCAAGTTTCCTTCTGGCATGTGTCCATTGCCCTCGACCACATTTTCATGGTTCAGCGACAGGATGAAAAACATTTGAGTTTTTTGTTATGTGAATTTATCACTCTTTATGAGTAATATATATTTGATATTTGCCTATTTGGGTTCCTTGCAATGTCGATATTTCCGTCATCACCGGACATCAATCTCATTTCATGGATCAGTCATCAAGGTCAAAATTACATGATAAGATTCATTTTTCAAATACTATAAGCTATAGGTTAACTTTATGTGGTCTATGGAATGATTGTATTGGGTATATTGATGGGTATCATCTGACCTTGAACTCATTTCAATGGTTCATTGGTCAAAGTTAGGATTTTGTTATTTGGTCTGTACTTAAAATAATAGGTCAACTATATTTGGTGTATGGAATGACTAGTAGGTGTACATGCCTGTCTGGCAGTAATCAATACGATAAAAATACTAAAGTGGTCAAAGTCATCTAATTACTTTTCTTAAAGATTTATCTCTCTTCCTTTGAAATTGAATATATGTGGTCTTTAATTGCACCATAGTTGCGTTTCTAATTTCTGAAATTTATAAAAGACTTTTTGCACTCCTACTTGAGTTGGGTTAAACAAAATACAAAAATCTTATTCACAGATTTAATTATTTTTATTTTATAAGTTAAAATAGGACAAATAGAAAAATGAAATTATTTTAATTGATTTGGTAAACGATAAAGTTTAATGTTTTATTTGATTGAACTCAGAATCTTTTCCTGATATTTCCTTGTGCAATTAATAAGCATGCACTCATGTCGTACTCTGTAATTTAAAAGAGCGTTCTTTACATGACACAATGCTTTCTAGTTTTTTGAAAAGACAGTCCGTTATATTTTTACTTCTGAGTTCAAATTGTTTTCGAACTAGCTATATGGTGTGCAATGTACACAAATAAAAAGCTCAAAACTTCTTGTTCAAAACATTTAGACTCCCTCCTTTTCTGTATTATATATTATGTGCTGTGTTATAAAATACAGAAAGGAAAGATGTTCGATTCCATGTAATAGCTTAATCATGTTTTTGTGACTACTTTTAATCAATCGGTATTTGGTAGAATAAAACAGCAAGATTACAAATTGCCATACTTAAAACCAAGAAGTTATTGTCAATAGCATACATAATGCATGTGAATCATAAGATAGGGATAATGATTGTGTGAAACAAAACCCCGAATATTGATTTAAAGAGACGACCTGAAAGCTCAAATAAGTGTAAGTAATAATGGTTAGTAACATGCATTCCTTTAACATGATATGGATATTTTGGTGTTGAAGCTACGGGGCGCCGAATGGGACTCTTGTGGTTTTGTACAAAATTCAATTCTGTCATAACAAAATCATTTTTGTCTTACAAAACTATGTGATACAGACTTCTTTTATGAGGACTTCAATTTTGTGATGACAAAATTCATTTTTGTAGACAAAATTCGAGTTTGTTTTTATCATGACAAAATTCGTTTTTGAAGACAAAATTCGAGTTTGTTTTTGTCATGACAAAATTCATTTTTGTAGAAAAAATTCGAGTTGTTTTTGTCATGACAAAATTTCATTTTTGTAAACAAAATTCATTGTTGTCACGACAAAAGTCAATTTTGTCGAATATATAACTTATATAAACTTATTTGCATACAAAATTGATCTTTTTACCTGATATGGAAATTAAAACACAAAAGTCAATTGCGTAAGACAAAAATGAGTTTTGTGAGACAAAATTGACTTATGTGAGACAAAATTGACCTTTGTTAGACAAAATTCATTTTTTTTGCGACAAAATTCATTAGTGTGACAACAAAATTCACATTTGTGAGACAAAATTTTGTTCTGAGACAAAATCCCGTCAATGTGTTTGTTTTATCTTTCATATTTGTTGGTGTGTTTTGTAAGTGTGACTATAATTTGTTGGTAAAGATGACATGGCTCTGTACTTTAACCCACCATTATGTTATTGTTCTATTATAATTGTGAAAATACTATGAACGACAAAATTATTTTACTCGTTTAGTGGTATTAACCATAATTCGTGGATTCTTAAAAAATCTAAAGAACTTCTGAATAATTCTAAATCTCGTACTTTTTCTGAAATTAGTTCTAACAAAACTTTTTTTTATTTTTAATCCTGTATACCACCATTCTCCATGTGAAATTATAATTTGTTTTGGAAAATACTTCGAACAACTTGTTTTCATATTTCGTCCTGTGTGACGTTTTATGACGTCAAACACCCTAAGCAATGAATGTGGATGTTAAATTTGATAGATTCATTTTGTGCTTTGATAAATGTGTGTTTGTTTTGAGATTGTGACTGCTGTACCCATAGTTTGACAACTTTACCCATTACATAAAAAGAAGATGTAGTATGATTGCCAATGAGACAACTCTCCACAAGAGACCAAAATGACACAGAAATTAACAACTATAAGTCAACGAACGGTTTAACAGAACAAAGACAAATAAATGAACATTATAACACGTTATTAAGACAATAAACAAAGTCATGACACAGAATCTATACATCAAGACCATCATGTATTGTTTGTGAAGTTGGTAATTATCAACAAGGACTTGGTACCTTTCGATGATTTTTTTTTAGAAAAAAGGACGAGACGTTCTTTGACCACCAATACCCCTGGTCCATCAACTTTCTACTCAGACACTGGTGACCTTTTACAAAGTCTGAGTATGAGCTGCAAGCTCTTGAATAACGAAAAAGTTGGGAAATGTATATCCCATAGGCAGGTGAAGCTGGTATAATGCTACTAAGGTTGGGGAAATTGATAATTTCAAAATTAAAATCGTCTCATTTGTCATAGATTCTGGTGCTCAGTTCACTGCATATGTATGTCAAATTCGAGGTATAAGTCTTTATATGAGGCGGAGGAAGCTGTGTCTGTTGTTTCTTTAATTTCTAGTTCTGGGGATATATTTATTAAACCCAATCAGAAAAGTTGTTAATGGAAAGAAAATCATCAAAATAGATCTGAAAGTGATATTAAATAATCTGCCTTCTTTAGTCAAAAACTAAAAATGCTATTCCATGTAAAAAAAACATATTGTTGATACCTCTCCATTTTCTGCTTTAATACGTGCAGAACATACATGTGCTGCTGACAAAGAATTACAAAAACCAAAAAATACTCAGAAAAGTATGTTCACGAAATAGCTTATGTAGCTATAACCCTTGAAATATCTTGTGTTCACAACCCCGTCATATTTTGCGACTGCTACGTACACTATCGAAAATGGCTTATGACCGGCTTTTAACTTGAATTAAGCAACACGACGGGAGCACTTGACCTTCAACACGTAAGTGGTTGTTTTTCTTAAGGGCGTCAGTATTGTAACTCAAAAACTAAAAAGGCCATTCTATGTAAAAAAAAAATTAATAGAAGCATACCTCTCCTTTTCCTGTTTCAACATGTTTAATGCGTGCAGAACATACATGTACTTACTGCTCTATATTTGAACTATAAATCATTATTTCTGAGCTAGGTCATCGTGCTCATCATATTTCCTGTCTGAATATTTACAATTACATGACGGTTTCCGCGACAATTCCACATATTAAATATTTACTGTGCATATTAAACAAATGAAACTCGTTTATATATATATATATATATATATAACGGAAATTGTTTAAACTATTTGAAATAACGTTTGAATTCTTATACCAGGAAATAGATAAATAGTGAATGCATTGAGAATAACTGATCTCCCATTTTAGACAACAGAAGAATGAATAAAAACCCAGACATTTAGCTGTTAAAGATATGGTTTGAGTGCTATCGGAAGCTAATTTCGAGACATATAGGTAAAGTATGTATTAAAAAAACATAGACAAAATGGAATAAATACACATTTTACTAACGGCCTATCGTAAAAAAGATATTTCATATCCTTTGATAAACCAATCCTAATTTTAAAAACATTTTCATTGATTTAATATCTCTGTCTCTCTCTCTTTCTTTTTGGGTTTGGTAATTTGGTTGATACAAGAACATTTTACAGAACGAAATAAACAGATTTGTGGTGTGCAACAATCAATTAGAAATATAACCACATGTTTGCAAAAATAAAGCAAATTAATAATATTGTATGAATAACACCTCCGCGCAATGTAAATATAAAATATGTATCTCTTATCATTGAGAAAGTATGTTGGTTTTTTTTTTGGTTTTTTTGTTTGTTTGTTTGTTTGTTTTTGTATTTGTATTTTATAAATGTCGGCTGGTATCATTCTGTATAGGAATTTACACCAATAAAATTATTTGATTTGATTTGATTTGTTTGTATAGACAGAATATAATGCTTATCGTAAATGTTGTGCTTTTGTAGTTTATGAATCATCAGTTCTAATACTAAATGCAGTTGTTCCGTAATTTGTTGGCAGTCCTTATTCTTGTGTATGCAGGTACTAAATAATAAGTTTATGTTTGAGTTTTAATTAGTTTAACATCATTAAAAAAGAAATTGAAACAACAGCAGCCTCCTTCAACAAAATATATTAAACTAAGTAGCATTTTTTTTTAATATTACGTGGCACGAAACAAACTGAAACCAAGATAAACACCTAAAAGATTCGCAGTCCTTGTTTGATTATGACACACGTTATACTATGATATACAGATAGTCGAGTGAAATGCTAGCTTCTTTTATTGATGTAAATCATTATTACACTATGCATTAGTTACATAAATCATATAACATGCAGAAATGTACTCACATACATTGCGGTAGCAGTAAATCAGAATCTGTTTCTCATGCTATTCTTTTGTTCTTAATATTTTTAACTTGGCCTTTGTTATGCAATTATATTATTGTCTGAAGATTCCTTAAAAAAAGAGATAATATCTAATATCTCAAATACATTTTTTATAAACTAGTTTTAAAATTGGCTTTATTTCGTTTCATTTAGATGACTTTTAATTTCAAATCCGTTGATCTATAAAACAACATCGACAACATCGACCTATCTCTACTTCTATTGATACTGACGAATTATACAATTGAACAAACTTTCATCCATAACAATATCGTTAATTAACATTTAAGAATCGAACATCCTTAATGATTATTATCTTACCAGTTTTAGTAAGGTTTGGCAGTAATTTTATTTTCTCTAATAAAACAAAATATTGATGAGTTGCCAATGAAATTGATTAAATTGTATTGGAATCAGTAAAAAATGACATATATATAACAGGTTATCTACTGTTTGCCTGAATTTAATTGTCTACTTTACATTTGATATTAGTGTCAAAACATTTGACTTTTGTTGTACCTTGTTTTCCTTGCTACTGATTTGGACAATACAACGCCTTTATAGGTTGAATTTCTATTTATATCGACAATGCAATTTCACATAGGAAATCCTTTTACGGCTAACACACTATTACTATGAAGTTTTGAGGGAAAAAAACAATATATCCGAGAATGAAAAGTACATATGCAGTCCTTTTTTTCAAATGTAAAACTATGGGGCTGTGCGGCATATTTTCAACTTTTATATGCCCCGAATATGTAAGAGTTTAAAATAAAACTCTGAACTACCCATATCTTGAATTAGGTTTTTCACAGATTTCAATTTGACGGATATGTATATATGTATATTTACTAATAACATTTAATAAGTTGCGTCTATACGAGATGAACTATAGAGATCATATCTGAGAACCAGTGCGTAAACATAACTAGTTATCTATGAATATATATCTCCCCAAAAAGACGTTGTTTGAGAAACAGCCGTATTTACAAAGTGCAACCAAAATGCAAATCACATTTATAAGTTTTTGTTTTGAACGCGCTTTCCTGACTTTATCTTCATCACGGACGCACACGTTCAAAACTGGTTTGAGAGATTTTAAAAAATGTCTTTTCAAACAAAACAAAATATTAATCATGTAAATGATTAAAACGGATAAAATGCTGAATAAATCAACACGATACCAAATTAAGGCGTGTTCGTCTTTTATCGAACCGTCATTTGAACTGATGACGTTCTTTATAATTTTCTCTTAAACGATTTTGTTATGTTTGTACATTTTAGTATTCATAATCCAGGGTTATCTTCAAATTGTCATTCAACTGCTGGTTGGGTATGTGCATGTATTGCCTTGAACAAAATGTCCTTTACTAAATTGAAAAGGTTTTGTTTTTAAGTAATGGTGTTTGAAAATATTTGACGCTGTGCCTAGGAAAAGGTGACAAAATTTAAAAAAAGGTTTAAAACGAAACATCATATATTCAAGGAAGTTAGCTGAAATAATGTGAATTAAGTTTATTCATAGTGTTGACAGATAAAAAGGCATGGATACATGGAAGCAACATGATTAAAATCGTCTTCGTTCAAATTTTATCTGACATGCAACAAATCTAGATAATTTAATAAAATATTATCTTTATAACGATAATTTCAAATACTTTTGTTTTGAAATTAAACAGAGTTCACCAGAGCAAATAAAATTGTTTACGTTGAAGAAGGCGATTCAGTCACCTTATTCTGCAATTTTACTCCATGCTTTTGGCCTGGATGGGAAGGACGAAGAGTAAATGAAGACAGTTTTAGAATATACTCTGAAGGAGTTTCAATCAACTCACGACTTCCGAATGCATTAAAGCTGAAAATCGTTAGAAACATCAGTTTAGGAAAGTATGATTTACAAATATCGAACGTATCTTTCAACGAAGAAGGTCTCTACAGATGTTTTTGCTATACCAAATCGATAACAATAATAGAAAACATTGAGCTGAAGATCATAGGTAATTAAAACAACTTCTAAAAACCGATTTTGAAAATAAAAGCAACATAAGGTAAATACCTGGATTTAACTTCATTAGAATATGGGAAAAAAAGTATTAAAAAAAGGGTGGCGAAAGATACCAGAGGAACATTCAAACGCATAAGTCTAAAATAAAATGACAACGCCATGGCTAAAACAGAAAAGGAACAACAGAAAACCAATAGTACACAACACACAACATAGAAAACTAAAGACTAAAAAACACGAATCCCATCAAAAACTTGGGGTGATCTCCGGTGATCCAGAAGGGAAGGCAGATCCTGCTTCACATTTTGACACCTATCGTGTTGCTCATGTTAGTACATACCCGGTAATAAGTTTAATTCGGTAGGTCACATTCAAGATAAGAGGACGGGATTGTAGTTACGACATTAGAAACATATCCGCAATAATGGAAGTAGAACTCAGTCTATTACTTTTTAAGTGCAGTTTTAACTGATTTATTTTCATTTCATAGCAATTACAAGCATGTTAAACCCCGTCATAATATAAAAGTGTTATGCTTATTCAGTGATTGTCGTTAGTTTATGTATATCATGTAAGATTCTCGAATTTTTTTCTATTAGTTAAAAAAAACTAGGCCGTTAGTTTTCCCGTTTAAATTGTTTACTATTTGTTATGTCGAGATCTTTTAAAGGCGAACAAACGGCAATACTTTTTTTCTTGTAGAAGTTTGTTTGGTTATATATATATATATATAACAACCTTCGTCTTCATTTTGTACTCTGATTGATAGTTGTCTCATTTGCGATTCTACAACAACACCTTATATTTGTGTATCATAGTAATATATTTTAGACGGACTACGTGTTATTACTCGAAGTGGTTGTAAAGTATACTGATCTATACCAGCTAGGTAGCCAAACTTTTTCCAACGATATTTTGAATTGCTTTTAACAAGAAGAGGAAAGAAATGTTGTATGACCGCAACGGAGACAATAATCTACCAGAGACCATATGACGAGGATGTAAAGAACTTTGTCAAATATTTAGTATTTACAGCAATATTGAATATCTAATAAAGGGTTTTTTTTCAGTCTGTATCACCTACCCTGTGTTACATACCCCGTATTGCATAGCTAATCCGTATCGCATACCCCGTATCCGCACAGCAAAACCCGTATCGCATACCTGGCATGATGTCATAATTTGAATGACGTCAACGTTTGACCTGTGACGTCCAGTTGCTGTATTTACTTGTAGTGCATGATAGGAATAAAATGAGTTCCAACTTAAAAATGTCCTTTCATTTCGAATAAAATCGATATTTTTCCAAAAATTATTACCCAGTAACTTTACGAGTGATTTACATATATTTAAAAAAAAAAGACAAAATAAGATGTAGTTATATCTTAAGTTTTATTGTTTATTTTGAAATAATTTTCGTGAAGTTTGTTTTTATTACCTGATAGATTAAACACAGATGCAATTTTTTACGATTTTTCTTTGGTAAGAATAGATAGCAAACTTCCCAAGACACAATTTCTTGCTGTTAACCTCGTCAGAAAATTGAAATGATCATGAATAATATAATCACTAAATAATCAAATAAACTTTACACATTTTTACATCTTATGATATTTATTTGATAAATGTTAATTGTGGTTAAAATCATAGGACAGTATCGTAAGTGGATGCATTTTAATACATGGTCTTTAACGTATATTGAGAATGTGATAAGGTTATAGGGGACATTACGATGTTAATGTTAAGCCTTCTATAAAAAAAAATGTGCTGGAAAAATACAGGAAAATCATTATGTTCTTTTCTAGCTTATAATTTTGGACGATCAAAAAGCAATGGATATCCCATGAATCTGATCTATTAAAATGTATGATAAACATATTAATACATGGCAAAATCCGTATTGCATACTGCATCACCACTTGACCAATATCAGCCCTCGGGACTGATATTGGTTTCTCGTGGTGATACAGCATCATATACGAATTTTGCCATGTATTATTCCATATGTATACAACCTTACTATTTTATCAATGAGCAGTATCAATGCCGTATCATAAGAAATGTGTGGTCCCTCGATGATAAAAGATGAAACAATTTAAAAGAAAAAACCGACAGTCCCGAGTGGTTATTGACTCTCATCTCGGGTATAACTGTGCTGACAGCACTTTTCAAATCATACCCTGTTCTAACCAGAAAACATTAAAAAACAAATACTAATTCAAAATTAAAAAACAGAAATATTGAAAAAAAATACCCTGCTCAGAAAGTGTATACCCTGTTCTAGACATATTTTCAGCGGGAAAGATCCTGTTCTAGACCGTTAAAATAGATGCTGTTATAGACCTTGTTTCTAGTCTTATATAAAACAGTTAAATAAGCGATCATGTTCTAGACAAAAACTTTATTTGAAAAAAAGACCATGTTCTCACCAGCAGAGCATTAAAAAGCAACCCTGTTCGTACCATCAGAGCATAAAAAAGCGACCATGTTTTGAGGCACACTTGTACCACTAAATAGGTGCATCCACCCAGACAGTCTAGTTATGATGAAAACAATAAACGAAAATCAAATATGTCAGAGAGTAACCAATAACAAATACAGGAACTGTACTAAATTTAAAACAACTGACTTTGTGTAGACACATAATCAGATAATAAATTAGCGAGGTTTAAACTTACGGATCATTTTTTCTTTAAGTAATGAAATACAAACAACACTTTATAAATTGCATGTGTCTAAGTCTCTATTCTTAATTTAACTTCATCAGGAATGCTCAGAGCTGAATATAAGGCCAATTTTGAAAAATGAAGTTGACACCTTTGTTTCTCACTAATTCTGTACTTGATCAAAACATAATTTTAGAATGGCTTGTTATAAATCATATCAGTTCCGAAGTGACAACTGACTACTACACTGATGGTGCCAATAGTGACTGATAGTGGAAGAGCAGCTATTTCGACCCAGTGCTGTGAAAAACGAACAACATTTCATAAATTTCACGCATTCTAATTTCATGAACGGTACAAACTTTTTTGCACCAGAAGCGCATTTCGACAATAAATGCCTCTTCGGTGATGCTCGAGGAAAAACTATTTGAAAACCCTCAGTAAATAAGCGATGTTCTGGATTTGCCTTCTTCAGGTATGCTCAAAAAAGAAAATTTGAAAGGTAAATCAAATTTCTAGCTTAAAGCCATAAAATTCTAAGAAGCTAAATATCGCTTCAGCTACAAGTTTGTATGCATACAGGCAAAAAACTGACTTCTCTACTGAGCTAATACCTTTGGGGACAAAACATAAACAAACAGTCGTATCCTCTTGATATGTTTCAGTGCGGCCAAGGAATATAACAATTCATGATGACAACACAGGAGTTCTTCATGGGACTGAAAACCATACCTTAGTTTTAAGTTGTAGTGTAAATAGCGGTGAACCAAAAGAAACTATTATGTGGTTTAATGATTCGTTGTTGCTTGGAATAGGAGGACCAGGAACATATGAACTGAACATTTTCCCACAGAAACATGACCATGGAAGAATATACACCTGCATTGTAAACAGTAGTTCGTTAGAGATTTCTCTTAAGAAAAATGTCCGACTTGACATTACGTGTAAGTCAATACTAGTAATATAATTTATAACATGCATAATGCACTACAGTTCTACCTATACGCACTTATATTTATTAACTGATTCGTCATTTAGAGTCGTATCAAAATACGAAATAAAAATGATGTTATTATTTCTAGATTCAACTGTAAAGATGTCTTGTACATAAACATTTTACTAGTTCCTAGATAATAATATAACATATTATAACATAACTTGATAAAGTTTAGTCTTAAGTGGTTTTTGTTTTGTTGTATACTGTCGTTTGTATTTTGGTATGTTTATTTTTCATTTGCCATGAAGTTGTCAGTTTATTTTTGACTGATGAGTTTGACTGTCCCTTTGGTATCATCCGCCTCTCTTTTGCATGAACTTAAACGTTTAAATAAGATTTATTCTAGTAATTATACTACGCGACTTACGACGTGTCTCGGTATTTAATGCATCCAACATTCATATAATTATTTTTGGTGTTGCTTTTAGAACTAGAATAAGTACCTGTATATTTTTTTCTACAGATAAACCTTATATAATGTTCAATATATTATGTAATATATGTTGTTAATTTTGCCATTGCATGTCTATGCTTTGCAATAAAGATTCATTCATGCATTCATTCAATAAAGGGAAACGGCTTATTATAGTTAATGAGACACAAAGTTTGACTGTAACCTGCACAGTTGATAGTAATCCTGTTGCTACTATAATATTCTTAGAGAAAAATTCAAAATAATATCATTTGAGTAGACGTAAACTCAACTTGGATCTGTTTAATATAAGTCGGCATGACTCAGGGATATTTGTATGCAGAGCAGCAAATATCATTGGAGAAAGCTACGGCAGTATTGAAATTATTGTTCAATTTATGTATGCATGTTTTAGATCATCTTTCTGGATTTAAAGTCAAAATAACAGTTTGAAAAAAATATATATCAACCAAGTTTTATTCGTTTGTTGCACAATATAAATAAATGACGTTCACCAGTTTGATAAAGGGAATGAATTTACTTGGTTGATCTAAGGTCCATTTATAGCATGCGTCAGCCAAATGGAATTGAAAATTGGAACATTATACATTTTTGACCAGTTACTAAATGGATGGTTTAAATATTTTCACGAAAAAGTTGAAAGTATTGTATCCACTCTTTTCAGAATTCTTAGTACTACACAATTGCTATTTATTTTAGACAAACCTGTATTTGAGTCACAAAACGAACATATACAGAATGGAATATCTGGTACGGAAATTGATATCAGAGTCTTCGTGTACAGTTATCCAAAGTTCAACAAAGTGAAAGTGAAAACTCGTGAATTTTCTTCAATTGAACACGAATATATAGATATTGAAAATGCGACTGATATTGATGGAAAATATTCAAAATACTTTCCAGTAAATACATTCAAAATAACACTTCACGGATTCATCATTGAAGAAAACGACTTTACATCATACACATTCTTGATAGCAAACTCCTTAGGTGATGCTAACTATACTGTTAAACTAGTAGATGGTGGTAAGTGACAAGCAAATTAATATATCTATACAGCTTTCTGAAAGAATATCTGCTTTAATTATTAAAAAGATAGGCCAATAATCATTTTGATTACAATTAACTCATCATAGATACCAGGATTAAATTTTGTATTTACGCCAGACGCGCGTTTCGTCTACAAAAAACTCGTCAGTGACAAAAACAGCTTAAAAGGCTAAATAAAATACAAAGTTGAAGATCATTGAGGATAAAAATTCCTAAATTTTTTGCCAAATACAGCTTAGGGCATCTATTCCTAATGTAGAAAAGCCTTTGTATTTTACATACCTGCTGCTTTCTATATTGGTCAAATACAATGACAGAATATAAGTATTGATTAGTAATGAGATCAGCCAATTTAAAAATTTGAAAGAAATATACACTTACCTGATGCATGAGACACTCTATGTTGGTAAATTAAAATGACTAATTTTAAGTGTATGGATGCTGAGTATGTTAAACGTTGAACTGTATTTTAAATGTGTTACAGACACTTTAAATCTAACATTCAAGAAAAAGTATACGAAAAACATAAAACTTCTCAAATAAATGTAGTAAAGTAAAAAAAAAACATATATTAATAATCTTTAGTTTTCCTATGTTTAATCCATTCATCTTTCTGCATTTCGTAATATCAAATTACTCTGTTGGTTTTCAGAAAAACAAACCAGTCGATCGTTGAATATTTACTGGCAAATACCTAGCAGCTTTTTTGGTGGACTACTGTTAGGAATTAGTTGCTCCTTATTCTGGGGATTCTATCAAAATAAAAGTAGAAAAAATGGTATACAACAAGTCCATCAAGAAATACATTATGATGAAATAGAAATAGCAGACAACAACCCTAGTTCTCCCACACATCGTAATTACCGTCCAGTAGATGCAGAAATTGTGATAGCTCAACCAGCAGAATCAGAAAACAACGGCAGTGAGAATCCAACTGAAGCTAATAGCAGCGATGAAATTTCAAGCAGAAGTGTATCTGTTCCGAGAGAACTGCATGATTACGAAAATTCCTATCAACCTTTAGAATTAGACAACTCTGAAAAGCATCTGTATGACGAAACACAGGTGTTGTGCAGTACGAACATTGTGTCTACTGAAAATACCTATATAAATACCGTTCTGTAAAACCACACAAAGAGCTGATTGGTGCAAATTGTGTTTGAATACCCAATGCATATCTGCCTATAAATATAAGAACATTTACAGAAGTTTTGCCCTGAAATAGCCCTCAACAAAATGGCTTATTGAGGTGTGTACAGATGTTTCAAATATTAAAGATATCCAAACTTTCGACATAAGTCATTCTTTTTTACATAAAACAGACGAATAAAAAATTTGATAATCTTCCATTAAATGAAGGATATCAGATAAAATAGAACTCAAAAGTCAATCACAACCGTTTAATAGCACATATTCGATTGTACAATATTTATTCAATATAGGAATGTTCGGACGGCTCTTTTTTGTTGTTACTTAACTTCATGTACACAATTTACATGTTTTTATAATAATGCAAATGTGACTTCCAAAAATGCACATTCAAATATGGTATTCTAGTGTGGTGCACCCTAAATGACGCAGTAATCTGAAAGATAGTGATTGTTACATGTATGATAAAATAGAATAAAATAATACGACCGTGAACAACCAAAAGTATTACTGCTTGTCTTTATTGTTTGTTTCCTCATCGATTTTTATGCGTTTATGTTCAATTGTGTTTATAGCTTGCTGTTTGTTGTAAACAAAAGGCTCCGTATTGAAGATCGTACTTTGATCTATAATTGTTTACTTTTACAATATGTCTTTTAATTGAGTCAATCTATTTCAATTGATCTTTTATAGTGTGTCTTTCTATTGTTTCACATAAGGGTGATGGTTGGTACATATTAAAACGTTTAAACCCTGTCCTTGGTCAGGAATCTCATCTCCAGTAGGTGTCGTTTGTTAATGTGGTTCATTAGGGGTTTTCGTTTCTCGTTTTCTATATGGATTAGACCGTAGGTTGTCCTGTTTGAATGTTGTTCCATGAGTCATTTTTGGAGCCCTTTATGGCTTGTTGTTCGGTGTGAATTAAGACTGCATATTAAAGACCGTACTTTGACATATAATGGTTTACTTTCACAAATTGTGACTTGTATGGAGAGTTGTCTCTACACTTATAACTGAGTTTTTTTAGAGAAACAAAATGATTGAGCTCAATCTTCAACTGCATTTATCAATTTAAAGGATTATGTCAAAACTAACATGAATATATGGTTACCTCTCAAAATTAATCACTTAATTTTTCAAATGAAATTCACAAACTGATATCTTTTGTTTCAAGTCCCGGAAAGTATTGAATGAAAGCTTTTGTTATTGAAAACAATATCGAAGAAATATTTTGTTTAAAAAAATATGCCCTATACAAAAGATCATAATTCGATTATGTAAAAATTACGTTGATATCATTTCGAGGTTAGTTTGTTGCATCTATAAACTACATATTCTAATGCAATTTGGATGTAACAATTTTTTTCATTGGCTAAAAGTTGCCGTCAAATCCGCAGTTGACCAGGCGTAACCAAGGAAGGACCACCAATTTGAATTAATTGAATCAACAAATCTTCGATTACTACTATATAATCGAAAATAAAACAATAGATATAGGAAGATGTGGTGTGAGAGCCAATGAGACAACCCTCCATACAAATAACAATATAAAAAAAGTAAACCATTATAAGTCAATGTACGGCCTTCAACACGGAGCCTTAGCTCACACCGAACAACAAGCTATAAAGGGCCCCAAAATTACTAGTGTAAAACCATTCAAACGGGAAAACCAACGGTCTAATCTATATAAAAAAACGAGAAACGAGAAACACGTATAAATTACATAAACAAACGACAACTACTGCACATCAGATTCCTGACTTAGGACAGGTGCAAACATTTGCAGCGGGATTAAACGTTTTAATGGTACCAAAGCTTCTCCCTTTTTCTGAAACACTAGCATTACATCACAACATAGAAAAACCTACCTCGAATCGCCGTTTTAATGTAATTTTATCCGAATTTGAAGCGTACAGGTAACGTAATAACCTCCAGTTTGTAAGTTTTCATTTGTATGACGTCACGTTTAGCCACGACGTCTTTGTGACAAAATCATTCATGAAGTTTTTTCTATTTGTCAAGTTTAGACATTTTTTTCAAGTTTTATCGTATTGTTTCTTTTTGTAATGCATTAGAATCGGAATAACAATACTGTAGTTGAAGAGTTGTCACCGTCAATTTTGATTTGACGGTCGCAAATCTCCGTTTTACTGTCTCCGCTACGCGTCACCGGTAAAACTGCATTTGCGACCATCAAATGTACAATTTACGGTGGCAACTCTTCAACTACAGTACTGTTATTCCTTAACTGTGCCTTAATTTTATAAGATTTGTTGAAAAATTCAGAACAGCTTTTTTTATGTATAAACATTTTGTAAATTAATTGTTATATTGTACAATAGTAAATAAAGCTGTAAATCTAGTTTTTGTGTTGATAAAGTGTCGTTGTATATTCTTATCTCTTATCAATAAAATAAAATTGCCATTTTTATCCGAATTGTGAGTTAAAACACAATGACTTTGTCTTGACACACAAGTTTCAATTCTGCGCTAAAAAGTTACAGCTTTAACGTCTCTTGCATTTACATAAAAAAATAATAATTTCACCAATTGTTATTTTCTCGCAAAAGAAGTATACATGCATAGCCTTCTATTCATTCGTTATATTCTATGTTTTGTATGACGGTTTAGATATCGCTTGGTCATACGCGTTTGAAACAATACCATAACATAAAGTTCACGTTCTAGCAAGCTACTAATAAAATAAACTTAAGTTATCAATTTTCTTTCATATTGAAGATTTGTGGTTTATAGTCTTAGAAAACACAATAATTATTTTACTTTGATTTTGAAACATTATGTAAGTTGACAGAATTAAAAAGTAGCAAATAAAAGTCATTATCATTCCCCCATTGTAAGGCATGCAAAATTACCGTTTAAAGAGAAGACTGAATACTTTAAGAAAGTGCTATAAAAAAAAGGTGTTCTGAGTTACAAAATTACATAAATGAACTTAGTCTATGAACTTAATATAGCATGTTGTTGGTTTCCACTTATCTGTCATAGGCATTTGATTTTCAGGAGAGTTTTTTCATGTTGAAACATCTAAGAATAAAAAAAGAATGTGTCAATGTGACAAAAATGGCTAAGCGTGAAGGATGCTTGTAAATGTAAAGTAATTAACTTGAACTGAAAATGATGGTAGTAAGCATTTGGTAACATTTGGTTTAGGCAAAATGAGTAAGAGTGCGCAAACGGAAAATAAAGGAGTTTTTTTTCAGTTATGACATTATATAACTCGAGAACCGTGAAAGCGGCTACACATTCGACCTTGATTTGTGTTTAACGGTAATAAGTAATGTGGATACGTTTATTAACATTTGGTTAAGTTATACCAATGTTAGACAGTGAAAACCAATTATAGGACGGACGAATAGATGGACAAAGCTCAGCCGTAATGCCCCCGTCGTCCGAGATCATAAAAAAAAGTTTTTCTGGTTTGTTTTTACTTTCCTTAAAGAGTATCTCAAACTCCGAAACAGCGGTAACGTCCTTTTTGGTACGCTACCTTGACTTTACCTGTTACAGTTTAGCGAAGCAACGTCATCACTGTTTCGGAGTTTGAGAATATCTTGAACTAGTACCATGGTGTTACTTTTAGTAATAATCACCCTTTTCGATGATTTTTTTTTTACTTTTAAATTTTATTGTTGCGCCCTATAATGGTTTCGCAAGATGTTAAATATGGGAGATATTCTTTCCTTTTTTCTTTCTAGAAAAATCTGTATTTTCGTGCATACAATAACGTACTAATAAAGCTACATTTGATTTTCTGCCTATTTTTTGGAACTAGAATGTAAGGCATAGATTGAGAGGGTTTGGGTGGGTTATTATTCACCACATGTTTGTGCATCTCCAATCAAGAAAGAATTATGGATCCTCTGCCTTATCTAGGAATACAAAAGGTATTATCATTTTATTGTAACAAAATTCGTTTTTAGTAACTATAACCAAGGAGGTTCTATTTTTGCGGAATTATCGTTGTAGTATGACTATTAGTAAGAGGTGGGTTATCTTTGTCAACTCCGTTTTACATATTGTTCAATTATTAAATGCACGTTCATAATATGAAAATAAGAAAATTTGATATGATTGCCAGTGAAAAACTGACCGCGACTAAATAACGGAGAAGGTTAGCAGCTTGAGGTCACCGTAAAGCCTTCACTATAATTTTATTTTCAGCTTTTTTATGTAAAGATGATCATTATTGGAATAGACTTAAGAAAAATGTCTGATTTCGTTTATATACAGAATAGTTGTACGGTGTCTCTCTCAATGGTTCATGCTATCTCATTAGTGTAGATAGAAGCTTATCATTTTCTGTAATTGGTATATTTTATGTAATCTAAAAAGTGTGGTTGTAAGGTGAACTTGTTACTCTTATAGGCATCTGAACCGTTGCACGCCTCAAGTCATGGTTCATTAATCATAGGTTTTAACTCTTTTTAGATCAAATGCATAATAAGTATACAAGAGAGTCGAAGGATACAAAAGGGACACTCAATGAGTGGAAAATAAACCTACAACGCCATTACACTGAAAAAAACGAACCCCACTAAAACCTCGGAGTGATCTCATGTATTCCAGGATGGTAAGCGGATCCTGCTCCACATGGAGCACTAGTCTAATTTCTCATTTAATACAAACCCAGTAGTAAGTCAAATTCGGTTGGTCATGTTCAGGAAAAAGGGACGGAATTTTTGCTAGGACATAAGGAATATGCCAGCTATCGTCTGTGAAAGCGATATTCCATGTGAGCAGCAACTCTGTTTACGAAAATGTTAACCGTGCCCGGAAATTTAGAAATGATACATGTAAACTTGTCTCTCCTTTAAATAAACTAATTTTAAAAGGTTACCTATTCAACACTGTAATAAGATCATTGAATATTGTTTTATTGGTATACATATTGATTTTGTTATCATTTAATTAAAAGCTAACTTAATATTACTAGTATGTTATATGCATATACATATTCATGGATCTACAATCTGTCGATACCTATAACTTGGCATTGCACAAGGTCATGTTTTTCCCTGGCTGTTTATGACGACTTTACTCTAAATCCATTGGATGTTGGATGTGTACGGATTGATAGTTTAGTCTTAGATGCATGATATTTTATTTGTTGTTAGTGGCTTTGAACTAGCTGTCAGATTACTGCGAGTACTCTCAGATCTGTTCATTGTGTCTTTTTGTGTCGGGATGTGTAAGTACCGGGCCACGTCCACTTGTATTTTTGTCCATCTTTTTCAACTGATTTTTATAGTTCGTTCTTATGTTGTACTGTTATACCACTGTCCCAGGTTAGGGGGAGGGTTGGGATCCCGCTAACATGTTAAACCCCGCCACATTATTTATGTATGTGCCTTTCCCAAGTCAGGAGCCTGTAATTCAGTGGTTGTCGTTTGTTTATAAGTTACATATTTGTTTTTCGTTCATTTTTTTTTACATAAATAAGGCCGTTAGTTTTCTCGTTTGAATTGTTTTACAGTGTCTTATCGGGGCCTTTTATAGCTGACTATGCGGTATGGGCTTTGTAAATTGTAGAAGACCGTACGGTGACCTATAGTTGTTTTAAAATGTCTGTGTCATTTTGGTCTTTTGCGTAAAAAAATCAATGTGAACATATTGAACATATCATATGATTGCACTTCCGGAACAACTTATAATTGGTGACAGATTTTGTCAGATATTCCAATCGACCTCCACCGAGGATGTTTTTACACTTCAATCATATACGGCTTCTTTCTTTCTTCGAATATCTCATCGCTGTGGCAACATGGCAGATAACACATTTAGAAAAAACGTAAGTACTACTCATAAATAAATATCTGCCATCATGGTTAAATAGTATGATGTCGATCCATAAAGTGTGAAATGAAGTTAGTACTTATATTCTTTTGTATGGTATATGCTTTGTGTAGTACTGTTATATTGTAGAGTGTAGTGGAATTTTGACCGAACACTCGATCTTATCTGTACTGTTTGTAAGTAAAATAATTAAGAGAACAATAAAGATTAAAAATGATGCTGTTGATAGAGAAAATCGGATAATAACCACCCAAATAGATTTACAGTTTCTTTTTTATCATTTGTATGATGTCTAATTGGTGTTTACTCACATCTCTTTTTATTCATCTAAATTGAAGTCAAAATCTATTTCTATTATGAAATATTTGCCATTTGTACATGCGTATATTTGATCTTTAGTAGAAATTTCATAAATCATAAAAATAATTTCTAATCCATGGTTTTAAATATTCAAATGACGCGGTAGAGCCTTGCAGTCCCTGAGGTACATGTTACAAGTAATGCACTGCTGTTTTTGTCAAAGAAGACACCTTCAAGAAAAGTTTCCTTATGCGGATCATGTAGATCTAGAAGTTTTTTGGTTTTTTTACCGTCGTCTGATACTATTTGCAATGTACTATCAGAGGAATTTGAAGCGAAAAAATTTCCATAGTTATCAGCTGTGACACCAGAATCAGCAACGTTCAACTTCCAGATTTCTTTACCATTATCATCGCAGCATGCTATGAAACTTTCGTCGAAATCTTGGTAACAAGTGTAACAAAATGTATCCTTGTAAAAACATAAATAGCCTTCATTAGATAGAACATCTACTGGTATTGTTCTGATGAGATTTCCTGCTAAATCAAACTCTAGTATTCCTGTGTGTTTTGCAAGGACATAAAGTTTGTCAGCGTGGTAAGATAAACCACAGCAAGGTTTTCCAACTTTTATTTTCTGTTTGACGACGCAATCATCAATATTTACAATGTTTATTGTTTTATGTTTACAACATGTTACGGCTACGGTAATGGAACTTATCACAGCCAATCCATAAGGAGACATGTCGACATTTATTGATTTCAATAACTGTCCCTCTGGATTATGCACTAAAACCTCATCGTTATTATAATCTGCAAAAACCATTCTTCCATCATTGACAATTGCACAATCTTTAATACTTTTACCGACTCCAAAAGAAATCTCGCGTATTAGCTTTAGTTTTGTCTGGTCAATATCTTTGCCTGCGGTCATAGGTACATTCAACTGTGCTCTTTGGTGCTCCCATGCGTCGGTCTTAATCTGACACGGATTTTGGACAACATGTATCATACCAAAACCTTTTAAGTCAGATACCAATTGTTTCAGTTGCGGATCAGTGGATAGTTCTAGAACAGACTCTTTTGCTTCATTTTGGGTACATACAGTTGCAACCCATTCTTGTTCTTCTCGCAATTTCTCACCGAAACCCTTTGTTGCTAAAAAGACTTGAACGTCGGATAATGATTCTTTTAATTGATGTATTGTTTTTCCGAGACTCTTTATTTTTTCTCCCTTTTCCTTCAATTTTGCTAGAAACAAGTTTATTTCGGCTTTATTTTGGTCGCTTTTATCTTCTAATTCCTTTAACAAATTTGATTCTAGATTATCCAGATGCTCATTTATCTGTTTTCGAAAAGATTTAATTTCCCTTAAAATATTTTTTTGCTGGTATTTAATTGTAGCAATGTTTCGTTGGCTGTGATTTTTAAGTTCATCTACAGTATTATAGAGCTCCTTGATTCCCCTTTCAACGTTAAATAGTTCTGCCGACGTTTTAGCATTACTGGCAAGTTCTTCAATAGGTTTTATTCTGCTGCATTGTTTATGTTTTTCCGGTACACAAAGGGCACAAGCTGTGACGCAATGATCAAGACAATAAAAAGTTAGTCTCTGGTCATGCTCTTCACATTCCTGCTTAATAAGTGAAGAAACTGATTCTACTTCTACGTACTGGCTTACTGGTATGGTCTGGTGTTTCTTACTTGCTTTGTTGACTTTGTGGTCCTCTAAACACGAGGAACATAGTCCATCATCACAGTCCATACACCAACTAACAGCAGTCGTAGTGTTATATCTTACTTCACATGGACCACATAGCTTACCAGTAGATGATGCCATCCTGAAAATAATTATTTGTTTTGATTAAAGATGTCAAAAGATCTGAAATTTAATACTCTGATACTTGGTCTTGATACTCGCGAGTACTCGAGTATTCGGATGAGTATTTACCGTCTATTGAAGAACTAAGATTGTAGGTGGGATGCGGTGTGATTGTTATTACGGTCATAAAAATAGTCATGAAAGCCAAACGTACTACAAAAATAGCTTGATCCTCTTCCATGTTTATCGGTCCTCCTTTTTGATCAATTAAACAATGAATTACCGACCGCTGTTTCTACATATAACCTATCATAATAGTAGTTAACAATATGTATCATTTGTTTCTGTTGAGTTGGTATTTTTCTATATCATGACTTGTCCATTAATTTGTCCACAATAATATTGGACTTCAAATTACAAGTGCTTGCATTTGTTCGTGTTGCTCAGTCTTAAATATTCTGTTTTTTATCGATTTTTTTTTTTTTTTTTTTTGGCACTATCGTTTGTCTTATTGTGTTTTCCCTTATTTTGTAGCCATGGCGTTGTCATTTAATTTTCGAATTTTAAGTTTGAAATTCGCTCACGTATCAGTCGCTTTTCTTTAAATTGTAAATTAAACAATAATTAAGTTTCAAATAAAGAGTTATTAAAATTGATTTAAACGTACATCTGTTTACTCCTTGGTTTTGATTATTATTGTCTCATACCAATAACGTGGGTGTTGCTAAACGGCGGAAACGGAAAACGGAACGGAAATGGAAACGGAAAGAAATATATATTTGGGCCGAATTTAGGGGGGATGGAAGGAATTACGAAAATCAATAACGACTGAAATAACGAAATGACACAATAATTGTGTTGACAATAGGATAGTAGCTAGATATCAAAGAAAATACTAAACAGTTTTTAAAAACAAAACAGCTATAAAAAAAAGAAAACCAAGAGCCTTTAGAAACACGTGCCAATAATCTATAGGTCTATCTGCATCTTAAACAATAGGACCTCTCCAACATTATAAACATGAATTTTTCATGAAATAAATCTCTCGATCTTTAGTTTAAAAACACAAGAAAGGATAAAAACAAATGCGTTCTTTGAGGGCAATCGTTACTTTAAAAAGTCTACTTACTATGACTTGTTTGTAGATTTTGTCTTGATGATCATTTATGTTTTAAAAGTGTCTAATTATCGTTTATAGTTTTCGAGATAATTGGCAAAAATACCAAGTAGCGAAAACTCCATTAACGCGTCGACTAACGAGTTCGGCGGACATGTTGACCATGTTGTTCTGGTAATTTTTGCTTTTAAAAATTTTGATCGATTCATTATATATTTCAATATAATAGGCAAATATGGAAAGTGGTAAAATTCTTCTTATTAGGGCGAAAACTACTACAAGAAATCATTTGACTGTTTTGACGTAAATCGAAATAAGGTAGAGCTCAACATTTTAAACATGTTTTATACATCAAGTTTTCGCTATTCATAGCGGTTTGCAATAGAAGTCACTTGCATTTTATCCTTATGCTTTAATTTTAACCAAGTTAACCAACACACTTGCTTAACTAGAAACATCAATGATATATTGTTGCCAAGTTTAACAAAAACTGTCAAACGACTTTCTAAAGGACATGTGTTCGATAACATTAGGCCCAGTAGTTACAGAGAAGATTTTCGGAAAGGTTAACAAAGACGAAAACGGACGACGGACGCCAAGTGACGAGAAAAGCTCAAATAATATGGCTAGGTCATATATAGAAGAACTCTCAAAGTATACCACCACTAAAGACTATAGCTGGTATACTAGCAGAAAACGACCATGGCAGAGCAAATACATTGAATGAACAATTCACTTTTAATTTCTTTCAACTAAGAAGTCTTTAGACACCAACTAAATGTGTACTGTTCTATCCAAAATGGAAAGACATATTAACTTAAGTATGGCAGAGAAAAAAATAGAATATTGACTCAATACATCAAAAATATAAAGGCCAACATTAATAATCAATAGAATGTCTAATATATATATATTTATTTATAAATATAATAAATTAGCGGCAATCATATCATTATTCACCATTTTTTTTTAAATCATCAATGCCAGTTTCATACCTTGTTAAAGTAAAACAGCAGACATTTGTGCATTTGCGCTAAGTATCTGAAATATACATTCTCTACAAGATGACCTAACATATAGTATGCTCCAACATAATGCGTAACCGGCTAGATTATTGTAATATCTTTAATGCTTTACGTAAATATCGCATTTGCAACTATATGCTGATATCAATGATTGCGCTAAAAATATCGATAAGGACACATGGACACGTTACAGATATATAAATATATATGTTTGTTAAATTTTGAAAAAGACCCATACAAACTACTAAAATCGACATATAATAGTTACAGAAACCTGGTAATACACAATGTTGTGTTTACTCATTCCTATGCTTCCCGTAAGCAGAGAGTCGTGGTGAATTGGACAACATCAACAAGCTAATGTCCAACAGGCCGTTGAATCTGTAGTATCTCAAGGAACCGATCTAGTTCAGGTGTTATTTAGTAAATGATATCAATGATATCTTGGATAATCGAGTGTTTGCAAATTGGCCGGTAGACACATCTAAACGATCAGATGCGCAGAGTAAAATAAAGTATCATTTTCGTCATAAAAAAAGTACAGAGAAAAATTACTTGTCAGTTGTCTTGACATAGCATCAAATTTTTTTAATATACCAATATGAATAAAACTTACTTTTAATTTTCAACATTCCTGTAGTGCGAATGAATAAAAAATCATTTCTATGTTAACGAGTGTCAGATATGAAGCTGGATCTGTTTACTCTTCCTGAGCAATTGAGATCACCCACAGTTTTTGAAAGCGGTTCGAGTTGCTCAGCTTTAATTTATATGTTGTGTTTTGCGTACTATTGTTTGTCTGATGTCTGTTTGTCTGATGTCTGTTTGTCTTATGGTATTTTTTTCTTTTTAGTAAAGGTGTTGTCAGTTTATTTTAGACTTGTGATCAGTTTGGATGTCACTTTTGTATCTTTCGCCTATCTTTTAATGTTTTCAACTATAGTATAACAGCATACTAAATGAGGGACACTATTTTCAATTGTAATATTATGAAATTAAATCCACGGCTACTTGAGAATGTATGAATTTTCAGAGAAGACTTAAGGAAAGCGGCATGATATTTTAAGCAGCGTGGACAAATAAATTAAGAAAACCCTACACTAGGATATGACTACGACTACACTGTGCAAATCGTACATCCATATAGACTTCTATTGATACTAAACAGTTTACTTCGGTACAGTAATCGAGTGAGATTGGGTTTGTATAGGGAGGGATTTGTATCATTTTTTTACACAAAAACAAAGTGAATTCATGCGTCTAATTTTTTTGTATATAAGAACATATCTATCCGTTAAATAACCATAATTTAAAAAAAAACACACAAAAAACACATATATTCTCTATTTATCTAGTAAGTGAATTTGTCCACGTTTTCTTTTTAGAATTACAAAAAAATGATGACCCCTACTTTTTTCTTTCATATTCCGTTGTAACCCGATTGACAGTACTACTACCAGTGTGCTAAATTATTTAGAAATTGGGAGATGTGCAATTCAATTTCGTGTTAGTACCGAAATAATAATCAGCGTACTTCAGTATTGTATCGGGTAAGAAAAACTTTGTATAGTGAGTGATTTTCTTAATTGAAATAAAGTGTATGCAAGTTTCTATTCTAACTCCCGGGTTCACTTATCGGTGTGTTGTCCATACCTCATTGTCCCATTAGATTTCTTTTACGTTTTCTTTCCATTATACAAGAAATATATATACAACGAAATATCCAACGCAGAACAACGCAACAAGATACACCACATCACTTATCTTGATTCAAGGCAAGTAAAAAAGAATCAAAGAAAGAACAATGAAAAGCATTTCCTCAAAAGTTTATTACTTAACTTAACTCTATCTATAGAATCAAGACCAATGCCCAGACTATACTGAATCGACTGAACGACAAAAGCATGAGCATGACCTTATCAAATTTATCAAAAACATAGTCTCATCATGTCACAGTACTGCTAATTATTTCAATTATTTAGGGGGAGGGTTGGGGTCTCGCTAACATGTTTATCCCGACCACATCATGTATGTATGTGCCTGTCCCTAGTCAAGAGCCTGTCATTTGGTGGTTGTCTTTGTTGATGTGTTACTTATTTGTTTTTCGTTCATTTTTTTCGGGACATACATTAGGCCGTTAGATTTCTCGTTTGAATTGTTTTACATTTGTCATTTCGAGGTCTTTTATAGCTGACTATGCGATATGTGCTTTGCTCATTGTTGAAGGCCGTACGATGATCTATAGTTGTAAATGTTTGTGTTATTTGGTCTCCTGTTAAGAAGTGTGTCATCGGCAATCATACCACATCTTCTATTTTTATATTTATGCTTTAAATTCTTTTATTTCAAATTTGTTTGTTTATCTTTCATGTAAACAAGTGTTATGCTTTATTAACAAGCCTATGAGATAGAATAACCAAAAATAAAAAAAATGTTAACTCTTTCAGTTTCCGTTTTCCGTTTCCGCCGTTTAGCAAAACCCCAATAACGTTTACATAGAAGTCTGATTAACAAACAAAGGTAAGTTGATGTATTATTAATCCATTAAGTGTTGATCCGTGTACAAACACCATTAAAAATGTCTGTTATCAGTAGGGTTCATCGGAGGACACTTTGATGTTGTCCTCGTTAAGACATATGATCTGGTCAACAACTTCAGATGAAAGACTGTTTGCCTTTCCATTTTTTGTTACCAGTAGTGAACATGAAAACATTCCCACGGAAGGAACTGCTACTATTTACTAGTACCAACTAGAATTCTCAGGGTAAATTTATGAAAGTTGTAAATGAATTTGAATAAGTATTACGAAGGGAATAATACCGATATTTCAACAGAACTAAAGTGAGCCGAAATGTGAGGAGAATTATCTCAAGATTTATAATAGGCAAACGAGTACCCGCATACTAAAATTGTACTCGAGTATCCTGCCTTCGGTAGAGTACTCGATTACTCGTTGTAATCCCTCGTTTCGATAGATAATTTGTTTTTATAACCACGATCCCATCCTTCATTTTACCAAATATGACCTACACATTAGTTAGACTTATCCCCTTGATTTGTACTTAAATGAGCAACACGACATATGTGGAGCTGGATCTGCTTATCCTTCAAGAGCACCAAAAATCAACCCCAGCTTTTTTTCGGATTTGTGTTGCTCAGTCTTTTGTTTTATTTGTTTTATTTTGTATACTGTTGTTTTTTTACTTTCTTTTTTGCAATGGCATTATCAGTTTACAATCGACATATACGTTTAAATTTCCCTTTGGAATCCTGGGCCTCACTTTTATATGTACAGTATATGAATAATGTCAAACAACTAATTCCAAATATGACATAAAAAAAAAGATGACAACCACTTAAAATGACACCGAAATCTCTCATGGGGTCTCAACATGTATGTGTGGCTGGGATTAAAAAGAAACTCATTCATCTATTGGAGTCTTGAGATAATAACTACCCATAAAAATATAGGTAAATTATTACACAACCATATTGTGTCATATATTTCGCAGTCATCACATATTTTATGTTTACATCTGAATTTCATTAAAAGAATATAACATCATTATAGTCCAGTCGAAATGTGAAACAATTGCTCAGATTGTGGTAAAAGCATCAAACTTTGCAGAGTGTTAGTTGAGGTTATAACTAACATTTATAGCTATAGACCCAATTCAGAAAATCAAAATGGCGGCTCTGGGCGGCCATTTTTAAATCATGTCCGAAAAGTCAATAAAAATTATTAGAAAAAATATGAAAAATATGTTACTTAACTAGTTTTGATAAACTTTCGTATTTCTTATCACAAAGAATATAAACTGAGGACTATTGAAGTATTTAGTGGCCATATTGAATGGTGGCCATTTTGGAAACGTAAATTTGCAATATATTATTATTCGCTATTCTTAATTGATTTGTGAATTAATACAAAGTTTTATATGCATTTACAACTAGTTTTGCTAATCATTTATTTATGACTGTTGCTTTTCATATAAGATATATTCACCAAGTGCTCAAATAAGGTATGCATATGTTAACAAATAAATGTATTTAAATAAATACGTAAATTCTTTTAATCGCAGTTGAGCTTGTAGGGCTTAGGTACCTTTTTACCATAAAAAAAAATGCGTATATACAATATGAGCACTCGTCTGTATGTTGAACAGGAAAAATACGTAGGTATCAAAATCACTAGAGCTGAAAAAAATCTAATAAATAAATAGACTGGAAAGAATTCCGTAACGGGAAGAGAGGACACATGATGATTTACAATGCCAAGCAAATACAAAAAGAGCAGACATAACCATTTGAGCTGGTAATTAGTCATTCTTTGTAGCATACAACTGTTCCACGTTGATGAAGGTCATGCAATGGGAAAACCACAAGGCAAAAGGTACTAATCCTGTCAAAGCAAATCTTTATATATCTTTGTATATATAGTCAGGAAAAACAAAATGAGTCACGGATTGAAAAAAAACAGTAGAATAACCAGATACAGTTGTGATGAATCAACAAGAACGATGATTGCAGATATTTCTTTCTTTCTTTATGATGAGGTATTTGACTATCATCATAAAGCATCAACAAATGTGATCGACAATAGAGTATGTGACTGTCACTTGAACTATTAACCATGGTTCTTTTAGTCAGACTCAGTTTAAGGAGCCGATCTCATGCTAAATGTTTGTTAAAACTGCACGACAAGGCAACTAGACAGAATTCGAGACACATAAAGAAAGTCAAGAATCTGTTATCCATTGCAATGGGGCTTGCCAAAATAATAGAAAACAGTGACGGCTCACAGTCTGGAACAGATATTGTTTTAATATTTAAAATTGATGATTTGGAAAAAATATACAGTAAACGTCCTTAGTAAATATTAGTTGTCATGGAAGGAATGATTAATACAACATTTATGAAAAATTGAATACTATCTACCATAGATGATATGCAAGCACACATGAAAGGTTGCGTCTTTCTCTGGATTCTGAATGAATATGTTGGGGAAATTCTGAAACATGCTATGTCTTTTACAAAATGTTTAAGTCGTGATGGGGAAGGCCTCTTCATAGTCAAAGCAACTAGAATAGTTTGAAGAATTAGGCTTGCTACTATAGAAAGGTTTACAGGGGCATTCATCGAAGGCTTTCAAAATTAATCCACAATCTTTTAGACATCTTACTCTCTATCAGAGGACTGACAAGTTGCAGTTGTATCCTTCCGATGACGAGTTGCACAATTGAACTATTATAGCTGAGAAATGGTGAGTGTTGTCTCTTCCACCTATCGATATTACTGGATTGTGTCTCGATGTTTGGCCATCCTGTACCATTCGTACTAAGGAAACTTATGTCTGGTGAACTGATTCGTGTTAAAAACTGTTTTTGAGTGTCCCTGTAAAACTTTTCTAATTATCAAGCATATATAGTTTGCCTGATATAGCTATGGTGATACCCTTCAATTATGAGATCTGTTTCAGCTTCAAGAATACCTTTGTTGAAAATCAAGAGAACTAATTTATCTTGCTTGTATGCTTGCAGATATCCTTTGTTAGCTACATTCCTATGTAGTTAGATGTGTTGTATCAGTCCTTCCTTCCATGATAACTACAAGTAGTTCCAGGCGTTTATTGTACAATTTAGCGTGATCTGCAAGCTTGGAGATTGGTACAATACCTCTGCAAGACCGTGTGTCGTCAATCTATTTAATTATTTTGGAAAGCACAACTCCAAGGATAAAAGATTCTTGGCTTTCTTTCTGTGTCTTTTATTCTGCCTCTTTGCTATTTTGTCAAGTTTTATCAATCATCAAGCAGGATACTGGTGGTTTGACATCGCCAGCTCTTTCTTTGGCTAAGGAAATATGTCTTGTAGTACAGGTGCACATTCATGTCCCATTTTTGTCGATTTTTAAATTTCGAAGTATCACGGTGATCTTCAGGTACATCACAACAGAAAAAAAAATACATTGTAGTCATTGTTTGTGTTGATTCAGTATCACTTTACAGTGTCTTGTTACTTCTTGTTTTCTTTCAACTGGCAATTTATCTTCAACATCAGAAGTATGTTTTCCCTTTTACTGATGAAATATTTTGAGGTCGGAAAATTTGTTTGACAGGATTTGTGCCGTCTGGAGTGCTTCTGCAGTTCCATAACCCTCATTCAACTGTTTCCAATTGAGCAAAATGAACCAATTCAAGACCCAACATCGTTATATGCCTGCATCAAAAAGAGTGATTGCCAGCTCAGATGTCTATGTCCGTTCTGTTTGGATCTGCTTGGCTCTGCATGCATACCCTCACATGTCCTCTCTTGCCGTTTCACACATTCCTTCTAGTCTAAACGCCTATTTTGTTCTTCTGATATCTAGCTCCAGTGTTTTAGAAATCTACAATTTTGACAACAACAACGTTCGGTCATAAATTATATCATATATACGTAATTTCTGTTTTAAAAAGTTACTTAGGCAAACGTGTAAGTAACAGTTAGAAATTCTTATACTGATATCTTTATTTTGTAAACATGTACATGCCTTATCTGACCATTTTATAAATATCCAATGCATATTAGTAAAAAAAAGTGAATGCAAACAGTGAATAAATAAGATTAGCGAATAATGTTATATAGGAAATTCATGTTTTCAAAATGGCCATCATTCAAAATGGCTACCAAAAAATCAATACATATGAAGTCCTTTTCATCTGTGATGAATATACTATATGACTTTAAAATAACTTCCTGCAGCAAGCGCTTAACTGATCAGTAAAAGTGAACACGGTTACTAAGGAAATGTAAATGTGTAAAGGCAGTATTAAGTTGTACTACTCTATGTAAAAATGGAGGACAAGGTGATAAAACATGATAGACAGAGTGAGGTTTGATAAATCATATACATTTCATTTGTGGTAGATATTGTTAACGTCAATTGAGAACATTTGAGAAGTTGATGTTCCTATAACATTAATTACTTGTATAATATGAAATTGATTATGTCTGCAATCAAGGTTTTTGAAAGTTGTTTTAAATGAACAATATCAACAAAACGAATTATCCTGTATTCAGCCAACTATTATAAATGACAGGTGTACAAATATTTTCTTGCTTTATTCATACTTGTAAAATAAAATTCTCCTGTTATTCTAGGTTGAACAAGCGGTGGCACGAACATTGCTTTTAGAGTAATAGTTCATTTTATGATCTTCTTCGTGGTCGCATTTTAACTATGTCGATTACTTTTGAACATTAGAGACATGAACATTGTCGGAAAATATGAAGTAATTTATACCCTCTACGGGGGGGGGGGGGGTCATATGCTCGCCTTTCGTCCTGTTAACATAGCTCAAACAAATACATTTGTATATCTTCGATATTGTTTTTTTTCTAAATTTTCAACGAATAATGACTACTTTTTTTGGCTTTAAAGATTTTTCAAGATGGCCGCCATTCAATATTCAACATGGGTAATATTTCCAAAAACTTTGTTCAACAAGACAATTTGAATCAGCACTGTTATTCTATTACCCAGGTTTCATGTCAATATCTTCTCTAATATTATTTTCATAATTTTTTTATTAATCTATAGAGATCAAACGGCCGCCATTTTAAAATGGCCGCCACTTCCACAAATTTCGACTTTCAGAGTGGGTCCATAGCCTAAAATGTTGTCCATGACGTATACTACCACTATTCCAAATTTCATGCTTTTACCACAATTTGAGCAATTTTGTCAAAAATCTGCACAAATCGACTGGACTATTAAAACAGACATGTATCTAATAGAAAATCATTGACGTTTTGCTTTTGTAAAACTGCAACCCATTGATTCATTTGACATACCAAACAGATACCCATTCCGATGGCACGTATAAGTTAACCTTCATGTTATGTCTGAATTAGGAAGATTTTTTGTATATTTTTCAATTTTATTGGCAATGATAATATATGCTCATATGTTATAGAGAACACAGAGAATGGCTTATTATATGATGCATATATTTGTAATAAAAAGTTACATGCAAACAATATCACTACATGGTTTTCTAGTATTGATTATTTAATGACAGAACTAGACTTGTCAAACTTAAATGTAAGTGCTGGCCAGTTAATGTACTATAGTTAAGAATATATTATGTACAAGTTTTCGGAATCATTTGAAAGAATTTAGAGAAAGTACTGCTGAATCGGGTAAAGGTAAACTCATGACTTAATTTTCAATTAAACATTTGTTTGGTTCAGAAAAATATCTGTCATTAAAAGAATTTAAAGATAGACCAGCACTGTGAAAGATAAGATTAAGTGCACACACTCTAAAAGTAGAGACGGATAGTATGCAAACAACTATATAGATAAATCCCATAAATCACAAGATTATGAAAAAATGCACCTTGTGTAAAGTTGAAGACGGAGAACATTTTATATGTCAATGTCTCCATTATAATCACTTAGGAAAAGAATTTTTATGATAATATTTAGATAAGTAGTAAAACATGTAAAAATTTCGAAAAATTTAATCATGTTACTTAGCTCTTTATTCAAGAAAACCTAAAGGTATTGAAAATTATTGCAATTTATAATAATAAATGTTTTGCAATGAGAAAGCTATCAATATAGTTTTCGTTTGACTCTTTGAGAATATTTGCCTGTTACTATTAGATATAATTGTTATGCTTTTATGTTTAATATGTGTGGCTCGGATCTGGCTGTGGCTTAATAACATCTTAGAATTGAGATGATTATGTTCATATTTATACATGATTTGTATCAGCATTATTGCGTTAATTATCAAAATCATTGTTACAGTACTAAATTACTTTGCTCATCATGGGCCCTTGCATTGGAATTAACATAGCTTCCCTTATCTTATATTATCCCTTCCTGTGGCCTCTTATTCGTTTAGATGTTACATTTGGTGGTCAAAATTAGGACCTTAGATAAAACCTCAAAAGCAAGACTTACACCATTTTCTACATCACAAAATGCCTGTACCAGGGGCGGATCCAGCCATTTAGAAAAAGGGGGGTCTATTGATGTGTTTGAGTTTTTGATTTTGCAATTTCATATAAGGGAGTTTCCAATTTGAATTTTTCAATGAATTCGGTATTTTTATAAAAAAAAAATTGTACGTTACATGGTAAAAATACGTTAAGTAGAATTGACTGTTGTACTATGCATGTGATAGCTACGCTTATATAAGTCATTGATTTATTCATGTAATAATAAAGTTAGTTTATAAAGGAACAGTAATAATTGCTTCTATTCACAGCGAAATTGCAATTAACATACCTTGGAAAGGTTAACGTTTGACAGAAATACCATATACCAAAACTGAAATGAATATTCAACCAACAGGGAAGTATATTTGCTACAAATCTACTGACACAGAAACGAATTTTAAATAATGGTGCAGTTATCTCCCATTTAGCATTAAAACATTTATTTGAGAATCAACTGGAGCAATTCAAATTGATCTGTAATAAAAGTGATAATAAAATTCTTTATTTAACGAATTTAACACATTTAACAATTACATGTTTATCGTCCATCAGGCCTTCAAAAACTATTACTACAAATAGAAAAGGGACAAAAAATACAAAGAAAAAAAAAATACATAATACAGATGACTAAAGCAGCTTAAATATTGAATAAATACAAGTCATATGCATTCAATAGAAGAAGAAAAATACATAAGTTTCGTGCATCTTTATTCTGTTCAGTTCGAAAATAGTTTGAACAGTTGGTCTTAAATGCATCTAATTTGTCGTTTTCTTTAATATTATTTGGTAAATTATTCAAGGTAATGTCGATCGCATTTTAACCAAACCAAAGCAGTAACATGTGCATATAGAGTAAAAGTAGTTTCAAACATATATTGGGTATTAAAATTATCAACAAATAAAATATTTCGCCTGGTGTTAGAAAGGATAGAAACTATATTAATTTCCAGTCTTTATCAGATTGTAAAACTGTAAAATTTTGAGAAAAAAAAGTTTTCTGTCTGTTATTTTAAATTCGATGAATTTTGTTTCATATAGTTCTATATAAGAATTATTTTCCCCTGCAAATGTTATTTAGTATTTACTTTATAGGTTATTGTTGTAATTACTAGTAGGTTATATCCTAGTGGGTCTTAAGAGTCCCTTGAGAAGTAAAAGTTTAAAGTTTTAATTTCAAGTTGAGACTACGGTTAGTCTACCTGCTAAAGAAAATAATTACAGGGATATAGATTCAGATTAAATATTTTATTAAAGTCTCATCACTTGTATAACATTATACATATCTATAGATATATGTAAGGAGGGGTTGTGCTTGATTTTCATATGATGAAGACAATAAGTTTAATTGAGGTCTGGAGCTGATGTCAGTAACTGTTACAGTGTTAGTAATCCTTTATATGTTTTGTATCATTGTCGTTTTGCTTGGTTTCTATTGTTGCCTACTCTGTCATCAGACTCGATATTCTTTTAAACTTAGATTCATTTTTACTGTGTATTCTTTTTTGCCTAAAACGGTTAGGGTTTAGGATAGGGTTTGAGATATCGCAGAACATGTTTCATCCCGCCGCATTTTTTCTCCTGTCCCAATTCAGGAGCCGTTGGTCTCTGTTAGTTTTGTCAGATTTTTAATTTTAGTTCATTTTTCGAGTTTAGTATTACGGTAATTAAGAGATAACTGTATTGTATTTGAAGCTTTAAGAACGTCCATCGGTATTTTTACTGTCGCAAATTTAGTTTACCTGGCGACGCGTAGCGGAGACAGGTAAACGGGTATTTGCGACAGTAAAACTACCGATGGACGTCAGCAAAGATTCAAATACAATACAGTTATCTCTATTCTAATACAAAACAAGTTCATCATTAAATTTCAATCAGTATTTCAGTGTAAAATCTTCATTAAAGAAAATTTCGCGAAATGATGTTATCTTCTTTGGTCCCCACACCAGGCGACATCATAGGTATGCTTCCGGCGTCAAACATAAACACCAGGCGTTTTCTGGCTTCTGTGCCGCTTCAGAATATAATAAATATTTTATAAGTAGATTTTTAGGTGCAACATGTGAGATTTTTCGGGCTTATTATAGTAAAAATTACATGTAAATATATTCAGCAATTCAAAATTTCGGCTTCTTTTGTTACAGACAAGGAGATAGAGAATTTTACGCTAACTATTATCCAATCAGAACCATTCATACAAAATAATTGCATTAGAATCATCATTTAACTGTTACACATTTGTGTTTTGGATCCGCTGAAACTAGTATGTTTCCCGGCTGTTATTGAAATTCTTGACAATACTTATATTTGATATTTGTATATTCCGAAGGCATACTGAATGTTTTGAGGAGGGCACCAACCTACGCTGAAGCCTTATGGTGCGGGATTCTTTCACTGTGTTGAAGACCCATTGATCGCCTTCAGCTGTTTTATTTTCGGATGTTGCATGTGCAAAATCTATATTCCATGTATTCCTGGTATAATGAATTCTATAAAAAATAATATCTACAAAGATACAGTTGTGTCTCTTCATCCAGGTCACAATTTATAAATGTTAACCATTATAGGTCAAAGTACAGTAGTCAACACGGAGGCTTGGCTCATACCGAACTGCAAGCTATAATGGGCCTCAAAAATTAATAGTGTAAAACTGTTGAAACCAGAAAACCAACGGTGTCGATGGTCGCTTTTTTTTTTTAATGTACCAGCATCATCAGACAATAACAACTATCCGTTAGTATAGCATATCAGCTGGAATTTGCATTGGACAACACATAAACATAAAACAAAATATCGGTGTCTGTACTGCATCACTCACATACATTATCTGGGACAGCCTTTATTACTTATACATCGTGTGATGCATTAACTGTGAACGTTATAAAATACAAGTTCAATCAGGTTAATAGGTAAATCACCAAATTATCATTTTCCGAAGCGCTTTCTTAATTAACCTTCGATAGGAACCTTTCAACCAAAATGTTTTAAAATCAAAAGATGTAACACACAAAAGGCTTCATGACTCAAAGGGACCTCAAAACAGCCAAATATAAAAAGGTCAACTTTTAAATTGTTAAACTACAATAACTTTTTGTCGGCCTCTTTGTTAGATTTTTTTTTATGTTTGTTTGAATTTTTTTCAGTTGTTTTTGAATGCCTGATTATGTATCTTTTCACAGTTTTGGCTAATTGGCCCAATTAACCTGTTATGTCTTTTTAGATAACTTACCCAACTTTGTCAATATAACAGATATATATATTAAGCCTATGTCTGCAATACTTGTTCAGTTTTAATATTTGTGTACTTTCTATACCGCATTGATAGTGTACAATACACTTTTGCATTATTAATTCCGTCAAACTCTGACATATTTAACGGTGTAATTTTGAAGTTGGACGATAAAGTTAAAAAGATAATGATTGGCATATCTTAAATGTATTTCCTTAAATTTGTGATATCTACTGAACTCTTGCATATTTATAGACTTCATCAAATGCATGATGTAGTACTACCTTATGTCGGCGAACTTTAATTTGGCGACCATATAAGATATCGTTTTTCGTGGCTTCATATCTGAATTTTGTTTATATCTCTAAATCGAAAATTTTGTCAAGTTTCATGCTTTTACCATTAAGTGATCAATTATTCTTATACCCGCTGTTGTTGATTTCAATAGCTTTCGTTTTTTTCCAAAGTACTGCATGAAAATTAATGTCAATCCAAAAAATTATTCAATGTCAACTTTGGAGTTGAAACGAAACAACTCAAGTTAAGGTGGTACCCAACACTTTCACTAAAATTAATTTGGCTCGTTTAATTTTCATAAAATTTGGACAATGTATTTACTTTGACCCTTAAACAAAACTATTAAAATTTCAAAAATTTTGAACCAACCGTTTTGTCAGAAAAATTACACAGGTTATATAGAAATTTGACAAACACAAATTTTGATCATTGAGAAGCTTAATATTCCCTTTACAACACAACGTAATTAAAACGTTTAGCTGACTTTACAGAGTTATCTCCCTGTAGTGTTAGGTACCACCTTAAATCCACTCACACAATGGAACGGTAGAATTGATCAATTCAATGTGAGTTATAATTGTACTGTGAAGTTTCATGTATATTGTACAGAAAGCATTTGTTATTGTATAGTCAATAATATCAAATAGAGATCATTTAACATAACCATGATTCGTATATAGTCTTACTAGAAGGTGAGTGTGACCAGTCGATAACCGAACTGATATTCACTAATTTTTCTACCAGAATGTGGTCACATAAAAGGTAAGCTTGCGTGGATTGCAAGAAAGGATAACACAAGCACTGAGCACCAAGGAAAATCCCGAACAAATATACCTAGAAAAAATCAAATCATATCAATCAATCAACAAATCGGTACTGCCATATTCCTTACCTGGTACAGGCATTTTCTTAAGACAATGGTGGGCATAATTCTAATGCTAGCTATACCTGCTAACTGCATGACAGCTACTTACGGTTCCTTTATATTAATAGCAACTTATTTGATTGAGCAAACCGCACAGACAAAATAATAAAATGACAATAATTTGGATCCAACAGCCAAGATTTTGTAAACAATTTAAAGTGAACATATTATTATACATATCATATGATGGCCCGTCTTGAACAACTTGTTTTGTCAGATCTTCTATTTGACCTCAACAGAGGATTTTCAAACACTTCAATCATGATCTCTCCGGCTTTTTTTCTCCATATATATTATCGATGCCCCCACTTTCTAATGATTCAGCAATTAAGATAAAATTGAGAAAGGAAATGGTGAATATGTCAAAGCGACAACCACCCGACCATAGAGCAGACAACAGCCGAAGGCAACCAATGGGTTTTCAATGTAGCGAGAATTCCCGCACTCGTAGGTGTCCTTCAGCTGGCCCCTAAAATATGCATAATAGTACAGTGACAATGGACGTAATACTAAACTCTGAATTAGACACAAGAAACTAAAATTTAAAATCATACAAGACTAACAAAGGCCAGAGGCTCCTGACTTGGGACAGGCGCAACATTGCGGCGGGGTTAAACATGTTTATGAGATCTCAATAGGAACGAACAAAAAGCAAACATGTATTATATGAAATAATGCAGAAATAATACTCAATAACAAATATCTTCTGACCTGTCAGTATGCTGTTGATCCGTATTATGTGAAATCAGGTAAGTATTACTATTCTTTGGTGTGATTTAGTTTATGATATTTGTAGTATTATTCAATTACTGTAAATTATATTTTGGAGTGTTGTTAATTTTTTTATTACCAATGTTGTGTATACTATTAAATAGTAAAGATGAAAAATTACGTTGTTGAGAGAGAAAATCGGATGTTGGCATTAATATGTGTAGTTTCTTAATCGTTTGTGTGATATCTAATTGATGTTAACTCATATCTTCTTTATTCATCTAAATTGAAATTGTATCAAAATTCTAATTCTATTATGAAATAATTAAAAAGATTTGTACATGCATATAAGAAGTTTGGTACCATTAAAATGTTCAATCCTGCTGCAAATGATTGCACCTGTCCTAAGTCAGGAATCTGATGTACAGTAGTTGTCGTTTGTTTTTTGTAATTTATACATGTTTCTCGTTTCTTGTTTTTTATATAGATTAGACCGTTGGTTTTTCCAGTTGAGTGGTTTTACACTAGTAATTTTGGGGCTCTTTATAGCTTGCTGTTCGGTGTGAGCCAAGGTTCCGTGTTGAAGGCCTCACATTGACCTATAATGGTTTACTTTTATAGATTGTGATTTGGATGGAGAGTTGTCTCATTGGCACTCACACCACATCTTCCTATATCTATATAAATAATCTTTAGAAATTACATAAATCATACAAATAATTCTTAATTCATTGTTTCAAGTTTAACATGTTCAAATGATTTGGTAGAGTCTTGCATAACCTGAATATGATACAAGTAATGTACTGCTGTTCTTGTCAAAGAAGACACCTTCATAACAAGTTCCTATATCCAGATCATCTGGCAGATTTAAAAATTGTTTTGTTTTTTTACCGTCGGCTGATACTATTTGAAATGTCCTATCAGAAGAATTTGAAGCGAAAAAATGTCCATAGTTATCAGCTGTGACACCAGAATCAGCAACGTTCAACTTCCAGATTTCTGTACCATTATCATCGCAGCATGCTATGAAACTTTCGTCAAAATCTTGTAACAAATTGTATCCTTGTAAAAACATAAATAGCCTTCACTAGATAGAAAATCTACTGGTATTGTTCTGATGAGCTTTCCTGTTAAATCAAACTCTAGTATTCCTGTGTGTTTTGCAAGGACATAAAGGTTGTCAGCGTGGTAAGATAAACCACAGCAAGGCTTTCCTACTTTTATTTTCTGTTTGACGACGCAATCATCAATATTTACAATGTTTATTGTTTTATGTTTACAACATGTTACGGCTACGGTAATTGAACTTATCACAGCCAATCCATAAGGAGACATGTCGACATTTATTGATTTCAATAACTGTTCCTCTGGATTATGCACTAAAATCTCATCGTTATTATAATCTGCAAAAACCAGTCTTCCATCATTGATAATTGCACAATCTTTAATATTTTTACCGACTCCAAAAGAAATCTCGCGTATTAACTTCAGTTCTGTCTGGACAATATATCTGACTGCGGTCATCGGTACATTCAACTGTGCTCTTTGGTGCTCCCAAGCGTCGGTCGTAAGCTGACACGGATTTCGGACAACATCTATCATACCAAAACCTTTTAAGTCGGATACCATTTGTGTAAGTTGCGGATCAGTAGATAGTTCTAGAACGACCTCCTAATTAGCTACGTCTTGGTGACAAATCATTGAAACCCATTCGTGTTCTTCTGGCAACTTTTCACTGAGACTTTTTGTTGCTAAAAAGACTTGAACATCGGATAATGATTCTTTTAATTGATGGATTGTTTTTCCAAGTTTTTTTATGTTTGCTCCTCTTTCTTTCAATTTTGCCAGAAGTGTGTTTATTTCGGATATATTTTGTTCGCTTTTAAATTCCAACTCCTTTAACAAATCCGATTCAATATTATCAAGATGCTTGTTTATCTGTTTTCTTAAAGATTTAATTTCTCTTAAAATGTTTTTTTGTTGGTCTCTAATTGTATCAATGTTTCGCTGTCGATGATTTTTAAGTTCATCAATAGTATTGTCTAGCTCCTTGGTCCCCTTTTCAATGTCAAACAGTTCTGTCGATGTCTTAGCATTACGGGCAAGTTCCTCGATAGATTTTAGGTTTGTGCATTGTTTATGTTTTCCCGGTACACATAGAGCACAAGCTGTGACGCAATGGTCAAGACAATAAAACGTTAGTCTCTGATCATGTTCTTCACATTCTTGCTTAATTAATGATGAAACCGATTCTATCCCTACGTACTGACTTACTGGTAAGGTCTGATGTTTCTTACTTGCTTTGTTGACTTTGTGGTCTTCTAAGCACGAGGAACATAGTCCATCATCATAGTCCATACACCAGCTAACAGCAGTCGTAGTTTTATATCTTGCTTCACATGGACCACATAGCTTACCAGTAGAAGATGCCATCCTGAAAATAAATAATTGTCTTGATTGATGGGTTTGTTCATATCGTCGTAACCATGAGCCAGTCCTTCCATCCCTGAATGTGACTTACAGAATTAGATTTATTACCAGGTATATACTTCATAAGCAACACGACAGGTTTCATGTGTGGAGTAGGATCTTCTTATCCTTCCGGTGCACATGATATTAACCCCGGCTTTTGTAGAGGTTCGTGTTGCTCAGTCTATAGTTTTCTGTGTTGTGTTTTGTAAACTGTTGTTTGTAATTTTGTCTTTTGCCATGGTGTTTAAAGTTATCAGTTAGTTATTGAATTATATGTTTAAATGTCTCTTTGGTATCCTACGCATCCCTTTTACTTGTACTGTATATGTAATACAAGTAACTAATACCTGTCGTTGAATTTTGTTCGACAACACTTACACTCACGTCATTTTTGTCTCTGATTTAATACATCTCATTGGCAATCATACCACATCGTCTCATTATTTTTAATTGTGTTGGAGGATATTCACCGACCGGGTTTGTGTCAATGCAATAAAAGGGAAATATGAAATGAAACAAAAATTAGCAACAACTTCAGTAAAATGAAACTGAAAAATACAAAACGCAAATTCTCCCCATGGATCTCAATATGGAAGTTTGGATTTGATTTTAAAACACCCCTATTCATGCATCGAAGTCTTGTGAAAATCAAGACCCATATAATATAGGCCACCAATTAAACCCCATTCATATCTTTCTCAGTTATCATGGTTATCACATATACAGTTTTTGCATCTTAATTTGACCTAAAAGGGTAATATATACAGACATGCATCTAATAGAAATACGAAAATTACTAATCCATTGACGTTAAATAGGTTGGTGAAATTGCAACCAATTGATTCATTCGACAAAACGGGACCCATTCTGATGGCACATTTGTGTTAACCTTCATATAGGAATAGATCCCTCCCCATGGCCCTCTTTTTTAATTTAGATGTTAAATTTAGTGGTTAACATTAGGACCTTAGATTAAACCTCAAAAAGCAAGACTTACACCATGCATTTTCTACATAACAAAATGCCTGCGTCAAGACAGGAATATGACAGTTGTTATCAATTGTTTGATGGGTTTTATTTTTTTATTTTGCCATTTCATAAGGGACTTCAATTTTCCTTGGATTTTGCCGTTTCACGAATTTCCTATTTGAATGCCTCTTGAATTTTCCTTGGATCGAGTTCGATAATTTCGTTATTTTACTTTCTATGTTACATGAGGTGACATTCAATTCTTACGATAAATGAGGCCCCTCATGGGGGGGGGGGGGTCCTAGTAATCACATAATCACCATTTTTTTGCCAATATAATCACATAATCATTAAATATTTGCTTATCTTTAGTAATCAAATAATCATAAACTAAAAATACAGTCCTAGGTAATCAAATAATCATGAAATATTTGGCTTAATAATCAAATAATCATTAAAAAAACGGCCAAGTAATCACATAATCAAAAACCCCATGAGGGCCCTCATAAATTAGTTTAGTAAATTGGCAATTTTGATGTTGTACCATGTTTGTCATAGCTAAGCTTATTTAAGGTCTATTAAATGTTATAATGTTCGTATATATGTTACAGTAAATAGGTGAAATTAGGAATTACACGTAATTACTAAACATTTCAGTAAATGCCTGTAATTACTAGCCAATTTAGTAAAATTACATGTATTTACTAGTTGTTTCAGTGATTACTGGTATTCACTGACTTTCTTTGTCATTTTTACAGAACGAGAAAAAAGAAAGTGTAATTTATGTAAGCTAGATATTGGAGATGAATTTCATTACATTATAAATTGTTCACATTTTACAGAAGAGAGAAATAAATTTATTAATCGAAATGTTAGTATAAGGCCAAATATTATAGTATTTACTGAAATTATGTCGTCTACAAATAGGACAGATCTCATTAATTTATGTAAGTTTATACGAATTATAAACAAGCGAGTGTGTCCTCCTGAATAAGTTCTTTTTGTCTTTGTTGTATATATTGTATATTTATGTTTATGTACTTAATATATTGTATTATACATGCATGTCTTCTCTGTACCTATGTATTTGGTGATGAGAATAAAGATATATATATACAGCTATTTACTAACTTGATATTTTTGTTTTAAAATTAAAGATATAATCCAAGATATAAAATAAGAAAGTAAAAGGGGAGGTATTTTAGGGCTGACTTAATTAAGGATTAATGAATATAAAGCACATCTTTAGTGGTTGTGAATCGAAACTGAAAAATGGTTGTTTTAAAAGTATTGAAACTCACTAAATACCATTTGCAGCATGCAAGACATTGATATCAATCCAAAATTGAGATAAACATTTGTGAGAAGTTTATAGGCAACTTTGTCAGCTCTTTTTGATGATAAACATTTCATAATGCCAAATTTGGTTGATTAATTCTTAAAATCTCAAAAACTCTTTATATTGCAATCTCCATCAAGCATACTCTGCTTTCTTCATTTGCTTTAATATTTTAGTATTAATCAATTTAATCAAAATCAATCATATTATGTCCTTTTTAACCTATTTTTAAATTACTTTACATTATGTTTGAAAATTACATTTTAATTGCTCTGCTCATTTTGGGCGCCGTGATTGGCAAATAAAATATCTGTTGTTTGATGTTGTTGTTGCATATAAACTTGCCCAATGACATAAGTCAAATTCCTTTTACAAAATAGTAAAACGTGAACAGAAGCTTGACTATAATAATGAGATTATTTTCAAGAAGTATATTTTGTGAAAATAAAATCAAGTTTTCCCGTATTTTACTTATACATGGACTTATATGCCAGTTAACATTACATTCACATTGTGGTTAAAGTTTTTAAAATTTTGATAACTTTCTCAGAATATCCTGGATTTCTACCAAACTTGGACAGAAGCTTGTTTATGATCATAAAATAATATCCAGAAGTAAAATGTGTAAAAAAAAATCCCTTTTCGTATATTCGTATATTCCTTATAAATGGACTTTGTTTTTTCCCAGTTAACATTACATACACTCTGCGGTTAATTTTTTTTTTAAAACATTTATTAGATTTCATAAACCATCCTGGATTTTAACCAAATTTGGACAGAAGCTTCTTACAATACTAGTCAAAAGATTTGATATTTCCCCCCATTTTTGTTGAGCCTGCGACTAACAGCTAAAGTAGGCGAGATACTGGGTTCTGCGAAACCCTTACAATTTTAAATCTGAATACATCGGTAACATATCTCCAGCTAGGAGTGGAATTGAAGGTCACATGAATACGCATTCAATGAGGTTCAATTATTCACTTGCAAGTGCAAAAATCATCAACCATGTTTCTCTGCTTATTTTAGTAAAATAGAACCAGATTGACTGCTAAAAGTGAATTATAATTTCACTATATAATTTCCATTAATGATTTAACAAACAAAAAAAATCATATTTAATTTATTTTATATCTCGTAGCTAATGCTCTTATAACAAAAAAAAAGGTACATTTTAGGCTGATCACTTTTTAAGAGTACTCACTGATCTTCTATATCTAGAATTACCATAACTTTTGACCCTTTTACCATATTACAACATTGTTTTTAACAGTTAGTAATTAGGTGTCAAAATTCATTTTAAAGTTAGTAGTTACTGGTAATAACTGGGCCGTTTCAGGAATTACTTGTATTTACTAAGTACACGGTGGGTATGGTTGTCCTGCGAGAGAACGTACTGTGATGGTGATACGGTCCTGACGGGTGCTGGTGGATCCTGATTCTGTGCTGGTGGGTTTGTTTACATTGTATCAGAACGGCAATAAAACGACTGTTTTGTTGCTTAATTTTTCTCTGATGCGTCATAAGTACCATGCAAAGTATATTACAACAATATTATATTGCAAAAGTCGTGCAAGTACGTTAAACGGAATTGTCCTGACGCGGTGCTGGTGATAAGAAAAACGGTCCTGGTTCTGTGCTCCTATGTCCTGGTTCTGTGCCTTTATATTTTAGTTAAAAGTGGCATATATTCAATATCATTGATGCTGTACTGTATATTGAATAATTAATTATTGCCTTCTTTTTTGAAATTTACATTGTTGTGAATCTGTTTACTGTTATTATGAAAGAAAAAATACCCCTATTTTTTTTTTTATTATTTTTTAATTAACTGTAATCTTATTCATTGGCCTGTTAATGGAACCCTTCTTGTCCCCTTTAAGATAAAGAAAATATGTTAACGATTTTCGGGATTACGATTATTTTGCAAGATCACCAAAATACTTATATAAAGTAGATGATGTGGTATGTTTGTTGTCAATGGACAAATTTCCATAACAAACCCCAAAGGAAGTATGTGTTAATAACCATACGCCATCGTAACACCTTCAACAATAACCCATTACATAAAAATGTAAGAAAAAGCAAGGTTACAGTGAAAGTTTTAAGCTTGGAATGGTTTCCCGTAAGATTAAAAAGTTGTATTTTAAAAGAAAAATTAATCTTATAGCTATCAAGAATCACTTGCTGTATCTGTAAGATTTTTTTCAACATAACTTTTTTGTCTGAACGGTTATCAGTTTTTTTTTCGAAAGTTAGATAGAACACTAAAAAAAATCACTATTTTATGAAAGGGCAGACTAGAATATGTCAGAGAATGAAGACGAGATAACCTAGAGAACACTAACAAAACTAAGATTTCTTAGCTTTTTCATTTCAAAATTCCAAAATAAATAAAGAATTACGGGGGAGGAAGTGAACAATGTGTCCTACTTTACTATATTTAAATATTTTTATGAATAAAAATTCAATGTGCCTTAATTATAATTGAAAATGAGTAAATGGAAAAAATACCTAACTAAAATACACTTTTATTTTAATATTGGTAATATCACTTTAAGCTTTTAAGTTTTGTTTGTCAAACACACCATCTCTGTAGTAATGACTCCTTACTAAGATATTTCACTTCATCCATTTTTTCTGCATTTTTTTATATTGTAAATTCTTAGTATTATTATATAAAAATGTAGCCTTAATTTATATTTAAAAAAAACTGAATCTAAAGCCAAATATATCAAACATTTTTGTTTCCCTCTATCCGTTTTCAGGGACAGTAACAATCAACGTAAACACGCCTGGAAAGTAAAATGCTTACTCGGCTGTCTGTAATCGACCATTTTTAGACACCCTCCTAAAAAACAAACCGGGGTGGGGGTTCAGAGATGCAAATTAACTACTTAGCTCAATATTTTATCTTTTCGTGTATGGTTTATGACCCCTTCTGTGGCCTGTCAATTACGAAATGTGCAAACTGCAAAAGTATCAAAACAGCACAGACAATGAATAATAGAGACATAATTTTGTACATATATCAAGGGGAAACTTCTTACAAAGCATTATTATTTATAGTTCATTATTGTATTTAGTAGAAAAAGAGAATTTGGTGAAAATAAAAGCACTATTTTTGAAGAAAATTCACAAACCTTTGTACAAAGATTTTTGTTATGTTTAGCATGGGATCAACGCAAGGGTACATTATCCTTAAAAATCTATTTAAAAGTATTTAAAACTAACGTTTGCTTTGTTAATTGTGCATTTCAAAATTCCCCAAGAGTTACTGGGAAATAGAAATATAGTCACTTGGTCTTCTCCAGACCGGCAGTAAAACGCTTGCCGAAGTGGGGCGTCCGATTGGCTGTGCGGGATGTATCAAGTTCGCAGTCGCGTCCGGTCAGAATGGAGACGTTAAATCACACGTTAAGAACCCTTTCAACAACTCTTTGAGGGGTCCGTAGGTGGCCTGCTGCAAGGCAAAATTTCTGTTTCTATCCAATACATCCTCATTTTCCAGTGACAGTCCAAAATTCCACGACCATTGGCCTCTTTTATTACAAGACCTACCTATTTTATTTATTGTGAACTTGCTCTCGTCCTGAATATGCATGAAATATTTGCCACTGGACGTAAAGCAACCAACTATCAATCAATCAATAGCTTCATACTACCAATTGAGTTTAAAACAAGTATATAAGTTAAAAAAAGAAATTCTTAGATTAAACACCTACATTTAACTTTAAAATGTCATAACAGTTTAAAACAATACAAATCTACACACACACACAAACTGGCTTAATTTCAAATGGTTATCAACCTGAATCGCTATAAGATCATATAAGCTCACCTGTGTAGAGGGGTCGTGTGAGGTTCATGTGTTGTTTTGGTGTCCGCAATTACAAAACGATCTTTTCTGAAATTATACTTGACCAAATGTTACCACATGATTTTTCAAGAGTGAATCTAGAAAAAACAATATCCACAACAAACATGACCACTGTCTGTCAAAATGTATTCGAGTTTTTAGTTACAGCCGATTCCATTGAGTATGTAGGCAAACATAATATCTTTGGTAAGCTTGCTTGTTAGCTAAACCGTACCCTCCTTTCGAAGTAGCCTGGTCCTACAGATAGAAAGATGTGTCATTTGTCGGACTAGTATACTCTTAAAGTAGGGTAGATTACATAACCTAACAATGACTTTTCTGTTCATCAAGCAATATAACCAAAGATATTCCCTTTGTTTTAACACTCATTGAAATTGGCTTTAATATTGCAAAAGTTCAAGCAATTAGGGCAAAACTTTCCGAGTAAAAAAAATCAAAATGTCTTTCCGAGTAAAAAAAAATCAAACTGTCTATCTACCTTGCACATTTCAGAACCTTCAGATCAGATAACGAAACTGGGTCCAGCAACATTTATAAGCAATTTAAGATTTTGACCCTCACAGTTTCCATTCACCTTCCATTCATGATCATTAAATTGAACTGTAAAACATTTCTTGGTACCTTCTTTATTCCTTTATAAGTCTTATGTAAACATAATTATGACAATATAAACTGAGCACAAGATGCACTGCACACTTTTAATGTTCTGCTTCATTTAACATTAAAATGTGAACTTAAGTTTTGAGACTTTTTTAATCGACGCGATTGAGATTTTTTTTTATATGAGAACATAGTTTATCTATTAGTTGAAAATGCGGCTTTGAAATAGCTTTCAGTACCTGCGAGCATTCGTTGTTCAATAATGTGTGTCTTTGTGTTATTATTTAATGTGATAATTTGTTGTGTTGGTACAGCACTGTAACAACGAAGGAGGAAATGAGGATCGAGGGTTGGTTGGGTGGAAGTGGGGAGGGGTATGCGGAGCGCTGACAAACATGTCTATGCGGCATGGGCTTTGATCATTGTTGAGGCATCAATGTAAGGGGCATTTAATATCTTAATAAAACTATTCTTATTTTCAGATACTAAACTATATTGTTCTCTGATATTGGACGAAAGATGTTGCCCTTTTATGTAATTATGTTATACAAGTTACGATCATTTGAAAACACATATTAAACGGCCAAATGGATGCACAAGAGCTAATATAGGAGTAATAGATCCTATTGACAACAATTATCTGCCCAATTTTATTGATTTTGTAACATTTGTTTCAAATATGACCAACTTCTTATCCAAAATCACCAGCACCGTATCAGGACCCACCAGCACAATGACAGGACCCACCAGCACAGTATCAGGACATGAGTAAATTGAAAAAATGCTAAATTTTAATAAATTGCAATGTTTTTTTACAAAATAGTTTTGTCGTGTGGATTGCGGTATAGAAAGTGGACTCTATGAGCATTTTTGTTTTATTTTTTCAGTTCGAGATTTTCTGAAAATGAGCATTTTTGTGTTACGCTTACTGAAACAGTTTAGAGGGTCAACTTTTCAATGGTTTACATATGAACCCATAAGAAACAAAATTGAAAAATCTCAACTGTTTTCTTCCCTTTTTTATGAGTGAAAACGTCAAAAATCATCATTTTCGTCTTTGTTTACATTCTTTCGTTGATCACCAGCACCCGTCAGGACCAAATCACCAGCACAGTACGTTCTCTCGCAGGACAACCATACCCACCGTGAAGTACATCGGGAAAAACATGTAATTCCTAAATTTTAGTAATTACATGTAATTCCTAAATTTTAGTAATTACATGTAATTCCTAAATTTTAGTAATTACATGTCATTCCTAATTTCACCTATTTACTGTAACATATATAAGACCAGTGTCAGAGGGAACAATATATTATTATATATTTAATTGATCCAACTTTTTGTGTACTATACATATGTGGATATCTATTTTTCTTTTTTTCTTTTTGGGCTGCTTGTTTGTTATCTATATCAACCACACTTGCAATAAAATGCATTAGTATTAAAAAAAACAACATACTATAGATTCTTTATCTACGTATTCTTTAAGAACTTAAATAGTTCTCGTTTAACTTTTTTTTTTTTTTATCTCATTGTTTGTATTGTATTATGAAAAAATTATTGATGTTGTAATGTTTATGCCCTTTGGGGCCCATAATTGGAAATAAAATATCTTATCTTATCTTATACTGGGAAATAATTTCTTCTTCTCACAGTGAAATGGAAATGTGTGTACTTACCTTTGGCAGGTTTACGTTTGAGAGAAATACCCGAAACCAAAACTGAAATGAAGTCAGTCGACAGGGAAGTATATTTGATATAAATCTGCCGACACAGGTATTGTTTGGTTGAATGAATTTTAAATCGTGGTGCAGTTATCTCCCGTTTAGCATTAAAACTCAACTGGATGCATATGACCAGCCGCAAAATATCTAAACGGTACCAAAGCAGTAAGAAGTGTATATAGAGTAAAAGTTTCAAATGCATATTTGGTATTAAAATTACCAACAAATTAAACATTTCACCTGACATTTGAAAGGATATAATAAACAATTTAGTATCCAGTCTTTAGCATAGTTGGCTTGATTGCCAAACTTGTCAAATTTTGAAAAAATGTTATGTCTGTATTTTAAATTATATATATTTTGTCTGATATAAATTAGAATTGCCTTCCACTGCTATTTTCATTAAGTATTTATTTTATACAACTATATATGTAACCATGACATTCCATTCATCTCGTTGTTCTTGTATATATGTTATTGTTGTAATTACTAGTTGGTTATATCCTGATGGGGTCTTGAGAAGTAAAAGTTTTAAGTTTTAATTTTCAAGTTTAGACTACATGAACCTGCTAAAGAGAGTAAGCCCCTATAATTACAAAGATATATGTACGGAGGAGTTGTGCTTGATTTTTGGATGATGAGGACATAATCTTTCAATCTGTTTAATTGATTTTACTGATGGTGTCAGAAACTGTTACATTGTTAGTCTAGTCCTTTGTTAGCTTTTGTATCATGACATCAGACTCGGAATTCTTTTAAACTTAGTAGACTGTTTATTGGGACTGTACTTCCACGCAGTTGTTTAACATCTCAACTGTCACCGTGCACCTTTGTGAATTTAGAGTTGTGCAAATTCACATCCTAAATAACTATTTTTATTTTGGCATATCTTTGGAGTATTTGCGCCGTGTTTGGAAATTTTAAGATTAATCCAGCATTCGCTAAATTGTATAAATTTCAAGATTTTGATAGAGTCTTAATTTGAATTCACATGATTCATTTATCATCGTGCAATTACCGAGGAAGATATCTGTTATCCGAAATATCTAACATATTGTTCGTTTTATTGTGTTTTTGGTGATGTTGTACCCTTTTAGACTTGTTATATATTATATTTTGTAGTGTACTGCATCATGTTTAAATGATCCAGCGCCTCGTAAGATTTATCGTTGACTATTTATATAATTGAGCTGATCTGTAACAATAACATCTACATGCCTTATATATCATGTACTGTAGTACCACACGACCACCTGGGCTTCAAAATAAAGCTTTCAGTGGCCGTGTGTTACCTTTCACTGTGCTTAAACGGCCGTGGGTAACTTAAGTTACCCACAGCCCAATATGGCGGACTCCAAACTCTTTGAGATGATAGTTGATACGAAATCTACTTTTTGCAACGTTTTTCATGGTCTATGAAAATATTGATAGGATTTTTGAATAAAGAAATCACTTACCATCACTACAAATTTGTTAAATTCGACCTCACTTTAGCGCAAGGCCAACTTTTAAAAAGTGCATAAGATGTCCGTAACTTAAAAGTAAAAAATAATCAGACTGTCCGTAACTTTATTTTTGGATGTGGGTAACTTTTTTTCAAAATTATAAGATTAACAATTTCAACACTTAAAGGACAATAAACACTATCAAACCCCTTAATTATAACATAGATTTATACAACAACGATATGCTTCAAACTAAACAAGAGAAAAAAGCAAACCAGAGTGTCACGGATTTTCCGTTAAATTTTTAAAAATTATTCCCTGGATAAACGTGATCTGACGGTACGGAGAAATTTCTCTAACATTCTTCTATCTTTATAGATTGTTCACTGATGAGTCCTTGGCCTGTATAGCTGCGGAAAAAATTATATCCGTTTCTTTGAATAATTTCTGAATTGTTAGCCAAAAAAGTATGGTACCTTCACTATATCTAGTGTGATGTGAACAAGTGTCAGTTTATAATAGCAATAAAGGTAGATTTAAAATCTCCTAAAAGTTTCATTGGCCTCAGGGATTCAATAAGATCGGGTATCAAATCATACATATCTTCTTTAGAGGTTTGGACTGATTCATCTATGTATTTCTGCTAAGAATTGACCTCCGAACTTGTTCTCCTAAGGTGATTTTCATATGTTCACTATTAATGTAAATTTTACAGTTAGAAATGGTGAGATTTATAACCTGCATGTCATGATTTATCATCTAAAACTTTAACAGTTAACAATCTATAAAGCCAGTAGAATGTAAGATACATTATTTTGCCGTACAATTTTCTACATAAGAAAATGCCTGTACCCAGTCAGGAAAATGGCAGTTGTTATCCATTCGGTTGAGTTTTGGATTTTTCAATTTGATAAGGGACTTTCCATTTTGAATTTTCTTCCGAGTTCAGTATTTTTGTAATTTTACTTTTTAATGCCTGTACCGAGGTAGGAATATGACCGTTGTTTTCCATTCGTTTGGTGTGTTAATTTATACTTTTGGCTTTGCCATTCCATAAAGGGCTTCCTGTTTGAATATTCATAGGAGTTCGGTATTTTTGTTTCCCTAAAAGATTTATATAACTTTTTAATTAATGAACATTTCTTTTGTATTCATGGTATTGTAATTATATAGGAGCAAACTTCCTAACCGAAGCCAGGCGGCTCCATCTTGGGCTGTGGGTAAGTTACCCACGGCCGTTTAAGCACAGTGAAAATGCCACAGCGTCGCTTATTTGACGTTTTTGACATTCACCATTACATGTAACCGTTTTTTGCATTATTGCGTTTTTGAAACGTATTTATTTTGTTATAAAAACATCTAAAACTTAAATTCGGAATATACTTTTTCTTTCAAATGTTTTTTTTCTTTTTAAATGTTTTTTTTCTTTCATGTCATTTTTTGTTAAAGCGAATGACAGAAACCCAACAACAACAAAATTATACATGTATATACAAAATTAATATCTTCAGACAATGGAGAACATTATTATTGTCCTTTCATAATATGTTTTTACTTTTTGGATTCTCGGAGGTCGAGCCTTAAAATTCAGACAAATAAGACAACCCATTGTTGTGTTGCTGCCCCTGAATTGGTATTTTTGTTGTTGCCATTTTTGATTATTATCTTGTTTATTATTATAGATAGAGATAAACCGTAAACAGCAATAATGTTCAGTAAAGTAAGATCTACAAATAAGTCAACATGACAAAAGTTGCCCTTTAACAGGGGCGGATTTAGGCGGGGGCGTGGCGGGTGTGCGCCCCCTAAAATTTGCAAAGTATGGGTTGTCTTTAACTTGTTTCAGTATCAGAAGAGATCATTCCTTCTTAACACTCAAAGTATATAAAACAGTCAGTTTAACCAGGGACTTTCTATAATAAGTATCTTAGTAACAGAATCAACGTGTTTTCTTATCAACTGACCTACGATTTATTCAAGTTCTATAAATATTATATACTTCAAAGGAAGGTGTCTGACTGAAAAATAACAAAAATCAATAGCAGTTAAAGTACAAAAAAATGTTACAATGTATTTGGCGTTTTTATAATCAATTTCTTTGATAATCGAAGTGCCGAATTCTGTATACCGTATTACATGCATGGCCACAAAATAAAAATAACTTCGTAAATGCAACTCATTCTGATTTTAGTGGTTTGTGGCGAACACAGTATTTCTGAGACTACTATAACACATGTGTTATAGTAGTCTCAGAGTATATATATAAAGTCTGGCACGACCTCCGAGAATCCAAAAAGTAAAAACATATTATGAAAGGACAATTGAAAATCACGGCGAAAAGTAGAAATTTTCGTTGGCAAAATCTAATGCTAGTCTCTAGTATTGGTCATGTGAGCTAATGTGATCTGTCTTGTCTCACTTTGTTTCCGTCGATCCGCCCGTCTATCTCAACTCTTTAACTTTCAACCGTCCTAACCAAGTTTGTCGAGGATGGTGTTATGGAGTTTGTAAATAAAACGAAGTCTTGTTATTTCTTATTAGAGATGAAAAATCTGTAAGAAATATTTCATATTTCAATAAATAGAATAAAGATAAATATTATACATTCATAACAAATATTTCATTTCTGAATCTGCATTGAATTAGCCCAAGCACAATTTTAGATTATATATTTTATCATCTTAAGATTTACAGCTTATCGGTGTAATAAAGAAAAAACAAATTATAATTGCAGCAAAACATGTAGACAGAGCATGTTAACTATTTTGTAAATTGCTGTCCCTGACTATCCTAAGACCATCATAAGACACCTCTTGTGCAGTCCTAACTTTATGACCAACTTTAAGTCATTCTAAGTAAGGACCACTTTGAGAAACCCACTAAGCCTATGAACCCCCTAAGATATGTTGTAAGACCATTCTTAGACATGTCTTAGTCCTAAAATTTATTTCCCTATTTTTCAGCTTGTTATGTCAGCCCTCTAAGTGATTGTTTGTCCTCGTTCTTGTGATGGTTCCATGCAGGTTGGTTGTGGGTATATGCCTTCTATCCATGTCATAATTGCACGTTAATTTGGTGCAGGCATCTCTCTATGGTGCGCTTTCCAGGGCATGAATTTTAGTCTAGTATTTGGTATTTGTGGGACAGTTTTTGTCTGTTATGTAGAGTGTTTATCTCTTGCTTTCGAATGAAGGCATTTTTTTTTGGTGTAGTCTCATTAAGGGTAAGCCATGGTAACTTTAATTGGTAATTTGGGCCATTCTTGGAGAAGTCAAGACATTGTATACTTATATCATGGATTTTCCTTATTGTATATAATCAGCATAATTTTAAATGTAAATTGCATAAAATTTCTCAAATTGCAACTTTTATTATTAAAATGAAACAAACAATATTTCAAGAGAAGCAACTTTGCTGACAATTGTTTTTATTGTAGATTTTTTCTGATTTCACAACTGTATATCATAAAAATTGTCATTTTTAATTAAGGAATATAATGTTAATGTTTTATAATAGATGCATTCTTTGTATAATTTTTAATGTTATAGTTTCATGTAATTCTGTACAGAATGGCTCTCTTTTTATATTTATATATTTTTACATTTAATGTAATGTTGTATTATATATTAATGAGAGATGAGACTTCAATAAAATATTGAATTGAATTAAAAATATTAAAATAAAAATTCAACACTTCCCTAATTACATGTTATTTACATTGTTATAAAAACACTTTAAAATTTTTATCTAAATTCACATTTCGCCTTAGTTCAATTCCCATATCACCTTAGTATTTTTTTTACCTTTTTTACCTGGAATTCACAACTATTCTTATCATTTAGAAAAAAATAATAGGTCATTATCTCACCAATTTGTATAAAAAGTTGTTCATGAATTATCCATGTTATAAATCATGATTATGGAATTTGAAAAAAAAAGGTAGTTTAAAAAAAATGTATACAACTCAATCTACAAGTCAAAGACCGAGTTTGTTCACTTTATTTGTATGAATAATGGTGGGTCGAGTTTGTTTTATGCCAACTTTACCAGCAGCGTGGCCGTCTTCTAGTCTTGCTCGGTCGGCTTTGGGCCGAAAAGACTGGGACGAATTCATATTTCAGTTATCTCCCCTTAGTTGTGTTGCCTCAAAAATGGCGATTGTCAGTAAAACAATAACACTGGAAATATTACAAATGAAAACTGTTGTCCTCTGACCATAGAAAGCATCAAAGGTTAAAACGTAATTCTGAGCTCATTGTTTAACCATTCAAATGATTTTATTGTTCTAATGCATCACGTGAAATCAAGTATGAGACTGTCTCTCCCGTTTCCTGACGAATTTTAACTTTGCGTGCTTAAAACAGTAACATAGTAAATAGATAGTGCTTTAAAAACGCCCTCCCACAACTCTCCAATCAGTTCAATGAAAACAACTTACGGTGCCTGCACTGTGTAACAATACAGATACATTTTCCCCACGGCATAGGTTCACACACACCACAAAAATGGCACAATTTCCCACAAACCTTTTTGAGATAAATTATTTCTGTCACACTTTGTGTCTGCAGGATTTTACTTATTTTGCTGCTGGCTGTATTTGAAATCAGCTCATCATGCCATTCAAGAGGAGGCGGTATCTGATATACTGTTAACCAACTTACAAATTTATGTATTTACATGACCGATGTCTTTAGTCTTTAGAAGTGTCAACTTGACACTATAATCTCTCTGTAATTTGGATCACACTGGTAAATTTACATCACTTTTGTATAAAACTCATTGGTACATTTGTATTTATGATGTGGCACTGCAGAAAAAAATATATTTATAACTAAATAAATAATTAAATAATTAATTACCCAAAAAAAATTAAATTAAAATTGAATAAATAATTAACCCTTATAAAACCTTAACTATCTATTTTGTGAACCTTCCAGTATCTTTAATAAAGACCCCTAACAAATGTTGAATATCTTCTATGTGATGTTTGTAATTATCATTTTCTGTTGTTGCTAACAATACTTCAGATTCAAGTGTTAGTTTTGCGGTGATGAAGTACAAATGTAGAGTGCTGAGCGGAGTTTTTCTCTAGCCTCCTCATAATTTTCACAATCCAGTAGGTAATGGTCAACTGTTTCTACTTGTCCACAGCTGCATTTGTTGATGAGTGCTGGGCATATTGTTGATTTGTAAAAGTTTAAATTGCAATATCCTGTTCTTAGACTAGTAATTATTCTATATATTTCAGTTGACGGCTTGTCTTTTGGAAGTGTATTTTTTTTTGTATATCTTGCTTTGTAAATATTGGAATGCTTTGTACAAAATGTATTTTTTCTGCCTCCTGTGCTGCTTTTTTAGCTAGTTGGTCTGCTAGTTCATTACCTTGTATGTCAGGGTGTCCAGGGGTCCATTCAATGGAAACAATGATTCCTTCAGATTTAAGTGCCAATATACCAATTTTAATATCATGAATAGTTTTGCCATAATTATCTGATTTCCAATTTAAAGTTAAAATTCCAATTGCTGATTGGCTGTCTGAGAAAATTTGGATGGATTCAGTGTTTTTTCTGTTGTTTGGAATTATAAGAAAATCTATTACTAGCTTGATAGCTACTAATTCCCCTAATAAAATAGATCCTCTATTGGAAACTGGCTGGGTTAACTCCACATGTTCTGTGCTGTTTGATATTAAAATAGCTGCCCCAGCACCACATGGACCTGGATTTCCTTTGCAGGAGCCATCAGTGAAAGCTAATGTTGTATTATTTTTAAGTTGATGTATTTTTTCCAAAATATTTTTTTTTCCCTGAAATGCTTGTTCCTCTGATCTAGACTTTGAACTTCCGAGATTTTTCCAATACTCTGGTGGTGATTTTGAGGCTGCTAACCCTCTGAATTCAAATTGAGACTCTATACAGTCAGAATCAATCTCTGTTGACCTTTTCATGTCTTCAGCCTGTAATACCATTCTTCCAATTGGTGAGATTATTTTTTCAGGTTCATTTATATTTTTCCAATCTTCAAAAATTTGTTTAATAGGGATAGTTATTTTATATGATTTTATTTTTATACGACCGCAAATTTTGAAAAAAATTTCGTCGTATATTGCTATCACGTTGGCGTCGTCGTCGTCGTCCGAATACTTTTAGTTTTCGCACTCTAACTTTAGTAAAAGTGAATAGAAATCTATGAAATTTTAACACAAGGTTTATGACCATAAAAGGAAGGCTGGTATTGATTTTGGGAGTTTTGGTCCTAACATTTTAGGAATTAGGGGCCAAAAAGGGCCCAAATAAGCATTTTCTTGGTTTTCGCACTATAACTGTAGTTTAAGTTAATAGAAATCTATGAAATTTTGACACAAGGTTTATGACCACAAAAGAAAGGTTGGGATTGATTTTGGGAGTTTTGGTTTCAACAGTTTAGGAATTAGGGGCCAAAAAAGGGCCCAAATAAGCATTATTTTTGGTTTTCGCACAATAACTTTAGTTAAAGTAAATAGAAATCAATGAAATTTAAACACAATGTTTATGACCACAAAAGGAAGGTTGGTATTGATTTTGGGAGTTTAGGTCCCAACAGTTTTGGAATTAGGGGCCAAAAAGGGACCCAAATAAGCATTTTTCTTGGTTTTCGCACCATAGCGTTAGTATAAGTAAATAGAAATCTATGAAATTTAAACACAAGGTTTATGACTATAAAAGGAAGGTTGGTATTGATTTTGGGAGTTTTGGTCCCAACAGTTAAGGAAAAAGGGGCCCAAAGGGTCCAATATTAAACTTTGTTTGATTTCATCAAAATTGAATAATTGGGGTTCTTTAATATGCCGAATCTAACTGTGTATGTAGATTCTTAATTTTTGGTCCCGTTTTCAAATTGGTCTACATTAAGGTCCAAAGGGTCCAAAATTAAACTTAGTTTGATTTTAACAAAAATTGAAACCTTGGGGTTCTTTGATATGCTGAATCTAAAAATGTACTTAGATTTTTGATTATGGGCCCAGTTTTCAAGTTGGCCCAAATCGGGGTCCAAAATTAAACATTGTTTGATTTCATCAAAAATTGAATAATTGGGGTTCTTTGATATGCCAAATCTAACTGTGTATGTAGATTCTTAATTTTTGGTCCAGTTTTAAAATTGGTCTAAATTAAAGTGCAAAGGGTCCAAAATTAAACTAAGTTTGATTTTAACAAAAATTAAATTATTGGGCCTCTTTGATATGCTGAATCTAAACATGTACTTAGATTTTTGATTATGGGCCCAGTTTTCAAGTTGGTCCAAATCAGGATCTAAAATTATTATATTAAGTATTGTGCAATAGCAAGTCTTTTCAATTGCACAGTATTGTGCAATGGCAAGAAATATCTAATTTCACAATATTGTGAAATAGCAATTTTTTTTTTAATTAAGTGTTATCTTTCTTTGTCCAGTATAGTAAGCAAGAAATATCTGCAAGAATTTTTTTTTAATTGGAGTTATCTTTCTTTGTCCAGAATCAACTTAAATCTTTGTTATATACAATATACCATGTATATTCACTTTTTACTACCAACTGATAAATTTAAATAATCTTTACCATTCAGTGATAACAAGCAGTTTTTTTTACATCTTAATATTTTATGATGTATTTAAATGAGTAGTAATTGTTGCAAACTCCATTAGAATATTTTAATTGAAATTAGTTTTGGAATAAGGGAAAGGGGGATGTGATTAAAAAATTGGGTGCAATTTTTCTCATTTGAAATTTCATAAATAAAAAGAAAATTTCTTCAAACATTTTTTTGAAAGGATTAATATTCAACAATAGTGAATTGCTCTAAGAGAAAACAAAAATTTTAAGTTCATTTGAATACATTCATTCTGTGTCAGAAACCTATGCTGTGTCAACTATTTAATCACAATCCAAATTTAGAGCGGAATCCAGCTTGAATGTTGTGTCCATACTTGCCCCAACCGTTCAGGTTTCAACCTCTGCGGTCGTATAAAGCTACGCCCTGCGGAGCATCTGGTTGCAATTTGTCTGATACCGGCTTCTTCTCTTTTGAGGTCCAGTGGTAGTATTCCTGCTACTACTTCTAAGGCTTCTATACTAGCTGTTGTTGGTTGGTTGAGACATAAGGCTAGTCCTTTCCTTTGAATAGCATTTAATTTATTTATATGGGTGTTGTTGTTGATTTGCCATACACTGCTAGCATATAACATTGTAGATAGCACTATACTTTGATATATATTTGTATTAAGATTTTTGTAGATACCTTTGCTATTCCCTTGATGTTTCTGATTATCCCTAAGGATTTTTGTGCTTTTTGCTCAACAGTGTCTATGTGTTTGTTGAAATTACATTTTTCATCTAAAGTAAGGCCCAAAATTTTGGGGTTTGGATTGTGTTTTAATTCCTTTCCTTGTAACATTATCTTGATGTTTTCTTTTGTCATACCATTTCTGGAAAATACACAAAATTCTGTTTTTTCTATACTAAGGTTTATTCTCCATTTTGTTGACCATTCATGGATAGAGTCAATATCTTTTTGTAACTCCTTTACTAGTTCATGTTTGTCTTTGCCTGTTTTCCAGATTGTCCCATCATCGGAAGACGAATACGAACCTAAAACATATGAAATTTGTAATCGGATGCGGAGAAAAAGAAACAAACCAAAACAAAAATTGGATTGAATGTGATACTTGTCAAGCGTGGTGGCATTCAAAATGTGCTTGTATTAGTGAAAAAGACGCTATTAAATATACAAAATACAATATAAAATTCGTATGTGCTTTCTGTGTTATTACTCAACAAAAAGAAACATGATATATTGCAAAATGTATGGGTTTCTGTTGACAAGATTGACAATTTTCAATGATGCTTTTTAAAATTGTCTGATAATTTCTTTAATTTGTGTCAACTTTGCTTTATTTTTATTCATTTACCACATGTGCCACAATATGTAGAGAATGTAAAACCAAAAAATCACTGTCAGATTAACAATAACATATACATGTATCTACACATAGAGTGAAATAAAAAAAAATAGTAAGATAAAATAAAAATTTGTCCTGCCTGCCTACATGGCCTAGGCCTTTTTATTTTTGCGTATAGGGAAACTGATATCAATTTTTGTAAATCATTTAAATGAGGCTTTTCTAAAATTTGAAGATAAAACTATGATAGAAACTCCAAAGACATCATGGTCATGAAGGTTGGATTTGTAAATGAGAAACTGATCTTTGATACAGGAATTACCTTGTGAACAGTCACTGAACATGGTGAACTACAATGTAAACATGATGAACAAAATTGAGAATGGAAATGGGGAATGTGTCAAAGAGACAACAACCCGACCAAATTAAAAAACAACAGCAGAAGGTCATCAACAGGTCTTCAATGTAGCGAGAAATCCCTCACCCGGAGGTGTCCTTCAGCTGGCCCCTAAACAAATATATACTAGTTCAGTGATAATGAATGCCATACTAATTTCCAAATTGTTCACAAGAAACTCAAATTAAAATAATACAAGACTAACAAACGCCAGAGGCTTCTGACTTGGGACAGGCGCAAAAATGCGGCAGGGTTAAACATGTTTGTGAGATCTCAACCCTCCCCCTATACCACTAACCAATGTAGAAAAGTAAACGCATAACAATGATGAAGCTTGTTTAAGATCTGCATGATCTGGCTCAGCATGCTCAGTCTGTTGGTCTAGTACAAAGCAGCATTAACACAAATGTATTTAGATTGCATTCGAAGATGGATGAAAGATAACAGAGAGACAGTCAAATTCATAAATTAAAAATAAACTGACGCCATGGCTGAAATTTAAAAAGACAAACAGACAAATAATAGTACACATGACACACCATGGAAAACTAAAGCAAAGCAACACGAACCCCATTAATATTCTCGTCATGAATATGCATACTTATGTGCTGCTGGCCATGGACATTTATAAGCAGCCAGCCATCATCAGATCATTATTATATATGTTAAACTTATTCTTTTCAGATGAAGCCTAGTTCATCAGAATATATTGGCCATTATGTCAGAGCAGTTTATGACTTTGAAACTCAACACCCAAAGGAAATAAACTTAAAGAAAGGGGACATAATCAAAGTTACGAAAATCATTGACGGTAACTGGTTACATGGAATAAATAGAAATGTAGAGGGGAATTTCCCCAGTAGTTTTGTAGAGAAGATCTCCATGCCTGTTGTGACTCCAGGACAAATGGTATTTGGTGCTATTGAGAATTTCCCAGCTCAACAAGATGGGGATTTGGAATTCAGAAAAGGTAAGGGCTGTTCCAGAAAATACTATGTCCCCCCCAGGGACGACACTTTTTTTTAACCCCCACCACCCACAGAAATAAAATTTAATTAGAACAGCACTCCCTTTGCATTTTGGTTTTTCAAATACAACCACCCACATAATATTTAAAAAAATTGCCTTCCCTGGGGGGGACATAGTTTTTTCTGGAACAGCCCTAAATGTATATACTGTAACATGTGTAAATTCCGAAATTATTGCATGCATTTATTAATATTGCGATTTTTTTCATTTTAGACTACAATCATGACAATGCGATTTTAATTTTTGTGATATTGAGAAAAATCCTGTTTTATTCACATACAGAATTTCAAAATGAGAATTTCAATTATTGTGATTATAACATTATGTCACATTTTTCGCAATAATAAAAACATCACAATAATTTCTGAATTTACATGTACAATAGTTCATGCTTAAACAAGATTTCTTTAAGTTTTTTGGAGATTTATATTTTAATTTTAGAACAGTTATTAATAATAAAAATTAAAGATCTTTATTCTTAGTACTATCATGACTAGCATGACTATAATAATTATTGTTGAAATGTTTAAAATCATGAACTCAAATTTTCTTATCTACCATGTCTACCTTTAAAGTTTAGTGATTATGCTATATTGTGATGTAATACCGAAAGAAGAAAACAATTATTTTATGGATAATTTGGAAAAAAGAAGAATGCTATGTATATATTTTCTAAAAAAAAAATACATTAGAGAAACAGTTTCCATCACCATTTAATATTTAACTGTTTACAGCAGTGCAACAAGACTGGTGTAAGGCAATTTGAGAACTCAGTCAAATTATTGAGTTTTAGCATTGTTTAGAGTTTTAGCCAAGGCTTTTTACAATTGGATGTTTAGAATATCTGGTATCAATGTAAAAGAGAGGCAATACCAGAGGGACATTCAAATTGATAAATCTAAAATAAACTGACAACCCGATGGCTAAAAAAGAAAAAGAAAAACAGACAAACAGGTGTACACAAAACATGTGAAAACACAAAAAAATTAAGACTTAGCAACACGAACCTCACCAAAAACTGTGAGAATATAAAAACATGCATAATTCATTATACTGTAAATTTAGAAATTATTGTGTGCATTTATTTTTGCAATATTGTCATTTTAGACTAAAATGGAATTTTAATTTTTGCAATACTTAGAAATATCTTGTTTAATTCATAAAAAAATGATTCAAAATGTGAGTTTAATTTATTGTGAGTATACCCCTGTTGCATTCATGGCATTTTTGCAATAATAAAAACATCCTAATAATTTCTGAATTTACAATAAGCAATTTCTAGCATTTAAAGACAGATAATGGATCATTATAATGAACATTAATCCAAAACTTTCTTGTCATGCTTATAGGAATGGTTATAGAGGGTACAGAAAGAATTGATGATAACTGGTGGAGGGGTAAAATTGGAACACAGTCTGGAATTTTTCCAACCACCCATGTCATAGAACTTGAAGTTCCCCAAGCTTTAAGAGATAGAGCTGCAAGTGTGCATTCTTCAGAGCCTATGTTTGCCCAAGCTCTGTGTGACTCGGCAGCTCAATTAGATGAAGAATTAGGCTTTCATGCAGGGGATATTGTCACGGTTACGGAAATTATTGATGACGACTGGTATTATGGAGAGCTTGGTGATAAAAAGGGCATTTTTTTGTCGTCTTGTGTTGAACTTATGCAAGATACATATGCATTGGCTGAGCATGCTGAGCACAACCAATCAAAAGAATCTTTACAAAATACTATAGACAATTCAAAACTATTAACAAGACAAACTGCTGTTGATCAGCCAGTTTCTTTAAGTAACCCTGACAAAGTACAAAAGATTGACATAAAGGGAGGTAATGTTGCTGATGTGAATGCAAACATTAGTAACCAAACTGAAAGTTATTCTGACTTTACCTCTGGACTTGATGAATCTTCTGAATATAACACACAATTTTCCTATACCAATGAGAATACAAGGAGTTTGGAATCTTCTATCTCACCATATGGAATGACACTTTTTTCTTTTGTCGGAGAGTCACCAAATGAATTATCCTTTAATGAAAATGAAATTGTTTATCTAATACAACATGTGGATGGGCAGTGGATCGAAGGACAAATTGATGATAAAATAGGAATATTTCCTGCAAATTTTGTATCCATTGTCGTGGATTGCCCGTATGCTTATGACATTGATCAAGATATAAATGAAACAGAAGAAATTGAAAGTATCGCAATGGGTATTGAAAATGAAAGCTCTCCTCAAAATTCTGTTACCATTGGTGATGGTTTTAGCCAAAGACTTAAAACTGAGATTGAATTGTCTCCCCTTGAACAATATGGTCTAGTTTTATATGACTTCACAGCAGAAGTTGATGGCGATTTATCAGTGTTTGCTGGAGAAACATTAGAAATTGTGAACAATGTGGATAGTAATTGGGTTCAAGCTAAAAATGACCATGGGAAAATTGGCATGATTCCAAAACAATTTTTAGACATTGTTGATGAGCCTCAAAATCTACCGCCATGTGATACCAAAATTATTTCAAGTAGTGATAGTGATTTTAGTTCAAAGAAATGTGATTCAAATATCTGTGATAAATCGGAACCAAAAAGTGTAGAAATTGATGCACAATTAAGTAAACCTAAAAAAAATGATGTAGGTCCAAAAAAAGAACCTTTACCTTCAGAGATTTACAAAATACCAACTTACACTCCATGCTCAAAAACTGGATCTTTTAGAAAGCCTTCTCTTCCCACGAAACCTAAACCAAGTCTTGCCCCAAAGCCTATTCTTAAACCAAAACCATTGAGTCCAAAACCTGTAAGTGTTTTAAAAAATAAATCTGGTCCGAGCAAAACAGTCAATAGTGCAACTACAATAACAACAACAACAGCAAAGGATGACCAGAGTCTAAATAAGTCTTCAGTAGAAAGATTCGTGACAGAAAATGAAGCTGCTAGTCAAATTCCAAAATCTAAGTCATCGACTGATGTATCTATTTTGAAAAATGGAACAAAAAATGAGGAAAATCGCATTTCTATTGACTGTTCAGCAGCTTTTGGCGAAATTGATTCAATCGTGAATACAGAAATGGAAAAAGAGATTAAAAAATCTTCCAACATTGATTTCAATGAATCTGGGGAAAACAGAATTGCCGAAATAAAAAACAAAAGAACTGTGTCTTTCAGCAAACCAAATCATATTGAAAATAAGAAGAGGCATTCTGTTAATTTTCCGTTATCTAATTTTCGTACCATGGATTGTGGTATGAATAAAAGAAGTAATAGACAATCATTGGCTATTCCACTAAAGCCGCAAATTGAACAAAAAAGTACCAAAGTTGGGTATTCAACATTTTTCACTGATTTTTCTTCAGAGGAAATTTCACCAGTGAAAGCTGTTCCAATGAGAAAACCACCCCCTCCTCCACAAAAAACAGAATCATTTGATTTCACTAGGAAACCGTCATTGCGGAAGCCACCACCTCCACGACCTTCAGTCCCTAAAGATAGACCTCTGTCTCCACCGAGACCTGAAGAAGGGCCTGTACCAACACAGAAATCTAAAAAGGCAGAGAAAACAAAGAAAAATCAAGAAAAGAGACCTAGACCACATATAACACCAACAAGGCCAGCACCACAGCGCCCAGTGCCTGGACAACCTGCCCGACGACCACCACCCAAACCACCTGTGTCTGATAATTTGATGTCGTTTAGTCCAACAAAAGAAGAGCCTGGTAAGTTGAATTTGTTTTGTAGTCCCTGCCCAGTGGAGGGTGTATTAAGTTGTATCCTTGTCCGTCTGTCAGTAAGTCCCAAAATAAGTCACTCTTTAGTTTGCCTCAACCAAATGTTGTGAAACTTATACATGAGAAACATGAATATGGATAGCCTCAGGTTGACGGAACATGCATAAATTTTAACATAAGTATCATAAAGTGGACTTCTAAAAGTATGGAACACCATTGGAGCCAAATAACGGTGTTTTGGGTACGCCCGTCATATGACGTTCACCGCATGGTAAGGGTTAACATGGTTAATAAACAAAAAATTATAAAATAATTTTTTGAGTGTTTTTCGGCTAATACGTGTATCTGGAGGCCTTACTAACCCATTCTGACCCAAAATCAGATGAAAAAACATTCAAATTTGAGCTAAAACTGGAAAAAAATGGGTTTCTACCATCAAGAGCCTTAACCCTTACCACAATGTACAATGTACTGTACCATGCTGAATTGTTTTCAGAAAATGTCTAATTTTCATTTATTTGCAAAAATATGCAAATTATATGCAAATGAGCTGAAGCCCTGTTGCTGTAGCATATATTGATTCCTTTAAATCTAATATAGGTGATCAAGGGGTGGGGTGGTCAGGGTGAGGAGGCGGGTTGGGTGGGCAAGAATTTGCCCCAAAGTTGGTCATCAGGTGCAAAAAGCCTCAATTTTGACGATTTTTCGTCCTTTCTCTTGACCCAGAAGACCCAGGGATGCTGGTAAAGGTATCCAGCTGTAGCCTGCATGTAGAGTGGACCCTAGATAACGAATTGACCCCAACAGTTGTTAGGTGAGTGTGAATCTGATCTTGTTTCAGCAGTCTACAGAAGGCCATTTAATAGACCAAAAATACGGAATTTCACAATTTTTTTCCGATTTTTGACCTCAAATGGACCTGAAACTGGAAGTAGTCGTTTCCTATGGGTATTTCAATAATAATAACGATCAGTAGTTATATGGCCGTGAGTTTGCACTATTTTTGCAAGTTTTATGCCTCTGAATTTCCTGTGTAAGTTACAGATGTGAAGCCCACCCCTCCAGAAAACTGAGTTTCAGCCAATTTCAATTTTCCAAGTCCGTATTTGTGCTAAAAATGCAACTTATACATGAGAAACATGAATATGGATAGCCTCAGGTTGACGGAACATGCATAAAGGAGTAGGTCCGGTAAGAGCCCTTTTTGGCCCCAAAATATAGCAGTTTTACAAAATTGTTAAAATGTAAACTTTTAGTTATTTATTGGATAGTAGAATGGTTCTGCTACATAAATATTGGCTGTTTTTAGGCATTACAATGCACATATGTTGAGTACTAGCACCATTAAGTCATGCTAAATTACTGAAATCATCGAAATTCAAGCATTTTAGTTAAGTTTTAGACGGTTTCCGTGAAAAACGAAAGTGGCCGCATTCGTGTTCATCCAAAATATTAAAACAGAAGTTGTATTTGGTGATAATACATAACATATATAAAGAATAAGGATGAACACGGATGCGGCCACTTTCATTTTTGACAAAAACCATCTGAAAAGTGACATTTTTTCGCATATTTGGTAGATTTTTCATATTTTAGCTTGAATCGGATCGTTTTTTATGACTAAATGAGTTAAAATCTTTCACAAAAAACAATTGAATCAAATGAAATAGACACTTAACTGTCTAAAAAGTGGTCAAAATCTTTCGTCAGATGAAACTGAAATTTGAGGCCAAAATCGGTCCTTACCGGACCTATACTCCTTTTAACATAAGTATCATAAAGTGGACTTCTAAAAGTATGGAATGCCATTGGAGCCAAATAACGGTGTTTTGGGTACGCCCGTCATATGACGGTCACCACATTGTAAGGGTTAAATATCTTCTATGGATCATATACATGACAATGCATGATATAAATGTACATGTACACTAATCATATGCCAACAAAAAAGGTTATAATGGATTTGTGAAATGTTCATGGTTTTAAAAAGAAGTTATTTCTATCTGTAAGTACAATTTTAAAGAAGAATAAAGCTAAGGGGATATAATTTCTTGTAAAAACTATTTTTAATTTTATAGTGTATAAAAATTAGCTATATATAGGCCTACAGCTGGCAATGCTGACTCTTTGAGTTATGAGGAAAGATACAATTTCCATCATGATGGTTCAATATGTTCATTCAACATAGTTCTAAATGTCTCTTTTTGTGGCCCAATCTTACAGGATCATATACAAATGATATATATCTGTTAATGGGGAGAATACTGGTTTATTTTTAAAAATATATATTATAACAGTAAATACTGATCTATATTGAAAAGGTGATAGAATAAACATGATAAAAGGTTTATGTTTCAAACTAAATTTGATCATGCATTAATGATACAATTATAATATGGGGTAGACAAAAAAAGTACAATGTACAAAATGTACATACATGTATGTCAACATGTAAACATGGGAAATGCATCTGTTATTGAGACAAATGTTGATTAAAAACAAAGATGAAGTGAGCAATATACATGAATCTTTAATGTCCAAGCTGTTATTCTTAAAAGATTCCTGGGTTTCATGAAAACGTTTTTTAGTAAGAAAGTATCAGATACTTTATTGTACTACATGTATTATTTGTCTGTTTGTCTTTTTCATTTTTAGCCATGGCGTTGTCAGTTTATTTTCGATTTATGAGTTTGACTGTCCCTCTGGTATCTTTCGTCCCTCTTTTGTACATTGTAGGTTGGAAAAGGGTAAACGTACATGTTTCAGAGACTCCAGCTTAAACTTCATGTCCATGAAATACAAATAAAACATAAAATAACAAACAAACACTCAAAAGAAAAGTTAAAATGGAAAGTCCTTTATCAAATTAATGCACATGATATACATGATATATGGAAAATCAAAAGCTCTTACAAATCAAACCAATGGAAAAACAACTATTAGATGTCTGACTTGCTACAATCGTTTCTTAATGTGTAAAAAGGGGGGGGGGGGGGGGGGGGGTTCAGAGGGGTGCTTGATCCCAAAATCCCGGGCTTAAAAACAGGAAATCCTGAAGTTCCTGAATTCAAATGAATTTAAATCCCGACATCCCGAAATTCAAAAAAAGAATTCCCAGATCCCGAAAGGGTCAATCCCGAAATCCCGAGCTTAAAAACACCGAGCCTGGTAAAGGTCCTATTCCCACCTCAAAAAGGGTGGATTAAACCTGGTTTTACAGCTAGCTATACATCTCGCAAAACAAATTTGTAATACAGCAACAAACTGAATAACAGGTTCCTGACATGGGACAGGCACAAACATAATGTGGCGGGGTTAAACAAGTTTGAAGACCCAAACCTCCCTCAAATATGGGACAGTGGTGTAACGGTGAAACATAAGAACAAACTATTAACATCAGTTGAAAAGGGCTTAACTCAGCAGATGCTTACAATCAAAAATACATCTAACAAAAGCACGAAAGTAGATGTGGATTTGTACTCCTATATATAGCTACATCCAAACAACAAAAAGACACTTAATATAAAAAAGAAGATGTTGTATGATTGCTAATGAGAAAACAAGACATCAAAATGTCACAGAAATTAACAACTATTGGTCACCGTACGGCCTTTAACAATGAGCATAGAATTCCATTAAATTGACAACAGTGAGTGAGCAAAACAAACAGACATAATAGGTAAAAATGTTATAAAATGTGATACAGTGCTGCAGTCAACATTGTGTTATCATGGTTATAATCTTAATCACCTTAAATTTGTCTAGAGATATCAAATATGCAACTGTAACAGACATACATGTAGTAAAATCTATCTTGACCTTAAATCATTTTATAAATGTTATAATTTAATCATAATATCATACATTCATAGTTATTCTCAGGACCAACAACATCAGTCATGTTGACCTGTCAGTTGTCACATTTTGTCATCATGGTCATCTGTTATTTGTGTCAGCATCTAAATTAACCTTATCAGATATCTTAAAGGTTACTGGACAACCACAGTTCCTGGTATATTTTTAATCATTGATTGTTAATTCGTCTTCTTTGTTGATATGTTACATGTGTTATGTTTTTTTTCTTATTAATCTTTATTTATTTATTTTTCCTGGAAGAAAAAAAAGGGGGGGGACAAAAGCATGTGTACTTTTTATGTAACAAAAACAAGTAAGAACCAATACATGCAATATCTATAGGAATCAGGTGATCATTACTGTCCTAATAATACTTCTGATTGATTGGTTGATTGCTTAATTAATTTTTCGATTGATGTCCAGTGACAACTATTTAATGCATATTCAGGACAGGGTTGTTCTTTTAGTCCCTCAGTATATTTTCATTGAAATTTGTTGTACTTTTCTTCAAAGTAAAAACTTGATAAATGATAAATTCAGCCTGAGGTGACATTAAACAGTTTATGTATTTAGTCCAAATATAAGTACATGTATAACATGTATAAAGTATTTATACCTTTAAACCAATTTACAATGTAGGTGTATTTTGCAAGGACGTACCTATGTTTGTAAATATATCTACATATAAGTAAAATCACATTTTATGCTATCATTTATCAAAAGGATTTATCAATCAAGGTAAAAGAAAATAGAGATATTAAAATACTATCAAGATTTTAAATACAAATGAACTATTTGTGTAATTTAAATCTATTTCTTTTTAATTGTGAATTAAACTGTTTGAATTTTATTTATAAATGTTGGACTAAGGATTTTAAATATTTTAACTATTTTAATTGCACCTGCTTACATTTTGTACTTGCATATGATTATATACATGTACACTTTAAAGTGAGATAAATTTGTCAATTTTATCTTTTATTTGATTTAAGTCAAGTTATGTTAAAACATAGATTCAGATGTATGTACTTATATCTATGTAAATATTGGTGAATTCTTCCTGCTTCGGTGACAAAATAACAATATTTGGAAATTTTTAATCAAGATTTCGAAAAAGTTTAATGACCATGATGAGGTACTTCAAATTTAACAATATAAAGGTTCCTCATTACTTTGACCTAGCAAGTTGACAGAGGGTTAAAAGTCTGTGGTTATAGATACACTTTAATACAGCTGGATGTTCACATATATATATTGGACTTATTTAGATATTTAGATAATAGAAAAAGAATTATTAATTGTTCTCTCAGCTTATGTGGTAGGTTATAGTTATATTTAGAAAATTACATGTTATTAAAATTCTATAAATAGAAGTCATTTTGGTATTCTGTTTTTGCTTTGACATTTTGAAATTGAAGAATTTGGTATCTGTACATCGATGTGTCCAGTGGGTCTGATCTTTATAATAACAGTTAACTGTCTGTTAAAGGATTAAGTTTGATAAGGTCCTATTTGGCACAGAATGTAAAGTTTAATGGTTAAAAATAAAAAGTGTTTCATGTTGAAGGATAATCTTAGATATTTTCTGAAAAACCTTATAACATGTTTAAAGAGTGATGATTTCTCGCTTCTCTACGAAAATGCCTGTACCAAGTCATGAATACGACAGTCTGATCTATTTGTCCTATTGGTTGATATAGTTTATTATGATTTTGATTTTGTCAAGTTTTTATAGACTCTCCCCCTCTTTTGCCCTCCCCCCTTTGTATGCCCCACCTACGATAGTAGAGGGGCATTATGTTTTCTGGTCTGTGCCTCCGTTCGTTCATCCGTTCATTCGTCCTGCTCCAGGTTAAAGTTTTTGGTCAAGGTAGTTTTTGATGAAGCTGAAGTCCAATCAAATAGAAACTTAGTACACTTGTTGCTTATGATATGATCTTTCTAATTTTAAAGCCAAATTAGGCATTTGACCCCAATTTCACGGTCCACTGAACATAGAAAATGAAAGTGGGAGTTTCAGGTTTAAGTTTTTGGTCAAGGTAGTTTTTGATGAAGCTGAAGTCCAATCAGATAGAAATTTAGTACACTTGTTGCTTATGATATGATCTTTCTAATTTTAAAGCCAAATTAGACATTTGATCCCAATTTCACGGTCCACTGAACATAGAAAATGAAAGTGCGAGTTTCAGGTTAAAGTTTTTGGTCAAGGTAGTTTTTGATGAAGCTGAAGTCCAATCAACTTGACACTTAGTACACTTGTTGCTTATGATATGATCTTTCTAATTTTAAAGCCAAATAAGACTTTTGACCCCAATTTCACGGTCCACTGAACATAGAAAATGAAAGTGGGAGTTTCAGGTTAAAGTTTTTGGTCAAGGTAGTTTTTGATGAAGCTGAAGTCCAATCAACTAGAAACTTAGTACACTTGTTGCTTATGATATGATCTTTCTAATTTTAAAGCCAAATAAGACTTTTGACCCCAATTTCACGGTCCACTGAACATAGAAAATGAAAGTGGGAGTTTCAGGTTAAAGTTTTTGGTCAAGGTAGTTTTTGATGAAGCTGAAGTCCAATCAACTAGAAACTTAGTACACTTGTTGCTTATGATATGATCTTTCTAATTTAAAGCCAAATTAGACATTTGACCCCAATTTCAAGGTCCACTGAACATAGAAAATGAAAGTGCGAGTTTCATGTTAAAGTTTTTGGTCAAGGTAGTTTTTGATGAAGTTGAAGACCTAACAACTTGAAACTTAGTACACATGTTCCATATGGTATGATCTTTCTAACTTTAATGCCAAATTAGATTTTTTACCCAATTTCACGGTAACATGGAAAATGATAGTGGGAGTGTGGCATCTGTGTACTTAGGACACATTCTTGTTTTTAATTAACCTTGGATTTTGATTTATTTGTTCATTCCTTAATGCACTGAAGTAGGCCAACAGTAAAGTTTATGGAGAAAGTTGACAAAAAAGAAAATAGTCTGGATTTTAACAGATGTGTTTAAATTAGTGTTTAAAGTGATGTTAAACACCAATAAATCTGTAAATCAATCCTTGAAAAAAAAATCTAACAAGTTAACTTACCAGTACAGGTATACAAATAAATATTACTTGAATCTTCAAGAAAATAAAAAATGACTTTATATAAGTATTACCCCTGGTTGAATTATTGTGCTTGACACACTACTTTGAATGTTTGATTTGCTTCAACTTGATTTTTCAAAAGGTTTGGAAAAAAATAAACAATTTCAAAATATACCCCAAATGTGATTCAGCAATGAATTATGCATGGTGATGTTAAGTGAATCACTGTAAAACATACAAATGACAGGGTAAACTGTTGAAAAAGTGTTTTAGCCATACGATATACTACTCTGTCATACATACATACATATATATATACATGTTAACAAACCTTTTTTTCTGTGACGTATTAAATTTATATTAAGATCCATTTTGTTACATCTTGTGATCAATTTTATTTGGCAATCACCAATGGCAGTCAGCAGGGTTAAAGAACATCAGTTGTTCGACCTGTTAGTCAAATGCGTTTTGTTTAAATATACTTTTTCACTTTTTTTGGTCTTTTGGAAAATGTTGTTTGTGCTGTTTTTAGACCCTTCTACAACGAAATTTGTTTGACATGCACACGTATAAAAATTGCAGTTTTTATCCAACGCAATCATAGGTTTGAACGTAGTTTTCAATTTAGACTCGTTTATATATTTTTTGTTTGGGCATGTATCATATTTTCCTCCGGTTCATATGATCCGTTCATCCTATATTGACTCTTAAATTCAAGAGTCAATCTTAAATTGAGAGTAAATTATATGGCCTTCCAAATACTGTTTCGATCCCTAACATCACTGAAGAGACATATATTGTTGAAATCTAGATCTGGTGTACTAAAGAAATATTGACACTGAATGTTTGTGGCACAACATTTTGGCCACAAGTTAACAAAACTTTTTTTCTGTGACGTATTAAATTTATATTAAGATCCATTTTGTTACATCTTGTGATCAATTTTATTTGGCAATCGCCAATGGCAGTCAGCAGGGTTAAAGAACATTAGTTGTTCGACCTGTTAGTCAAATGCGTTATGTTTAAATATACTTTTTCACTTTTTTTGGTCTTTTGAAAAATGTTGTTTGTGCTGTTTTTAGACCCTTCTACAACGAAATTTGTTTGACATGCACACATATAAAAATTGCGGTTTTTATCCAACGCAATCATAGGTTTGAACGTAGTTTTCAATTTAGACTGGTTTATATATGAGTATTACATGTACCTATGGAATGTACCTACAGTTTATATACTTGATTATGTAAGTAATATTTTCTGTCTCTAATTCGTAGCTGATTTTTAATTATGTAGCTCATGTCCACGATGTCCAAGAATGGATCCTGCAATATTTTGTTGTAGCTTATCCTGTTGTTCTCTACAATCATGTTAACCATGACAACCAGATGGGAAATTTTGTAGAGCACTTAGATATTAGATTTGCTATTTTTTACACTTATATGATAATTATATTAAGTTTTTACATTTTTATTGTTTCAGATGATACAAACTTTGAAATTATAGAAGATTTGAAACAAAGAATAAAAGAAGTGGAAACAGACCTAGAGGTAGAATTAAGATATAATTATCTCCCTTTGAGAGAAAGACTTAAGATAATTACCTCCCTTTGAGAAAAAGACTTAAGATAATTATCCCCCCTTCACATTTTTTTTGTTAAAGATCCATAGTGTCTGTTTGAACCTCCTGTTATTTATTTGTATATCTGAATATAAATATATAATTGTTGGCCATAGTATTCTATGATTTAAACTACAAAATGTGTATTGCTGAATTTTTAGATATTCATGGACAAAAAGAAAAAACATGCAAATCAAAATGTCACAGTGTCTGTGGTGAGGGATTTGGAACACAAATAACCTGTAGCATGTTTCTTTAATATTTTATTAATAGCACGTTTTAAAAATAAATATTTTCTTTGGCAATATTCTGTCCTTAATTTCATCATTTTTGGCTTGTCTGCATCAAAAGTCATGTGGTAGACAAGATGTATATACATGTAGTATATATTTGTTTAGGGGCCAGCTGAAGGACGCCTCTGGGTACGGGAATTTCTTGCTACATTGAAGACCTGTTGGTGACCTTCTGCTGTTGTTTTTTTCTTTGGTCGGGTTGTTGTCTCTTTGACACATTCCCCATTTCCATTCTCAATTTTAAGTGCTTAATAAATATTATTGTTTGCAACCTAAGCATTTCCAGTTGCAACTATAACAATTGACAAATAACATGAAAATCTTATCCCTAATAGCAGTCTGCTCAATATAAATTAATATTAATAGTGTAATTGCCAAAAGATGAGATCAAAGGACAACTTCAGGTCATTTTAGGCCTTCAATAATGGGCAACATTTATACAGTATTAGTAAGTTAGAAATGTGCTAGGCCGTACTTTGACCTATAATGGTTTACTTTTTTTTTAAATTGTTATTTGGATGTAGAGTTGTCTGATTGGCACTCACACCACATCTTCCTATATCTAGGATCACCAAATGTGAAACAATTTGAAGAGAAAACAAACAATCAAGTTAAATTTTCAGAATTGGGGATGTTTTTAAGTATTTGAATTGTTTGCAAGGATGGCAGGCCTTGAACTTATTCTGTAGCTGTCATGCTCCTACTAAATAATACAAATCAGGAGTTGTGGATTAAAAAAAATAGGACACTATTATCCTTCTCAAATTCAACCAATCAAAAAACATTATTTGGATTTCAAGGCTTAGCACAAATTTTGAAATCTCAGATACTGATACCCTACAACATGTAAAATAAACCTTCAGGATGAAATAAAATCATCAGTAAATACATTTTACTTGATTTTTCTTTTTTTTTTATGCCCCTCTACTTATGCCCCACCTACGATAGTAGAGGGGCATTATGTTTTCTGGTCTGTGTGTCCGTAGAAGATAGAAAATGATTATGCGAGTGGGGCATTCATGTATTGAGGACACATGCTTGTTTACTTATATATATGTATGATCTTCATTGTAAACTAATTGTATAACTTGTGAAAAATGGAATGAATAGGAATTCCATGAAAAGATCTCTTGACTTTTAGTAAGCATAGAACTCTCATGCAAAAAGCTGGAATAATGACCTAACATCATGCAAAAAAGTATAATAGCATGTAACTGTCTCAATCTCTTTCAAATGTTTATTTGTTCTATATTTATCCCTTCTTTCACCCTCAATTTGAACATGAGACGTTGAACTTTTGTTGTCTATTTTCTACATATTTATTTTTGTAAAGCAGTTTAATGTTTTAGCTTTGTCAATTTTTTTTTTCAAACACTATTCCTAATTCAATGCATGACTCATTTTGAATGTTTATTTTTTCAAATTCAGTATTACAAGACATTTTCCCTTAAATTTTTCATTTTTGATATCGTTTCTTATCACTAAAGACAATATTTTTTTTATATATAACTACACTCAGTTAACTATTAAAGATTATCATTGGCAAAAACTTTGCATTTAACATTGTGGTAGGCATATATGCATAGAAAACATGTAAGGTGATGAAAGAAAACCAATTTTATTAGCTATAGGTTAGTGTTTAAATAATGTATATTATCCATATTTATATAGTCAGGAAGATCTCAACCAATAAAAGTTACTTCCTGACAACCATATGCAGTCAAAACATTAATTGTGTATCTTTTCTGTTTTATATAGCGATACAAGAAGAATAAAGAAGAGTTAGAAATTCAGCACACAGAAGATGGAAACAGTTCAGAAGTTCATGACAATATAGAATTTTACATTGCTAACATTGAGGGGCTAACAAATGAGTTAGACAGTCTTAAAGGTATGAATAAAACAACGATATAGTTCATTTACTATTTATATTTTTCTATTTGCATAAAGAGAAAATAAATTTTATGAAGGTGAAGATGGAAATCAGTCCAATTTGGTGGCTCTTTGAATATTTCAAGTCAAATGTAAATGGTTAAATAAACCTACTGTTAATTACAGTCAAAATTACTGACAAAAAATAGGATAATTTTAACTTTTTCAAAAGACTTCTCTGAACTCAAAGGATTAATTACAACAAACTTAAATAAAAATGATGTCTTGCATAAAAAAAAAGAATTCAGGTAAAAATCCATAATATCTTGAAATCCGTAATGGAATGAGAACACCTGATGGCCAAAATGTCCAGAATGTCTTGTGCCTATATTTCATTTTTATCTATCAAAATTATTGATAAGTTTTAGGAGAAATTGTTTCGAAAAGAAAAAAAAATCACCATTTTTCACTGTTACCTAGCCAACTTTGTTAGGGTCAACAGGCAGGGTAAAAATTAAAGATAGTCAGCAATACATTAATTTTTGAAGAAAAAAACAATGAACTTTTTATTATTCCTTTATTTCCACAGAAAATCTTCACAAAGTTTTACCAAGCTCAGAACTGGATGAAGTAGCCAGAAAAATGGCTGAGGAAGAAAAAAAGAAAGAAGAAGAACAGAGAAAAGAAGAAGACAGAAAGAAAGCAGAGGAACAAAAGATAAAGAGAAGAGAAAAAAGAGAGAAGGTTATAGACGAGCTGATACAAACAGAAAGAGATTTCCTTCATGGACTACATCTGTGTATTGAGACTTTTGTTAGTCCAACAGCAGACAAGGTAAATTATTAATACACGAGGAAGTTCTGTTGCAATTAAGAGATAACTGTATTGTATTTGAAGCTTTAAGGACGTCCATCGGTGGTTTTACTGTCGCAGATTTAGTTTACCTGGCGACGCATAGCGGAGACAGGTAAATGGGTATTTGCGACAGTAAAACTACTGATGGACGTCCGCAAAGTTTCAAATACAATACAGTAATCTCTATTCTAATGCAAAACAAGTTCATAGTTAAAGGAGTATGTTCGATAAGGTCCTAAAATGGCCCCACTTTTTAGCGTAAATTTCAAATTCTGATTTATTTACCAATATCACGATAAATTATACCTAATACATTGACTAGATAGGATATAAGCCATCTATAATACTAAAATTACGAGGTCCAATTTGTCAGCCGTCATCGGGTAAAAACGACAAATCAAAGAATTCAACTCTATATATAACTAATATAGGACAATGGTGTAGATTAAAAATTACACCACTCCAGACCCTTTTGTTTTCCACATAATTTATATTGCCAATAATTAACAAGTTCCGGGTCTAATCCGATACCGATACCAATAGTATATTCACCTGTTAGCTATTACCTTATCTGTACGTTCCGCATTTGACAGGCGCACCACCAAACGATGTATTTAGGATTTTGCTATATACACGGGTCATAATCAAAGGGCTGACACTACTAGATTCAATCATTGTCAAATTGTTCCCTATTGTAGCTTTATTCAGCAATCAGCAAGACTTTCTAAGATAACTAATATAGGACAATGCTGTTGATTAAAAAATACCCCATTCCTGGATAGCCTGGACCTTTTGTTTTCCAAATAATTAATATTTCCAATAATTAATAAGTTTCAGGTCGACAGTTTCAAACAGAAAGATTTGAAAGCAGAGAAAACTGTGTATCTTATAATCGACATGACTTTATCAGATGACAATACCAATTACTAAAATAAGGCTTAGGCATAGTTATATACTTTAATTCAGTCACGGACCCGCGATATCACGGGTGTGTACTTGTTTTATTGAAAATTTCACATTTCTGCGTTTCATTATGACGTCACAAGTTGTACTCATATTGATTTTTCACGAAAAATCAATGAAAATGGGTAAATTTCCAGGAATTATTGGACAGGAAACACAGAGCGCATACGTCGACAACAAAGATCTTTTAAAATACTGTTTGTGAAGACATTTCACATGTCTTATTTGAATATTTAGCTTGTCGACGCCTGCGCTCTATGTTTCCTGGTCCTTTATTTGGTTGAAATCCAGCTGATTTTGTCAAATTTCACAAAAATCCCTTATCTTGACCTTTTTGGGATGTAAAAATCAACATGTTAGAATTAAACTTTGACAAAAACAGTTCTGTTTAACTTTCTCACATGTCTTTAAGGCAACTTAAAGCATTTATTATCTCGTAACTATGAACTTTATAATTGGGGCCAAATATGGCCCTTACCGAACTTACTCCTTTCCATCATTATTTCAGTGTAAAATCTTCATTAAAGAAATTACGTGAAAAGATGTTATCTTCTTTGGTCCCTACACTAGGTGACGTCATAGGTATGCTTCTGATGTCAAACATAAACACCGGGCATTTTCTGTGTTGCTTCAGAATGTAATGAAATTTGATAAAAAGAAGATATTAGGTGCAACATGTGAGTTTTTTGGCTTATTACTGTAAAAATTACATGTCAATACATTCAGCAATTCAAAATGTCAGCTTCCTTAGTTACAGACAAGGAGATAGAGAATTTTATGCTAACTGTCATCCAATCAGAAGCATTGATACAAAACAATTGCATTAGAACCTTAATTTTTTAGACCATTGAAATAGTAGGAGGGCATTATGCTTGGAATCTGTGTCTGTTTGTCTGTCTGTTTCGGGTTGGTTTTAGGTAGTGTATCTTGAAGTTTTATACGCTTTAACCTGATACATAGTACACATGTTCTTTTTAATGTAAAACATGTTAAAAATATACTGTATATTCAGAAATTGTTACGATGTTTTTATTTTTGCGAAATATGCGACAGGGTTTTAAAAGCAATAATTCAAACTCGCATTTTAAAAATTTTGATGAATCAAACAGGATTTTATTTTGATATCGCATAAATTAATTGAAATTGCATTTTAGTTCAATATGACAAAATCACAATAATGAATGCACACAATAATATCTGAATTTACAAATAAGGTTTTAACCAAATTATAAGGTTCACTGTGCGTTTTACTCAGCACAAAAATATTAAAATATCATTAAAGATGCCAAGCTTGTAATTAAATACTCAAGAACTGAGTTTCACCTGCTTAAAACTTATTAGTGGCATGCAAAACAAAATAATTTGAAAAACCAAATGAATTATGTTGTTGAAAGACCATAAACTTGAAAAAAGTTGGAAGATAACAAGCAAGTAACTATATAGTTGACATTCAAAATAAAAAACTGACTAAGCCATGGCAAAATAAAAATATCCACAAAACCGTACATAAAAGCCTAAACACTGAGCAACATTAACCACACCAAAAACAAGGGTTAAACTCAGATGGCCAAGAAGGGAAATATATGGCACCCATTGTGTAAATCAGATACAGATCCAATATATAAAGTCTCATTTATTCATTGATGCCACAATCATTGAAACCTAATAAGATGACAAGGTTTATACAGCATTGAACAGATGAAGATATGTGAGGACACAAACATGAAAGACAAGAGAAGAAAATAAAAGTATTTTATATGTTGATATTGTGATATTTCAGTGCCCTGATGTAGATGTAGAAGCAGTATTTGGTAACATAGAAGATGTGGCTGACGTCTCACAAAGACTCCTCACTTTGTTAGAGGATGCTGTTAATGGAAAGGATTTTGAAGATCAGTTATTAGGTATGGCGTTATGAGATTGTATGGGAATGCTGTTTGGATTTTTATACTAGATACCAGATACAAGACATATATACCAATACAGTTAAAGCATAGAGATACTTAAATTGGAGTAAAAAAATCGGCAGTATGATATTTTGTGTCAAAGAAAGTCACCCAATAATGATTATGTATGTATATCTTACAAATGATCTGGTGATCATGACTGTTAAGTTTGACACATGCTGAAACGAAAGTCTTTGCAAAAAGTAAAATCACAAAAATACTGAACACAGAGGAAAAATCAAAACGGAAAGTCCCCAACTAAATGACAAAACACATCAAGATTCTAATTAATGTCACCCATATTTTTGTTTTCATTTCAGATGGCCATATTTTAGTTTTTACAAGGAAACCAATATCTAACAATTATTTTATGATTATTTCACATACCAATGATACAGTTTTCAAGATGATTCAAATCTTGTCCATCTATGGACACCCATATTGTGACCTGTAGATGTAAAGTAAAAAGAAGTTTGGCCCAAACATTTCAGGTCCTTTAGACCGTTGGTTTTTCCGTTTGAATGGTTTTACACTAGTAATTTTGTGGCCTTTTATAGCTTGTTGTTCAATGTGAGCCAAGGCTCTGTGTTGAAGACTAATAATGGTTTACTTTTATGACTTGTTATTTGGATGCAGAGTTGTCTCATTGGCACCCACACGAAATCTTCCTATATCTATTTAGTTATAAATTATTATTCCGGAATTTGTGTTTTGTTGGCAGTAACATTAAACCAACACATATTTTTTTTTATACATATTGATACAATGCAATTTTTAACAATGTTTATTTCAGGATCTTGTTTTATCAAACTTAGTGAAGATATGAAGAATGCTTATGCCCCCTATTGTAGAAATCATGATGAAGTTATATCTATTCTTGAAAAGGTATGTTAAAAAAAATCTTTTGTTTTGTGAACATCATTTCTATATTCTCAATTTTGTCAAAGGCTGCTGCACAATTCTATGAAATTTTATTTTGTCTTTTCTTTATTTAGGTAACCAATTGGTGTTTTTGTCATTTTATTTTAGCTTGATACAGTTGAAATAGTCAATAAAGAAGTGAATAACAAACTGCTGAAGCAACAATTCCTAAATTTCATGTTGGTTGTATGATATTAATAAAATAATAATTATTACAATATTATGTTACAGTTTACAACATTGATGCCTCAAGACCAAAAAAACACAAAAAATGTATAAAATCATCATAAAACAATGCCAAAATTATGTTTATTATATCTTTATACCAAAACACAGAATTTTTATCATGCCTTTTTTTTTTTATTAAAGTACAGAGATGAGCCTTCAATCAAGCAGTATTTTACTGGAAAGTTGAATGAATTACGAGAACAAATTGTTGTATTTGACCTTGAAGCTTTACTAATCAAACCTGTACAGAGAATTCTCAAATACCCTCTGTTGCTCAATGAGCTGATTAAGGTATTTATAAATAGAGAAAGAAAGTGAGGATAGTATTCAAACAGAAACAAATTATCTCCCTTACACCACATTTAAATATGCCATTGGAAAATTTATTTGTATGGTTGAACGAGTTACAATAAAAAAAGTTTCAACAGATTGACAAGATATGAATTGAATTTGATTTTATATTAGAATGCATTTAAGAAAAAAGTATATTTGATTTATTGACAGTTCATTGCTTGAGAGTTAGTGTAAACCAACCAAATTTCTTGAATGATTTTTTTTCTACTTAAATATATAAAAGAAGATGTGGTGTGATTGCCAATGAGACAGCTATCCACAAAAGACCAAAATGACACAGACATTAACAACTATAGGTCACCCTACGGCCTTCAACAATGAGCAAAGCCCATACCGCATTGTCGGCTATAAAAGGCCCTGATAAGACAATGTAAAACAATTCAAACGAGAAAACTAACGGCCTTATTTATTAAAAAAATGAACGAAAAACAAATCAGGCTCCTGACTTAGGACAGGCACATACATAAATAATGTGGCAGGTTTAAACATGTTAGCGGTATCCCAACCCTCCCCTAACCTGGGACAGTGGTATAACAGTACATCATAAGAACAAAATATAAAAATCAGTTGAAAACCATGTTTAACCATATTTCCTCATTTTAATAACTACTTGACACATAAATTTGAAATTCATGACATTAAACACCATGAAGTAGGCAAGAAAGGGCTAACATGAAACATAGTTTTCACCAATACAAGTTAGTTTTCAGTATTTGTAGACTATACTAGCTAGTTACTCTTGAAAGTTTAAATTTATTCATAAAAATAACCTCATTTATTGGAAAATAGATATTAATTTTGATATATCCTTGGTGGATCCAAGGGGGGGAGGGGATTGGAATCCCCCCTTTTTTTGACCGATCAATGCATTTGAATGGGGACATTTCATTTTGTCTAAATAAATATTTTTATAGAGTACAGAAGACAGCCATGAAGACAAGTTGGAGGTTTTGAACGGTATTAACGCCATGACAGATGTGGCTGCCGCCATTAATGAATACAAACGTAGAAAAGATCTGGGTAAGATATTCGGGAATGAAATAGTTGTCCAAATATAAAAATAAGAAGCTGCCGTATGAATTCCATTTCAACAATTTTCTACGGATTTATTTATTTTTATGAGTAGCAAATTTTATGGATTGAGGAAAACTAACATTTTGATGGATGTTTGATTTTTAGACTTTGCCAAAATCTATTTTAAAAAATTAAAAAAAAAAGATCATGATAAAGATTCTATGTATTGGTATAAAGATATAATATAAATTTGCCTTTCATACAAGCAGATAGAATTTTTTAATTTTTTTAATATATTTAAATTTATGGTTCACCTGTATGCTCAATTTCCATGAGAAATAAAAATAAATCCATTGTATCCATCACAGACCAAATGAAGTAGATGTAAGCACTATATTATCGTGAATTGCATTTGGAAATCAACCAACCCTGCACTGTAAAACAAGCCATAAGAACTCTTGACATGACAGTACTGTAAATTCAGAAATTATTGCTAGGCTTTTATTATTGCGAATAATGCGACAGAGTTGTAAACGCAATAATTAAAACTCGCATTATGTTATATTTTAACTGAATTATGCATGACTTTTCTCAAAATCGTAAAAATTACAATCGCATTTAAAGATAGAAATGACAAAATCGCAATAATAAATGCACACCATAATTTCTGAATTTACAGTATACAAAACAATTCAAATGATTAAATCAGGCCTGATGTATGAAAATAACACAATAAGCAAAAAGGAAATATGATGTACAGCAACCTTCAATATGCCAAATCTCCTTATTTGGGAAAGGCACATATATAATTTATGATAGTTACTTTTCTCCTTATGTTTGCATTTATGTGTAATTTGTATATAATTATTTACTTTTGTTTTTGTTTCTAAAATAGTTTTCAAATATAAGAGGGAAACAGACCAATCACTTGGTGATATGTTGGGCAAGCTTACTTTACACACTTTGAAAAAGAAAGGAAGTCGGTTTAAAGGGAGACTATCCACTAATCTTGGAATTTCTCCACAGGTGAATAATTTCTCCTTAACAAATATGAAAAAGTTATTTTTTTATGATGTGTCACACATTGCTTGCATTGAAAGTATGGTATAGTTATATAAAATGTAGGGGGAAAGTACATAAGAGAGAATCAAATTTAAAAAATCAGAAAGAAAAAAACAGATAAACTGAAAGAATCATAGAAAAGGACAAAACAAAGAAGTCAAAAACATAATTGTATGAATGTTTTCTTTACTTGAAATAATGCTCATGAATTTTGACTTAATAAAAAAAAAATCTTTTGAAAAAACAGGGATGATAAGTGTACTTTTGTTTTCGATGATGTTGATTGAAAAAGAGATATCTTTAAAATGTCAAATACAAAATTGATTTTTTGTCACATCTCTTGAATTTCAGGTAGGAGTTTTGGGGCAGATCCATTTTATTCCTTGTTTTTATTTATATTTTGTTCATATTTTAGACCAAAGATGAAGATTTTGACAAGGAGGAAATAAAGTTTAGAGAAATGGAGAAAACTGTCAAAATATTTACAAAGGACGTACAGACTTACATGGATAGTTTACAGGTATGTTTACCTTTGATGTCAAAATTGTTTATGGACAAAAAAATATAAGCACCTTCATTTTAAAAAAAAAATTACACAATGCAGACCAACAAAATATTTTATTTTAAAGGGGCACTAGCTGTCAAATTCATGGTCACCGATTTGACTCAAATTCTCATATTTGATTTATAACAATGTAAAACATTTATCCAAACTATCAAAAGTCTAAAATAAACAATTTACAGAGCATGGGGTAGATAATATATAGGTTCGTTTCGTGTGTATTTTAGTCCAGATACCATCTAATTAACTATCGATTTGAACTCAGATGACCATATAAGCGATGTCAACATAAAAAAAGATATGAATAGATTAAATATGTTAAACCAACATGTGGAATTGGATTTTTATAGGTCTGTTTGATTTTATTTTATAGATTCAACATATATGTTTCTCATTGTTTTCAACTGTATAAGAATGATTTCATATGGATCGATTAAGAAATCAAATGGTTTACCGTAGTTTCACTTTCATTGTTGACATTCTTTTTCTTTAAAAATAACCAGTACATGTACAATGCATGCGTTGTCAATCTCTAGCTAGGGGTTAAACTGAAGTTCACATGAATACGGATTTAATGAGGTCGACTGATTTACTTGCAAGTGAATTAGCAAATATCAATGTTTCTTTGCTTGATTTGACAAAATTGAACTATTTTGGCTGCTAAAAGCGAATTATTATTTCACTATTTCACTTTCATTATTGATTTAACAAAAAAAATCTTACTTTAGATTTTTTATATATCTCGTAGCTAGTACCCCTTTAAGAACAATGCAATATTTTTACACTTATTTAAACCAATTGAATGTGCCATTTTGACTTAGAGATCAAAATAAAAACAAGAAGATTGCCAATGAGACAGCTCTCTACAGGAGACAAAATGACACAGAAATTAACAACTATATGTCACAATATGGCCTTCAACAATAAGAAAAAACCTTACGCCATGGTCAGCTATCATAACCTAATGTTGACCCACATATATATTATAAATTTTGTTTTAATTCTCTGAACTTATGAAATTTCTAAAAAGTTATGAAGAAATCAAAAAGTTCAACAGTTGTTTTGAAATTTTCTTGTGAATGTACACAAAATTTGGTAAAAATACAATCACAAGAAGGTTTAAATTTTTTTTATTATTTATTAAATTTATTGAAAGATGTAAAAATAAATGCATTTCAGGAATCATATAGCAGTCATGAAGGGTTAGTGATAGACTTGGTAGATTTCTATGACGAGAAACCCTGTCCTGATGTCACAAAATACCAGAGGCTCTTCAAAATTATTCAGGATAAATACCTTCCAGAGTTTGTACGTACATTTTTCTAAATATTGATTTGACAAAAAAATCCTTAACCAGATTAGGTATAATGTAGCAAATGATATGAAACCTTTAAATAATTATTAATTGCTTTGGCATTTCAAAGGCAATGAAAGGCAGCTTTCCCTTGTCAGATTACAAAATTTTGACTTGTTTAAAAAAATTGTTTAAAAATCTTTTGTAAAAATAAATTGCAAAATACAGTTGTTTAACATATGTATTCTTTAATCTGTAACTTGATTTTTTTTTTCAGACTTGCACAGTAGCTGAAATTGTTGTTGTACCCCTCAGCAAACTAATGGTATTCTTTAATGGTCCAAATAAAGTGATACAAAAAAGATATGATAAACTTTTAGATTACGATTCTATGCAGAGGAAAGAGGAAAAGGTCTGTACATTTATAGATATCATTTGTAAAAGCAGTAGAAATGTCCAAATAACAGGAATTAAACAATTAAAGATTAAACTGTACAACCTTCGATAGTGAGCAAAACTTGTACAGTATAGTTATATGATGTACAATTCCTGCCTTGATACAATTTAAAAAACAATAAAAAAAAAAAAAAAGGATTATGGCAAAACAATAAACCAAAAAATAGGTATAACAGACAGCAACCAACAACAACCCCTTAATTAAGGGCCACTGTTCTTGGACAGGCACATATAGAATTTTGCTGGGTTCAATACGTTCCTGATCAATAAGCACTCAATCCTCCACCAAACCTTGGATAATGATGCAGCAGAACAACATAAGAGCAAACTAAAAATCAATTGACTCACCAGATCAGCTTATGCATGAAGCACAAAACTAAAGACAGAAAGTACAGATCTTAGAGTTCTGGCAGTTATTTGGCTTTGGATAAACTTTTGTATGCATTTATGTAGACATCAGACATGGGGTAATTGTAATCAGTAATCGTAATCAGCTGTAATTGATTACTACTAGACATCAAACATTTTCTTTGCCTTGAGAAAGCTCTTCTTGGAACTTTTTTGTAAACATTTGTTTCAATATTTATATTTTTGTGTAGGGATCTGAGAAATCTCTGCAGGCAGCCAAGATTACCTATGAAGCTTTAAATGCACAGCTCCTGGATGAACTGCCAAAGATGTACAGTCTGTCATTTAAACTGCTGAAGGATTGTATCAGTACATTTATCAGGGCTCAGAGACAATTTAATACCAGTATAATGGACAGTATGACAGAAATCATAGATGTAAGGTTCTGTAGATGAATTTCAAATACAGATTCAGAAATTATTGCGTGCATTTATTATTGCGATTTTGTCAATTTTAATTTTTTTAATTTTTATGATTTTGGGAAAAGTCATGCTTTATTCAGTTAAAATATTACAAAATGCGAGTTTACAACTCTGTCGCATTATTCGCAATAATATAAACATCACAATAATTTCTGAATTTACAGTAGATTAAGCTGGGAAAATTTGGAGCATCTGCATAACACATTAATTGTATAGACACATAACCTTTGTTGAAGATTTTGTTTTGGTTCTTTTATTTAGAATTAGGATAATAAAAGTTTGGTGATGACAGAAATGACAGAATAATCCTGCATATGATTAAAAGAAAAGTTGGTTATTCTATACTGTGAAAGTGACACAAAGACACATAAAAAAAGACATATTTCTGTTAATTTTCACAGATTTTAAAATTGATGTGCTGTTCAAAACAGCTTTAAATACTGTTATAGCATGTAAAGGTTATAGTTTTATTTCAGTCAATTTATACAAACAATACATAACCAAAATTCACAGTTCCAATTGGTTGATTGTGAGCACATGGCAATTCAACAATAGTTCTGATTGGGTTAAAACAGTATTCAGATTGAATCAAAGTTAAAATATTATTCATTTATATTTATTCAATTTTCATTTTAGTATAAAGCAAAGGTAAAACCTAGAGCTAGACCTTCTGAGTTCCTATCTGTAGCACTCTCTACATTTTCATAATTCACTGTCATAAATACATATGTTTTTGATTTCATATCTTCGTTATGATTTCATCTGCAGCTACACTTTCTTCTTTTTATTCAGCAATTACCATTTTATTTTTGGAATTGCATATTTCATTTGAAACTAAATCACAAATTTTCACCCATAAAACCTTAAGGTGGTACCCAACACTTACCCTAAAATTAATTTGGCTCGTTTAATTTTCATAAAATTTTTACAAAGTATTTACTTTGACTAATTAACAAAGATATAAAAATTTCAAAAATTTTGAACCAACCTTTTTGTCAGAAAAAATGCACTGGTTATATAGCAATTTTACAAACACCAATTTTGATCATTGAGAAGCTTAATATTTCCTTTACAACACAACATAATTAAAACATTTAGCTGATTTTACAGAGTTATCTCCCTGTAGTGTTAGGTCCAACCTTAAATATAAATTTTAGGAGTTTCTCTGGTAAATTTTCAAGTCATTTGCTAATTATATGTATCTGAACCCTTTTTCCTGTTTGTCAAGACTTTAATTTTCTCTATTTGTTGAAAGACTTTCTTTGAAAATTTTGGCCACACTTTCTCGAATAAAGAATGACTTCATATCTAAATAGCAGCTTTCAGTTATGAGTTGCTTTTTCTGATGTCTTAGTTTCACATTTCCTGTTTTCTGATATATTGAATTGTTTGTTAGGGGTAAGACTAACATGATACACATCTTTTCTTTGCTGTTTCTAATTTTTTTTCATTGTGCATATATGTACCATGTACTTATGTATAAAGTACATTTACAGCACAAACACGACCCTTAACTTCAAATCAAACTTTTAAGAGAAACACAAAAATTAATCAGTTTTTCAAAATACAGGGCTATATTAATTTTATCACATCAGAAGTAATTTACAATTAATATAAAGTTTATTTAGTGTACATAAAATACCCAACATAGACTGCACATCCTAATGATTAATAAGACTTAAATACAGATTCTTGTTTGCCTGTGATAGCTATCATGGTTATAGTTAACAGTTTTGATTGGTCATTTGGCAAATATTACTGTTTTGATTGGTCAATTGGCAAATATAACTTCAATGTATATGTCGTGTACAAGTTGCGATTTTGTACAGGTTATAACATGTACAAAAATAGTGTACATGTTATAACTTGTATGATGCAAAAATACAAGTTATAACATGTACAAAAGTACCCCATACATGTTATAACCTGTACAAAATACTGCTTAAAAATGGTTTTAACTTGTACAAAATTTAAAATAAATCTTAAAGAAGTAAAATATACATTTAAATTCACCAATGCATAAAGAACAACAATAATGTGCCAGAACATGTCTTTTTCTGTTAAGGACAATGATCACAAAGTTTCAGAAATATATGTTTCATGAATAATGTTGGCAAAATGTGTTTTCATGTAATTGTATGTTTTATGCAGTCCATCATGGTTGAAATAAGTGTGAAATTATTTATTAAAAGCTTGCATTCCTCAATGCCAATTACATTAGATACTAGTTTCTAAATCCTTCCAACAAATTTTAAGAGCGATTCTTTATAATTTTGGGAAATACTCCCCCCTCTCATGTTTATAACATGCAAAGACTAAAACAATGTTGTATATGCTTACTCTGTAAAAGCAAGAGAGAGCTGAAATAGTTTTCATTGCACCAGGCTTCATTATCAATATCTTTGGATCTATTCTTCAACATTGTTGGCCTTCAGCATGACTTATGTAAATTTATAACTCACTTTTTGTTTATAAAGTATAATATCATTGCTTTGAAAGCATTTATTTGTAGTCACTTTAAAAGTCAATAAAACCGCATATTTACCTCATCAACAGACAGTAATTCTATATCATTCTTAAAGATTACTTTGTACTTTTGAGATCAACACTGACTGATTCAATATTCATAGGGAGAATAATTTAACGGCTGATTTAAGTAGTGGTAACAGGAAAGACATGAACCTTCTGTACGCAGATTCGATTTAGTTTGTAGATAATATGTTACATACAATGATATAGAAGCTACGATTTTTCGTTAAAGTAATATTTAACGTTCTTAAAACGTACCTTTTGCAGATATCAAGCCGATCAGAAAATCGCAAAAAAATCATTTGAATTGTGATTTTCTGACACTGTACGCAGACAAATACCCCCAAAATGGGTCTTAAATGCAGTTTAATCTTATCAAAATAGATGTAAGGTGTGTTTATTATTAATGTTCTGAATCACAAATCGACAAGCTTTCATTTAAAACATTACAACTGAAATTTCCATTAGAAATAAAAAAAGTTAGCATGGGTGTACTGAAAATTGGACATATTTTGAAAACGACCCATATATCTAAGGACATGTCTTATGATCCTCTTATGCCTATCTATGGACTTATCTTTATTTGATGAATTATAATTGTGAGTGTCCACTTTGAAGGCAATTAAAATATTGTCATTCTAGTTGACACTAAAAGACATAAGAGGATATCCAGGATAGATGTGTCTACAAATTAAATTGAAAATTGAAATTGGGTATGTGTCTAACGACCACAACCCGCAAATGTTGCAGACAACATCCAAAGACTACAAATAAATGCTTTCAAAGTAAATGATATATATTTAAAACATCAAAATGACATTCGCCTCATGCAATGATATTATAGTTTAAAAACAAAAAGTGAGTTATAAATTTACATAAGTCATGCTGAAGGCCAACAATGTTGAAGAATAGATCCAAAGATATTGATATAAAGATAGATTAGCCTATTTATTGTTGTTCTTTATGCATTGGTGAATTTAAATGTATATTTTACTTCTTTAAGATTTATTTTAAATTTTGTACAAGTTGAAACCATTTTTAAGCAATATTTTGTACATGTTATAACATGTATGGGGTACTTTTGTACATGTTATAACTTGTATTTTTGCATCATACAAGTTATAACATGTACAATATTTTTGTACATGTTATAACCTGTACAAAATTGCAACTTATACACGACATATATATTCTTGGCAAAAACAAGTTGATAATTTTACAGTAGAAATATAGGTTTTACAAGCTTAAGGTTTACTGAGATAAAATAATGTGAGAAATTGGAGTCCAACCAGGAAATATATTAAGTCTCAAGTAATTGTTAAAAGGTAAATCAGTTTGACCTTACAATATGCTAGCTACATACTCTTCAAAGAATCGTTGCAAGGGATCTTTAACGTGATGAGGGCTTTTGTATGTAAAATAAGATAATTAGTTAATTTGTACAATTTCTTCTTTTTAGATGCCGCTGCTATTACAAACAGAAGGTACTGTTGTTGACAGCTTTAACATCCACCATGTGGCCATGATAGACAAAATGTCTTTACTACGCATAATACCAAAAGGCTTTAATCCTAAGATGGAAACATTAGGGAAACCAGTGGTAGGAAAAGCGACAGACAAGAAATCCAAACGGATGTCAATGGACACTTCTTCTCTACTGCCTTCACCTGTAAGCTTGCTAGTAATCCCCAGTGTCTAAAATTGAGTACTGTGGTTTCATTTTAGTTGTATACCAATTTTCATGGATTTCATGAGTACAGGCCTAGGTGATCCATTGATTCTAATGGTCAACGAATAACATGTTTTCAATAGGCTTTGTATGCAGAGATTGGCAGATGCAAGTTTCCAGTAATCCACAAAAATTGAAACCCACAAAAATAATTGAATCCACAGTATTATCTTTATGTCATCAAATTTAATTGGCTCATGTTCAGCATTTTCAGAGAACAATGCAGCTCTTAGTTGTTCAATTTTGATTTTTTTCTAGTATTTTCTAAATACCATTGAATCCTTCACTCAATATCTATGTTATAATGATTAAGTTGCAAGATAAGCCATCTTAATTTTTTTTAAGAAAGACCTAGTGGCTTCAGGACAAAAAAAGATGGCTAATAACATGTACTGTGGATTTGTTATTATTTGTTGCATACCAATTTTCGTGGATTTCGTTGTTACCCATGAACCACAAATTCTACTGTCCAATGAGTAACACATTTTCTATAGGAATGTATGCAGATTTTGGAAAAAAACAGGAAATAAAATATCCACAAAAATGCAAGTTTTCATCAATCCATGAAAATTGGTACCCATGAAAATAAATTAATTCACAGTGTACACATTGCTTGATTAGAAGTAACAGAAGTGAAAAAAACCAACATTTTATTAAAAATTACCAAATAAATTTATTTACATCAAAAGAATATGTCTGTTACCTAAAAAGAAAGTTCAAGTTCAACTAAGAGTATAAGCAAAGAAAGATAACTCCATTCAAATAATTTTAAAGTGTGCTATGTTGCAATTCAATGTTTTATTTAAATTTTATGTTCACAAGTATTTTGATTAAATATTCTGAATACTTTTCAAGGTTCCAAGTACTGCACAAAGTGATAGTCAACGAGTGTTTGTACAACAGAAGTACCCAGCAGACAAACTGTACCATGTGACTTCCACCTACACAGCCACTGACTTAATGGATCTTTCTGTAGCGGAGGGAGATTCTGTGGGCTTGATCATGGATAAAGATCCAATGGGAAATAAAGATCGATGGTTTATTGATAATGGTGGTCTGTATTTTCTATATATATATATGAATTACTGTGTACTGTTAATTCAGAATGGGGTTTTACAGAATAGAGAATAGTTAAACAAAATTTAGAAGGAGGCGGAAAAAAACCCAGATAAATAGGCCATATGATATTACTGCGTCCTTTAAATTCAGAAAAGTGTTTCAAGAATAGAAAACCATAAAACAATACAGAATAAAAGGGTAAAAAAAAAGATAAATAGTCCAAAAAATAGAGGTTATAGAATAGAGATCTATCAATAAAGATTAGAGAAAAATGGTTGAATTAAGAAATACAGAATGAAGGACCTCCCATTCTCTTGAATACTTGGAAGTGAAAAGTTGAATGTTTGAGTGCTCACATCTACCATTTTAATCTTTATCAGGGAAATGTTAAAGGTACAGTAAACAACAGGAACCAACTCAGAAAGGTTAAGATATGCCTTTTATTTGGTGTAATGAATATAGTCCCTAGTGTAAACAGTGTATTACTTGCATGTTTTGATTGATAAACTTTCCCAATCTATTTCTTGATATTAAATGCATGAAATATTAAGTAGGGGGATGTAATTACATGTTAAAAATATTTGGGTGCTGAATTTTTATGTTAAGTAGTGATTTGGTCTAGTTCAAAAAGGTCAAATTTTATGATGTCTGTAGTTGTCAAACTGAATTTTACACCCCCTTAACACAGAATTGTCAATATTTTGAGATAAAGCAGGTAGAAGTTTCTATAATTTTGATATAATTTGTCTCACTGGTAGTACACTACACTGTAAAAATCTTTTTGAGAAAGAGCAGGTGCAATTTTTTTAATTTGAATTTATTGTCTAAAAGAAATGCACTATGAAATAATTGTGTTCTCGGGCCAATAGATGATGATTATGATAGACATTGTGAAACATACATATATCACCTTGTTCCTTTGATTACAAAATTCATATTATTTTATTATTGAGCTATTTTATTTTATTTTTATTTTCAGCTGCAAAAGGTTTTGTTCCTAAAACATTATTAAAACTTCATAGCCAGGCAACCACATCTTCATCTCAGAGCTTATACCCATCCATGGATCAGACTCCTGTGTTGGCAGCAGATGAAACAAGCAATGTGATTGATCAGAAATCTGAATTGTCTTCTCCACATGTTTCTGTATCAGACTATTCCATTGAACAAAATTTATCCAATCAAAATGAAGAGGATGATGAGTTAGATTTTGCTTTAGATGAAGATATGAGTCCAAATATATCATCAGAAGAGGTATTGAAAGTGTAGCTTTATAACTTTGGGTTTTGTAAGGTCTATTATGATTTTAAATGATAAAATGGTTTCTTAACCAATATTAGAGTCAAGCCAAAAAAAAAAGATAGATGGACGGTTGTTTAACTTCCAATGGCAAACCAATGCGTTTTAATGATGACTGGACCAACAAGGCATTAACAACACACAATATATTACAATCACATTAACATATAAATATTTGAAGTTTGAAACCAAACTTGAGGTCATTGAATCAATTAAAACTATTACACATCTTCTTTCCTTCTTGTCTGTGTATGCAACTTAAAAGCAAACAAAAAGTTGACAAAAAAACCCAAGTAAAAACAGAATTTACCTATTCATATTAAAAAAAATAGTCACATATTACACCTCTTAAAAATTGAAGTTAAAATGAATAAAGAATGGAGAAAAAGACTGCATTGATAATTTAAAGAACTTGCTGTTTAGAACTGGTTTCCATTTTCAGTTTTACTATGCAGCATTCCCGTTTGAAGCTAGAAATGGCAATGAAATATCTATGTTTGAAGGCCAGGTGGTTACAGTATTGATTAAACATGACCAAGAAAATAATATTGAATGGTGGTATGTGGATGCTGATGGAGTCAAAGGTTATGCACCTGCCAATTATCTTCAGCCAATGAAATGAAAGAATAAATCACATTTTGTATAGCAGAATGTAATCTCTACCCAATGAAATGATAGCAGATTTCAGATTTAGCCAATGGAAAGACAGAAGATTGAAGACTTAGCCAAAGAATGCCAGAAAATTTAAAAATTTAGCCAATGAAATGCCAGAGAAAATAAGATTAAGCCAATGAACTTCAGTCGAAATGAGGCTAAGTAGCATCATCTCATTTGATGTCATTCAAATGTTGCAAATACTTTAAATTCATACAAACATAGCAAATAAGTAAATGTGATATCTATGTTGTTGTCACGTGTCAGAGAAAAGAGAGTGAAGTTGAAAAAAACATTTGTGTTCACTGTTAAAATAGTAAAAGTAATGTTTGTTATGTGTTTGTGTCTTCCAAATATATGTATTGATAAATGGCTGTGATTGTTTGAATTTTTATTGTATATGAAAAGGAATATAACTTTGACTAGCTTAAAAAACCAATACAGAACAACTAGTGCTTTAAAGTCATATAATACTTGCAAATTTTAATAGCAGCTTTCTTCTGTACATTTTTTGTGTGTATATTTTGAATTTGCATTTATAAATTTTTTTTGATACTGGTATAAACATTAATTAAGGAAAGGGCTTGTTTGTTAAGACATTGTTGTCTCATGCCGAATTTGAAAAAGTCCCAATTTTGTTGTTTATTGTAGCATATTTTGGCATATTGTTTTTATGCCTTTGCATTGAAAACATTTACAGGAAATTGAAAGTACTTATTCTAAACCCCAATAATGCAAATTGATAAAATCAGGACATATATGTATTCTGCTTAGCTGTCACACCATTAAAAAGAATCCTTTCTTGCCTTGTAATATTTTTTCGTTAATGATGCTGCTTTCATAAGCTTCCCATGACATTTTGCCTTTCAATGAGATTACTTATAAACTGTGATGTTCATGCAATTAGCAACTTATAAATACATCTCCCATTGTGCCATGCGTCACATAGGGCGTGAAGTGTAGTTTAGTAAGTTATTTTTCTATGTAGGGTTTTGTTTTGCATAATATTTGAAATGGATTTTTGTTCACTGGTATATGATGAGTCCAAATATAAGATTTAAATTATTTGTTTATCAACTAATACAAAAAATATGTATTATTTACGGATCGTTAAGGTTTATATGTATATATATTATATATATCAGACCTTCATAACTTGAATGTTAATGTATGTGCCCATTTTATACCCTTATCAATCATGTAATTTATTGTTTTACTCCAAGTCTAACTGATGTGAAAAAATGTATGATTGTGAAAGATCTTCATCAAAAGTTTTTTTCTTCTTTTTTTATGTAAATTGTTGTTAAAATTTGAAAATTGTGTGCGTATTATGATGGGGTTGATGGCAAAGCTTAAAAAGTCATGCCAGAACCTAATGGGTATTCAAGGCTGTAAAACACCCCATAGAAGTGGTACTTAGGCAACATTTCTGCCTTCTTGCATCACAATTGTTCTTGGCCATGTTGAACTTCCACCTGTTTAAAAGTCTTGACATAAGTTGCCTAACCTTGCCCAAATTCTTTAACATGTTTAACCAGGGATTAGTTTTGTACCTGCTATTTAGATTTTTTATCAGAGTGATTTTTTGTGGGTTTCCCCACACTTTAAAGTTTTATGTAGCTGGTTCTGCTTTTATTATTTGCAGCTGGGAGGTGACACACAAGTACATCTTCAATGAAAAGACATTTTTGTTGATTGCTTTTTTTTAACCAAAAATACCATATTAATGCAACTCCCACACATGTTAAACATAGAATATCTTTTGCAAGATAATGTAATTGTAGATTTAATACTTTCACAGTTTATTACATTAATCGAACATCAATGTAGTGCATCTATTTATCTATTTATATTAAAATTTGTATTTGTAGTATTTATCCCATGTACTTTGTTTTCAAGATTATCATTCCATTCCCTATTGTTTAATTATATTAACTGATATAAATTTGATTTTCTTATAAACATTCCAAAAAACATTTAAGTTTTACTGATTTTTGTTTCACCTTGACTGAGTCAAAAAGCTATATACATTAAGGTTTGCTGTTTCAGATTTAAACGGCATTGAATTCAAGAATGTATTAGTTTGGGATTAGGTCAGTTTATTTGAAATAAATAGTTATATCAATGATTAATGCACTTATATTAGCATCTAATTTTAATGGAGATTATTTGGCCCTGCGCTCAGCCATGGTCTATTGACTTTTAAACTTTTGCTTACTTTTTATGTATTAGTTTGTAATAAGGTTCAGTCAAAGAGAACATTTGTAGTAGGTCAATGATATTTGGTATGCAGAGATTTTATATCACCAGCCCAGTAGTCAGCACTTTTTGTGCTGACATGAATTATCATTGATATGGTTATATTTATAAATTAACTGTTTACAAAATTTTGAATTTTTCAAATACTAAGGCTTTTCTACCTCAGGCATAGATTACCTTAGCTGGATTTGGCAAAACTTTTAGGAATTACGGTCCTCAATGCTCTTCAACTTCGTACTTTATTTGGCCTTTTTAACTTTTTTTGGATTCGGGCGTCACTGATGAGTCTTTTGTAGACCAAACGCGCGTCTGGCGTATATAAAAAAATTAGTCCTGGTATCTATGATGAGTTTATGCATAAGCATTGACATACCTCATAGATAATTGAACCCTCAGTCAATGGTCTGATGACTTTGAATGCTCTGCATAGTTTACATGTTAAAGTTTGTATTAGAACAGGGTAAATTGGATAAGATCAGAATTTCAATGAATAAAAAAAGATGTCTGCTGTTGAAATAAATCATGTTTCTTATATTGATTCATATACCTAACTCTATTATTTTATCATTAAAGTTTAACATGGTGAGTTAATATACATAATAAGAGGAAAAGTGCAATATCCATGTTTCATGTAGCTTTGTTTAAGTATAGGTAATGTCTTTGTTTTTATTTGTTATATTATTGCACATAATTGAATATTTTTATGATTTGTATTTTGTGTTTTGAGCATTTACTATGTTTTTAAGAATACACCGTCATTAGAATAACACTGGAAAAGGCCATGAGTATAGGGTTTTTCATTTTCTTCTTCCGTAAATGTTTATCATTTTTTAAAGATCAGTTAAATATAACATCTTTTGGACCCAGTTGGATAATGTCTCACCTTCAATCATACCATATATTTATTTATATTGAAACCAATGTTAACTTGGTCCACCGAGGACTGTGATAAAATTGTGAAAATATCTCCTCTAGTTAATTTGATCTTAAATGAAAATCAGAGAAAAAACATGAAAATTAATCACATGGTAGGGTTTGTCCTAGAAATGAGGAAACAAAAACTCACTGAATAAAAATAAACACGTTTGCAGTCAAGTATTTTTTACTTTACACAGGTTTTACATAAATCTCCTGTGATTAAATTTACATGTACATTAACTGATATTCCTTGGAAAAGTAGTATTTAAAACCATTTTCTGGAAAATTAGCCTTCGATGTTTAATGTGCCAGAATTGTTCTTATTTATTCAGGATTATTTGATTTGTTAAACTAATGGTAGAAAAGATTGATTTATGTTATTTATTTTTGGAATTTCTATTTAAATGTCACATGACAAAATTTGTTTACAAGATTTGAATTTGGGAGAAGTAAAAATTATTCTAATAAAATCCCACATAAATAGCTTTAAATTTTCTTTTAAATTAGAAATCTGTAAAAATTTATCTCTGCTGAAATAACTACGTTACATTTATGAAGTAGACCATTAAAGAAACTGTAAAGGTGTTAGTCAACAAGATGAGTACAATCTCAAATTAAGGTTGTTCATAATGAAATATTTACCATCTCGACTAATTCAACATTATGATGATTATTGTGTAACTTCCTAACTTATAAACATAAATATATACCTCCCAAAACTTATTTATAAATGGCTATACTTATATCTAGATATATCACTATTTTTGTATTATTTATCTTATATCCACCTACAGTACTGAAGTTCAAGCTGTCTAAGTATACTACACATTTTCTGTTGAAAGGAAAGTTATCTCCTATTTTAAGTAAGTGATACATTCTTAAATTGATATGAAGCAGCTTTTAACATTATTGTTTTTAAAAAAGAAAAACAATATCTGGGCTTTATATAGTTTACAGTAGTACCAAATATTTTAAATATGTAACAGTGCTTTACATTTCCTTTATTTCTTCTTCAAATAATAAGTTGCAAAATCTATAGCAAAATAGATTAAGAATTAAAATTTTGGGGTGCTTATGTAAAATGTAAAAAATAGAGAAAATGACACAAAAAGTTCAAGAATATAGAAAGGATTGGCCCCTGAACTTAATGTGGTGAACATGCTGCCTAGAGACCATGGAGTTGGTTATGAATCAGAATAATGCATCCTTGTGTGCAGAGTGTAACTGTGTGACAAAAAACATACAACTGTGGTAGAGGCATTTTGTATAGAGGGCTGATTGCCCCCAAAAATAAGAACATAATTATGATTTTAAACAGAAAATTGTCCAATAAAGTGTTTGCATCGCTCCCTTTGGATGTATGTATTCAGTTGTGTGTATTTTCAACCTGCTTTAAAAATCCTGTATTCACCACTGTAATCTTGACATAGTTGATTCTGGGTAAAATAAATATAACATTACTGGTAATTTGTTAAACTCTTTCATCTGTTTGTAAAATTGGATGCTGTACTATTGCAAGAGGCCCTGAAAGAGTTCATGTAAATGTAGCAACAACAAGCTAGTTTCACTGCCTTTGTGAGTTTTATAACATGGTTAATAGGGTTGTCATATTTGTATAATTTACTCTAATAATGTATTATCAATATAATCATAGGAATTATAAATTTATTGCATTGAAAAATCTGAAATCCCACAAAGCAGGTCCTAAAAAATTTTGCAGTATTGTATAAAGTATTACAATTAATATATTACTTAAAGAGCTACATGTTTCTTATTTAAAACATTGCAATTGTCATCTGTTTAAATGTTATTTGTGTGCACAAAACATGTGATGTCATCAATTTATGCTGGTTTGTGATTTTCATGGTAATAGTTTATTCATATGATGTTAAATGTAAAGGCTTCATTTTATTTTACTTTTGAAATTTAGTAATCTCATATTTTTTAATTTTTAATTATTTTTTTAATATTAAGCTAGGTTTGCTGAAAGTGGTGTTTAAAATAAACTATCAGTCATTTAATTATTTTGTTTGGTTAAAAGGAAATAAATAAAACAATTTTTTTTTTAGCTTTTGTATTGGTCAGACCTGGAAAAATGTTTCAATCACATATGAAGAAGTCAGGTACATGTACTTCTAAATTTGAAAATCTTCCAGTAATTCCATTAACAATGGTAATTTTTTAATTTTTAAATGTTATTTTAAAATTAATTGTTGTCCATCACACCCTAGTTGTACTGAACTAAAAAAAAATATTAACCACAGCTGAAATAAAAAATTATTTAACCTGTTTTAAGTCAACCCCTCTTAAATTTGTTAACGGTTTTGATGAATTCTATACAGTTTTCACATGCACCTCTCCATACAGGTGAATGATTAACAAGTCAATTTTGAAGTAATATGATGGTACAGTGGCAGATCCAGCCATTTAAAAAAGGGGGGTTCCCAACCCAGGACAAAGGGGGGTTCCAACTATATGTCCCCATTCGAATGCATTGATTGTCCAAAAAAAGGGGGGGTTCCAACCCCTTGACCCCTCAACCCTAAACCCCCAGATCCGCCAATGTGGTATGAATTTCAAAATAATCAATGATATCCTAATTTTCGGAATTATCATAAATTAGCTTTTTTATAAATTTTGCATGTTTACTGTAGGTGGTATACCACACTAACACACGAATGTAGATGTTACTCCACACTTATTGTGTGTTTATTATTTCTGTTATTTAATAAGAATCATGTTATTATTGAAAACATCTTAAAATGCTCAAATTAAAGTATTTTACTTAAACATAGATAGCATTGTTATTTATTATGATTGCATATGTTACAGTATTTGCAGTGTACTTTTCTTGTTCATTTACTTTATCTGAACTGGTTGAAAAAGTCATGCGAGCTTTTCACATCCTTTGGTGTCTGCCATTATCTGAATAAAATTGAGAATGGAAATGGGGAATGTGTCAAAGAGACAACAACCCGACCATAGAAAAAAAACAACAGCAGAAGGTCACCAACAGGTCTTCAATGTAGCGAGAAATTCCCGCACCCGGAGGCGTCCTTCAGCTGGCCCCTAAACAAATATATACTAGTTCAGTGATAATGAACACCATACTAATTTCCAAATTGTACACAAGAAACTAAAATTAAAATAATACAAGACTAACAAAGGCCAGAGGCTCCTGACTTGGGACAGGCGCAAAAATACGGCGGAAGATTATATTGCAAACTACAATTCTGTTAAAATAGCATATTTTGGCAGAAACAGCATGCTTGTAATTCGAAAAAACTATCAAAATATTTCTTACATGTGAAGCACATTTCTAGATTAACCTTCAACAGGAACGCTCAATTACCTTTGAAAGTATGGGATGTATAGATACGTATCAAAGTTGGGAGCTACATGTATATGACCAAAACTTACCTGAAATAAAAACAAATATGACTAGATTTGCCATTGCAAGCAATAGCGGATGGCACCCTATCCCCATTGCTAGGAGAGCGGCAGACATTTTGAAAATTCCAAAGTCAAAGAGCACATCTACAGATGTCTATTAACATTCTTGTAACGTTTCATCAATTTTGAAGCATTTTTAAAAATTTTTAAATGGTAACGGGAACCATTTCCAAAGTTCCAAAGACAGGTGCCACTTAGGGACATGCAATGTTAAATATCCATTAAGTTGAAGAACGTATGATCTAATATTCTTGCAGGAAATGCAGCTTGCATGTGTTTTCCCATAGGGCCAATGTTAAACTTTCGCCCTGTTTCCTTGACAATGGCGGCCATTTTTGAATTTCCTAATATTGTCACAAAATCTAGGCATACCAAGGAACATTACCATAAAGTTTCACCCAGCTAGGTCTTATAATGAAAGATTTAGAATTTGCATTTTTTTCACATTTTATCAGTTTCCATGGCAATGGCAGCCATCTTGATGATGCCATACCCCGATTGCACAATTTCATATAGTGGTCCTAATTATGGTATAGTTCTATCAATATTGTTCAAGCCAATTCTGAGAAATAGCATGGACAAAAAAGTGTGGAAGAATAAATATAAGAAAAAAGAAAAAAAACGAACAATAACAATATGTCACCCAAACTCCGTTGACGGTGCCATAAATAGAAAAGCAAAGCCTAACAACGTTAGAAAAAGGAATGAAGATACCCTATCCATACCATCTAATAAAACATCCACAAAGAGAGGATGCCAAGCATTGACTACGATCACTGATCTATATTCTGAATCATTTGTCATGTTTGTGTTCAGTATAAAATGCTTCATATATCAACCTTAGAAAAAAAACCAGTTTGACAAGAGTAGTAGTTGTTTTGAAGACAACTACACCCATGATTTAGAAAGACAGATTGAGAGGCAACCTAGACACTCCTTTTTAGAAGTTAATACTTATATCTTCGTGTGATAATTAAGAAGTAATTGATGGAAGCCATAGATTTGTTGTTAATTTACACATTACACATTCGTAACGGAAAACCTTCAGCCTGAGATTTTTCATTCGAATTTCCCCCTGAGAGTTAGCGAGGGATAAAATTAACGAATATCACGGCCCAGGCCATGTGTAAATTTCCAACAAATCTATGGCTTCCATGAATTATTTCGATTCTAATGGGACAAATACGGTAATTTAAAAACTGAGGCGAGAGTGGGTTTTCCGTGTGAGTGGCTGTTCTTTTTTACCCCCTGTTAGATAAAGCTAAAATTTTCCAATAATTCTAAAGCTTGAATCAATTATTTCTTAAATTACCGCTAGAAAAAATGTTTTTATTTCTCAATTCCTACATATGCCATTTTTGAATTCACATTTTTTTTTTCTCGTAAGCTACCGTCAAATCCACAGTCATTTCGTAACTAAGAAGCCGCCATGTTGACTTGCCGAAATCAGTAAATGTGTGAATAATGCAATAGAATAGAAAATAAAACAAAACCTACCCCCCAAACTTCATTTTAATGCAATATTATTCGACTTTTGATGGTTCACGAAACGAACATACCTTCAGCTTTAGCGCGTTTATTCGTAGACGTCATGTTTTGAAATGACTTTAATGCGCCAAAAGCATTAATAGACTTCGGCGGATTTTGTTTTAATCTTAATTTCGGACATTTTTTCGAGCTCTTATGCATTAATTCTAGCACGGTGTTGTTTTCAAAGCGAAAGAAGCACGTCATATTATAAGCGAATTTTATCCTGAGCGTTGTCTATTCTATTGCATTATTCGGACACCGAATGTGCGAATAATGCAATAGAATAGACATTGAAATAACACCTACCTCAACACTCCATTTTAATGCGATATCATCCGAAGTTAGGGCGTATTCTGTTTTCATTCGTATGACGTCATGTTATGAGATGACGTTAATGCGCAAAGATCATTCATGAAATTTCGTCGAATTTTATATTATTTTTTATTTTTAAGCTCTTATGCATAATTCTTTTTGTTATGCATTATAATAGGAATAACGGTTCTGTAGTTTCTTTTTCAATTTCAATTTGAACACAGCGAAATCGACATTGTGTTTGCACATAGGTTACAATACATGTGGATTTACGTGGGAGGAAATTAGTAACAGCCATCAATTTGTACATTAATGAGTCTGCGCTAAGTATTGATATATCGAAAATTTTATCACGCTGTTGATTACAAAGCGAAAGAAGCACGTCATATTATAATTAAATTTATATTTTTCTACATGTTTACAACATCTGCCATCTTCCTTTCGAAAATCTTTAAAATCGTCACGATTAAAGTCATATGAAACGAAGTTATTTTAATTTTAATGTTATCGAAATTATTTAACCAATGTATGCATATATGGGTCATTATAAAAAAAAATGCAAATTTCGAGGAAGGAATATTTTGGAAAATGATGTCATTGTTTAAAAGATTTAAATGTGTCCCACTATTCTAAAGTATGGTAGCAACTATATTCAGATATATGCAATGGGGAAAATGAAGAGTTCCTTCAATTTTAACAATTTTAGGTCATCCTTTGATAGAAAAAGACAACAGTAGTATACCGCTGTTCGAAACTCATAAATCGATAGAAAAAAACAAATCCGGGTTACAAACTAAAACTGAGGGAAACGCATTAAATATAAGAGGAGAACAACGACACAACATTAAAATGTAACACACACAGAAACGAACTAAGCATTAGACAAAATCCGATGAGAATAACAAATATAACATCCAAAACTAAATACATGAATTTGGGATAGAAAAGTTCCGTGACACGTCTTATAATAATGTGAATTCACACTCAAATATAAGAGGAAACAAACGACACAACAGAAACACAACGTTAAAATGTAAAACATAGATAAACGAACTATAATATAACAATGGCCATATTCCTGACTTGGTACAGGACATTTTTTAAAGAAAACAATGGTGGGTTGAACCTGGTTTTGTGGCATGCTAAACCTCCCGCTTTAATGGCATTGTTAAATATAACATTAAAATGACAACATAACATTACAGGACTACAATACAAATAAATAGGAGAACATAGTGGACAAAGAAACACACGAATAATAGCTTACAAAAGGCACCAGGTTTACAATTTAATACACCAGAAGTGCGTTTCATCCACACAAGACTTACTGGTGACGCCCTGATACAAAAGTTCGAATAAAGAATTTAGAAAACCAAATTAGTTATCCATGATTTAACTCATATATATTGTTTCATAATTTCGTTTGAAACTTGCTAACCAAGATTTATGTAGGAATATTCGTTGTAAATATTAAAAAATTGAACGATGTCTAAAAAGAAAAAAAAAATTGTGTTGTTATATTCCAAATATTGTTATAAGACTAAAAACAACTATTGTCCTATATTTTCAATACACGAAATTTAACAGCAGAAACCTGCCGGACTTTGGAAATGTGCTGGTACCAGATTTTAAGTATTTGCTTGCAACAATTAATTAATTTGAAATTTTGAGAAAGCATTCGATTTCGAATTCTATATATCAATTAAAGTTAAAAAACGGAGGAGTTTTTAAATTTTTACTGACTTTATTGTAAAATAGATTTTGACTATAAAAATTCTAATATGACGTGCTTCTTTCGCGTTGTAAACAACACCGTGATAAAATTCTCGATATATCTATACTTAGCGCAGACTCAAAGATGTGCATATTGTTGGCTGTTACTTTTTACCTCCCATATAATCCACATGTATCGTAAACTATGTGCGAACACTATGTCGATTCCGTTGTGTTCAAATTGAAATTGAAAAGGAAACTACAAAGCCGTATTTCTATAAAATAATTAAAATTCATCAATGGGAGAGTAGCTGCGGTATCGTAGCTCTTTAGGTCCTTTTGTTATTTTTTGACTATTTGCGGACCATAGAGCTACGGATTTTTCCTATTTCAAAACGTTCGGAATTGCGACCCAGGTTCAGGTCGCACTTATTTCCCCAAAAAATATTCTTTATAATGTTTGCAAAGCTTGTCAATATATCTAGTTCGTTTCGTTAGATATTTTTCTAGGATATGACGTACCTATTTATGTTTGAATATTCATTTCCTTAACACTATTATCTAATTATTTCCATTTGTATACATTCTCCGCCTATTTTGTTCGGCCATATTGAATCTCGTAGTGACGTCACGAAAATCAAGAAAAGATAACTCTCATAGGAAAACACGTGTTGGTTTGTTTACGTTGTCTTTTATTATATTTTCATGACTTTTTGAATGAAAGTACGTTTAATTAAAATTATATACTTACGCAAATAATTATTCTTTCAGTCTATTCAAATATTTCGTATGAATTAATGTTGTAAAGATTTAAAAACACTTGATTCTTGCTTATGAATAAGTAAACAAACCAACACAGTGTTTTTCTAAAAGAGTTATCTGTTCTTGTTTTTCGTAGGCGTTCCTCACCTCCAACATAGGAGATCGAAGGTATTTGAGTTATCTTTTCTTGATTTTCGTGACGTCACTACGAGATTCAATATGGCCGAACAAAATAGGCGGAGAATGTATACAAATGGAAATAATTAGATAATAGTGTTAAGGAAATGAATATTCAAACATAAATAGGTACGTCATATCCTAGAAAAATATATAACGAAACGAACTAGATATATTGACAAGCTTTGCAAACATTATAAAGAATATTTTTTGGGGAAATAAGTGCGACCTGAACCTGGGTCGCAATTCCGAACGTTTTGAAATAGGAAAAATCCGTAGCTCTATGGTCCGCAAATAGTCAAAAAATAACAAAAGGACCTAAAGAGCTACGATACCGCAGCTAATGGGAGAGGTGACAACTCATGTATATTCATTCGTTTTTAAAATTATCCCTGGAGCTTCGGACAAGGACCCCATGCTTTTGTGTTTTCCTTTTTATATTGGTGTTCAATTTTTTATGGATGACATTTCTTTATGAAAGCAAGAATATAAGTACAACATAAAATTCAGAAAGGAAACAAGGAATGTATATATATTTAAAAAATCTAAAATAAAAAAAGCAGAAAAAATAAATAAAAGACTGGTTTACTTTCCAAGTGCCTGTGACTATTTTTCTTTTTTACTTTCAGAAATGCAATCAAAAGATAAGACATTAACCCATGTGCAGTTTTTAAGTTTATATTTAAGCTTCTTATTTCAATGATTATTCTCAGCATTTCCTTCATTCCTCTGATTCGTTTTTTTTTATCAAGTAAGTACAATTATTTCTGCACAAGCTCAATAAATCATAAATCAGCATAGGTAAATCATAAATCAGCATAGGTAAATCATAAATCAGCATAGGTTAATTATAATGTGAGTACTTCTGACCTTGATTCTGGGCCATAGTTATATACTAGTGATACGATGAGGTGTCATGGCTTATGGTATTTTTACAGCAATGGTTGAAAAAATAAATGAAGTATGGCACCGCCCTTTACAATGCTTCATAGGAAGAACACAATGTTATTACACAGATGAAAGTGTTGTTTCTAAATATAGACGCGTTATATGTTATTCCTAAAATACCTAGCGTCACTGATGAGCTCTTTTTGCAAGTCTGGCATACTAAATATTAAACCCGGTATCTATGATGAGGTTATTGACACGAGATCACATGTTTAAAACGTCTAGGACTGTTAGATGTACCTTTAACGCTGTTTGTCTATCTCCTTATGGGATTTATATTTAAACCAAAGGCTACAATTGCTATATTATTAATCAACAACTATTGCAGGAACAATGCGAAATTAGGGATTTCTAGAATGTATTTTCAGTAACATGCTGTATTACCTGTGCAATATGCTGTTTTTGACCTACAAAAAGCTTACCACAACAGTATTGGGGTGCAAACTGAAAAATGTGCATGTGATCAAGTTTTACTGAAACATAAATCCTTAAAAATATTTGATTAATAATATTACATTATATTGTGAGTCGATATGATATACTGCAAGGAACAATGTTTCTTAATATTTGTGTAATAATTATTTTTATAGATAGTTTAGGCCAAAAGGGTCCAAAATTAAACTTTGTTGATTTCATCAAAAATTGAATTAATGGGGTTCTTTGATATGCCGAACCTAACCGTGTATTTAGATTCTTTAATATTTTGGTCCCGTTTTCAAATTGGTCTACATTATGGTCTAGTTTGATTTGAACAAAAATTGAATTCTTGGGGTTCTTTGATATGCTAAATCTAAACATGTACTTAGATTTTTGATAATGGGCCCAGTTTTTAAGTTGGTCCAAATCGGGGTCCAAAATTAAACTTTGTTTGATTTCAACAAACATTTAGTATATGGGGTTCATGATATGCTGAATCTAACAATGTATTTAGATTCTTTAATATTTTTGTCCCGTTTTCAAATTGGTCTACATTAAGGTCTAAAGGGTCCAAAATTAAACTTAGTTTGATTTGAACAAAAATGGAATTCTTGGGGTTCTTTGATATGCTGAATCTAAACATAGCTTAAGTAGCTTTTTCACATTTTGCATGCCTTGCTGAATCTAAACATAGCTAAAGTAGCTTTTTCACATTTTGCATGCCTAACTTAGGTTGTATACCATTAATATTGGAAACATCTTAAAAATGCTCAAATTAAAGTATTTTACCTTATTATTGCACTGTTATTTATTATGATTCATTATATCTCAGTATTTGCAGGATACATGTACTATATATTCTCGTTCCATTTTTAAGCTCACCTGTCTAACAGGGCCCCTGTTCTCAATTATGATTATATATCACAGTATTTGTAGGATACTATATATTCTTGTTACATTTTTTTAGCTCACCTGTCTAACAGGGCCCCTGTTCTCAATTATGATTATATATCTCAGTATTTGCAGTATACTGTATAGTCTTGTTCCATTTTTAGCTCACCTGTCCAACAGGGCCCCTGTGAGATTTTCTCATCCTTTGTTGTCTGTCATCATCTGTAAAATTTTACAAAAATCTTTTCCACCGAAACCACTGACCAAATGAAACCAAACTTAATCATAATCATACTAGGGGTATCTAGTTTTTCTTTAGATATGTCTTATAATTCCGTCTGCCTACTGAAATAAACGCTAAACAAAATACATAGGGTTAAAATGCGAGTGTTGTATATTCGCTTGTGAACCATTATGAATAAAGATAATCTTACTGTGTCAGACATGTACAGAGTATCAAGATCTACCTGCTACCTATTTTATATAACAATTATGACTATTATCTTGTAATCTATAGTAGAAACACAGAAACTGGATACAGCACAAATGATCAGCAGGACAAGAAAATAAAGTAAGAATAACAAAAACGGTACTTTTAACAGTAGCTGCCTTTTAATTAGAATTTACTTCCATTTTGTGGGTTGTTTTTGCAGAAACTATAAAAGAAAGAAATCGTTAACAATAAAAAAAAGGTCAGCAAAAGATCAACAAATAAGTCAACAAAAAGTCATCGGTTAACTTCTTTAGGAATGATAGCCTTAAAGCTTTGAATGATGATATTTACCCATTTATTGCTATTTGCAAGACATTACCGGAATATTTTGATAACAGACCTATATGATATTTCAATAGATCATACGGCCATTAGGGGCCTCGGTGGCCGAGTGGTATAAGTAGTTACTACTGTAATCACTAGCCAGTCAGCACTGAGGTTGTGAGTTTGAACCCGCTCGTGCGGGTGCACTCGACTCTAAGCTTGATTAACTAGGATTGTCAGTTTTCCTATCGAAGGTCGGTGTTTTTCTCCGGACACTCCGGCTTCTTCCACCAATAAAAACTGGCCGCCACGAAATAGCCCAAATGCGGTGCTAAAAAGTGGCGTTAAAACACTTAAAGTCTAACCATAAGGCCATTATTGCCAATCTCTTGTCTTATATGTCTATGTTAAGACTCGGAGGGGGGATTTAGAACTTGAAATATTGACGCTTTACTTTTGTTGAACTTATGTTGACCTCTAAATGTCTATTGTAATTTGTGCCGTTGAATTGAGTCTTAGAGACAATAATATTCTAAGCTTTCATATAATGAGCCTCAAAATAGAAAATTATAATCTTTTATCCTTTAGGACAGAATTAAAGATAAATTGATTTTCATATCCTAGTTGAAGCTTTTATTTTTAATATTAAATAAAAAAAATATCGTTATATACATGCAATTGCATTTAGAATGAAATTAATCCTAGGATATGCATGTTCACAGCGACGTCCAAAACCAAGGTCTAATTTGAGCTCTAAAAGGGGATGTTCAAGATAATATGTTGTGTTGAGGATATAATCCCCTTTCCAATCTTCATAAAAAGGAACTGATCTCTGATCTCCAGATGTTGTTTGTCGTTTTGTACTTGAACATATATTACGATAAATTTTGTTTTAGCATCGTGTACCAAACATTTATATATCAATTTCAAATTGTATCAATAATAAATCAATTTTCATTAAAGCACAGTTTTGATCCTACAGTGATATTTGACAAAAAAATGCATATTTGATGATAGTCCAAATTTCATTAAAAATTACTAAAAGTACTTACTTATTTAATACAAGCTCTTTTTCACCTAGTCGATTCAAATATGTAATAAAAATATACTTTCACATGATACGTTTAGAGGTTAATAGGGTAGAAGTTTAAGACATTTAGTTAAATTTCAGTTTCTTCTACATTTCTGTCCTTTGAGCAGAAAATATCCCTTATAAATGTTAATCCCTGGTATACCTTTTGACCTTTCAGTTAAACGAATTATATAGGAGGTTAATAGGCTGTGAGTTAGTGGTTTTATAACAGGTTTGTGTAAACTGTAGAGGACTTTGGAATAGCAAGTACACTATAGTTGGAAGTTTAAAGTCAATCGATGTGTGAGTATGCCCTTGCACTCACCAACCTTGCCCTAACTATGACAAAAGATGTATGCATCTAGGAAAGATACAGGCCGTCAGCCTTAGTTTGGAACCAATTAATAGGAAAGAAACTTTTAAGCTAAAATTATATGACTCTCTATGCTGCAAAATGCGCGACAGGCCCTTATCTGTCCTATTTAACAAATTTTTATAGCAACTCGCCCACCCAATGCGACATAACGCTTACGGGATATAACAGTTGTAATTGGCCGTTTCAGAATCTAAAGCACTATGGGTAATTACATTGTTTGTACCCCAAAATGAAAATAAAGTCACGTCATTGGTTGAATTTCAATTGTTTAGGACGTTTTAACCAATCACGACGCTTTGGTGTACACTTATGAAAATATTACCCAGAATGCATTAGATTCTGAAACGGCGAATAAGGTAAGAAACAGCAATACTTTACCGATGTCCAGTTTGGTAAAAAAAAACAAGACCAATATTAAAATGAGAAACTGTGGTATACAAACAAGACCAATATTAAGCATGTTCGATACTCTGTTTAAAAAAAAACAAGCTTTTTAAAAGACTGTTATAAATTGATAGTATATCAATAAAGAAAGTAAAAAAGCAGAAAAAATGAATGGTCCGTGTGCTTGTTTTCGAGATATAAGCCAATGAAAATTTGGCGGGAAATAAATCTCTTTAGATATATCATACATTTAACATTGGCACCTTTTTTCTTTCTAAAAAGTTAAAAAAATAACAAGGATTTTATAAGATTTTCAAAGATAACATTTTAAACTATATGTTATCAAATTCTGGAAGAAAAGTAGGGGTTAATGGGCAAACATTTTCAATGGCACTACTTGGATAAAACCAGAGGATTCCGAATGTCTGGCAAAAATTCTTATACAAGAGGAGCGAACATCCTTAAACTGAGGAACCGTGGTAATCATCGACAGGGTGAGCGTCTCTTGATTTGCAGGGCTCACATGTTACGCTTATCCAAAGTAAGTAAAATGTCACGATAAGGAATTTGGGACACAATCCGACCACTTCTCTGTTATCTTAAGGAGACTCCTGACTTGGCACAGGCGCAAAAACGCGGCGGGGTTAAACATGTTTTGTGAGATCTCGAACCTCCCCCTATACCTTTAGCCAATGTAGAATAAAGAAACACATAGCAATACTGTTTGCACAGTAAAACTCAGTTCAAAAGAAGTCCGAGTCCGATGTCAGAATAGGTAATAAAAGAAACTAAGCAAAATGACAATGATACATAAATGAACAAAGGACTACTAGCAGATACTGACATGCCAGCTTCAGACCTCAATTAAACTGATTGAAAGATTATGTCTTCATCATATGAAAATCAAGTACAATCCATCCCGTAAGGGGTTTAGTATCATACACTCATAAGAAGAACATAACCCGTATCATGCCAATAACTGGTTTTAGAATAAATGTGTTTATTTCCGATGCAAAGACCCTATGAGTGAATCAATATTAATACCAAAATATGCAATCCTTAATGACTTGACAACAGTATCGTAACTATATCCTTTATATCCTTATAGAAGCATATCTGTTATATTTACACCCAACTATTTGATCAGAACAAAATCTTTCCGTTTTTTGACATGGACATAAGACAGCTTTTTGATAGACAGAATAGCCAAAGTATAATTTACCAAGTAAATTTATTTCTTTTTGCCCGAAATAATTTCTTGCTCATTCAATTGCAGCATATACCGTAATTTCTGGAGCAATGCTTGATGATCTAGCTGAATTTATTTGACCTAAGTTTTAATGTTTTGCCTTAAAAATCCACATGAATAAATGTTCTGTAAAGTTCTTTCTGACATTTCAAACAAAAAAACACGCACAATTTTAGGATAATTTTTTTTTCTTAATTTGAGGGGGAAAGGGGAGGGTGATAGTGATCACAGTTCTCGTTTTATCTGTATTAGAATTGGATTGAAATGAATCATTTTAAAAGAGGTCAAATGATTTACAAATAGTTATCATATATATTGTATTGGGAATACATATCATTATATTACAATTGTTATTGACGTTACTTATTCTAGAAGTATATTTGTAGCGTCTGAACCATAAAAAACGTCCGAATTTAGCGATTACGTCTGTTACGCTTATAGGCACGAACATCCCGAGTAACGTCAAACCATTTTTTTGTGGAAAAATTCTTAACTTAATTTTACGAGTATATTTTTTTTATAAATTTTTTACTGGTAACAAAAATGAATAAGAGTATCTGAACTGAATTGCGCTATGTTTAGATGTCGTTAAAGAAATTGAATTATTCAACATTGTTTCCGAAATTATTATATTAGTTATTGTATCCTGGTAAAAGTGTCCTTAGTGGATTAAATTGTAAGAAGAAGATTTAAATTATGACACTATAAAAAGAAGTGTATTGTGCTAGTGGGTGAATTACGGATTTGTTTCACATAGACCATAGATTTAGTTTACAGATCTGGTATAGTAAAAGAGGTATGTATTGTTTTAGTTTAAAAAGAAAATGATTAAATATGATATTTGAATATATTGTTTCCTCATATCATAAAAAAATATTTGGTCATGAACAAATCAATACTATAACTATTAGATAAAATGAACAATAGTTTAAAAATTATTACTTTGTTTTGAGCGGGAAAACATACCATATAGTCGGCTATAAAAAGCCCCTGACATGAAAAATATGAAACAATTCAATTGAGAAAACTAATGGCCTAATTTATAACAAAACAATTTATCTTATGTTTACTAGTCGGGAAGAATTTACAGTACATTATTTCAATCCTTTAAATGAACTTATTATCAGATAACTGCGAGTACTCTCAGATCTGTTTTTGTGTCTTTTTGTGTCGGGATGTATAGGGGTAAATTAAGTAAAAAAAATCTTCCATTGACTTTAATGCTAATCTATGTGTGGAAATAAATTTATACCTGATTTACCTTTAGAATTTAAAATCTTTCATATATCATTCATGAAAGTACAAATGTAGCCCTATCTTTTGCAACAATAAAAACATAGGGTCATGCGGCATTTTTTGGCATTCACATGGCGTTGTTCAAAAACAATGTAGATTCGCACTGAATTCCCATACTGACTCCCAATACTTTTCAACCCTGAAGGGAAAAAAAATAGTACATTCAGTATTTATTTTTAATTTTTTTTCAACTCTAGTTTTGATCCATCTACCAAAAAATATTTATTACAAACATTATCTGCCAATCAGAAGACCATATAACTTCATTGTTATACAGAAAGCTCTCCCCTAAATGGGCGGTCCCTGATGACGTATATTAATTTACTGAATTTACCCCTATAAGAGACTTCTTTACTTCTTTTCCATCTTTTTTTTGTAATAAACATGTAATGTATCCAATTTTCAAGTTCCAGTTTCAATACAACCTTCAAAAATGCTGAATTTGTAAAGATAGAGCAAAATTTATACTATAGCCCATACTGTGGCCAATGTATATTTGGAATATACAGTTGGGCATTGACTGTTTTTAAAAGAATGGTGTAAAACACTATGTTTAATAAATATGAATTGTTTTCTGTGTTTGCTTTGAGTAGCATTGCAAGTACATCCAGAAACTAAAGTCTTGGTGTACTCTTAGTTAGTTTTTTTCCTTATATGGAAGTGTTTGGTTAAATACCATGAAAAGACCACAAAAAGACTTTTCAAAGGCTTTTTTAAGCAGTTTCATACCAAATAAAACAACAACTATGTTTCATTATACTAAATCTGTGTTTTAATTACTTGTAAATTTCACAAAATGTTATTGACAATCACTCTGCAGAAATTCCTGTTACCAGGATATCAGTATGGGTTCTTCGCCAAAAATAGACAGCTAGAACTGAAGTAGAAAAAAGTGTCAAATATGAAAAAATAAGATTAGGTGTGACCAAAATTTACATTTGGGAGATTGAAGTAACAATTTAGAGTATTTAAAAGCAATAATTTAACTTAAAAATCCAATAACAAACATTTTAACACTTGTTTCATAGATGAAGGACCTGTAATCATGAAAACTTGTCTAGTATATTCTTTAAATAAAGAAACGTAAAGCGTTATGTAAAAATAAATGAATACCTTCATGCGGTCAGATTATTCGAGTATTAAAATACTAGAAAAGTGCTTATTTACCACTTGTTCTACAACTTAACATGGGGAACACAGCTAAAAAAACACTCCGTCAAAGGGAGGTAATCCATTTTTTTCATATGATTTCATACATTATTAGAAGAAATATGTGTAAAATGTGATGTAAATGGGGAGAATATTCATGCCTTTCATTTGTATCATAACTCTAAAGTGTAATTTATATTGTTTCTTTCAATCTGGACACAAAACTGATTTTTAAAATATACTTCATGCTTTTCTCACTGTACACTGAGTGCATCCTGGATAGCCGCAGTTAAAGATAGAAATTTGTGTAAAAAACAGCTTTAAATGGTTCCAAAATCATTCCTTTACATGAACATTTACAGGAAATGAGTTTTGTGATTATTGTGTGGCCTTGGACAAGTACAGTGAAAAAGTGCATATTTTCCTATAGGGGTAAATTCAGTAAAAAATCTCCCATTGACATTAATGCTAATCTATGTGTGGAAATAAATTTATACCTGATTTACCTTTAGAAATTAAAATCTTTCATATATCATTCATGAAAGTACAAATGTAACCCTATCTTTTGCAACAATAAAAACATAGGGTCATGCGGCATTTTTGGGCATTCACATGGCCTTGTTCAAAAACAATGTAGATTCGCACTGAATTCCCATACTGACTCCTAATACTTTTCAACCCTGAAGGGAAAAAAATTAGTACATTCAGCATTTATTTTTTTATTTTTTTCAACTCTAATTTTGATCCATCTACCAAAAAATATTTATTACAAACATTATCTGCCAATCAGAAGACCATATAACTTCAATGTTATACAGAAAGCTCTCCCCTAAATGGGCGGTCCCTGATGACGTATATTTATTTACTGAATTTACCCCTATAAGTTCCCGGCCACGTCCACTTGTATTTCTGTCCATCTGATGAGTTAAGGCTTTTTAAACTGATTTTTAAAGTTCATTCTTATGTTGTATTGTTACACCATTTTCCCAGGTTAGTGAGAGGGTTAGGATCCCGCTAACATGTTTAACCTTTCTATAATCTGTAGGAATGTGCCTGTCCTAAGTCAGGAGCCTGTAATTCAGTGGGTGTCGTTTATTGCTGGGTTACATATTTGTTCTTCGTTCATTTTTTTTAGTACATTAATTTACTCGTTAGTTTTCTCGTTTGAACTGTTTTACATTGTGATTTCGATGCCTTTTATAGCTGACTATGCAGTATAGACTTTGCTCATTGTTATAAGCCGAACGTTGACCTATAGCTGTTAATTTCTGTGTAATTTGGTCTCTTGTAAAGCGTTGTCTCATTGGCATTCATACCACATATTCTTTTCATCATTATCTGGACATTAACTATTCAAAAAATGTAAAAAGCATTTTGACTTCTAAAGGTATCTTCCCTAGGCAGATATATCATTTATCAGATTTGTCACAACTTTGGGACTTTAAGGCTTACAGTGCTTACGTTCTTTGTAATTGCTTTGATGTTTTAACTGTTTTGAAGCGAGCGTCAATGTTGATACCTATACAAATTTAAGGATTTCGCTACTCTGTTTCAAAATAATAAGTTTTTTAAAATACTATTATAAGTTGATCGACTATAGATAACAGAACTGAAAGAGAGGGAAAAATTCAAAGATTTGTCCTTGTTTTCGAGATATAAGCCATTAAAAATTGGATGGAAATGATTCTCCCTATATTTTTCATATTTTTTTCATTGGCTCCTTTTCAAATATGACTTCTTAAACTATATGTAATAAAGTTATGAAAAGAAATGTACGGTTTAACGGCCAAACTTCTTTAATGGCACTACATGGATAGAACCAGAAAATTCCGAATATCTGACAAAATGTCAAAAACAAGAGGAGCGAAAGTCCTTGATACCTCTTTGTTGTTTTAGACTTAAAATATGGCATCGTGAATGAGTTTTTTCTTATACATTTTGTATTTGTTCTATATCTATTTTTAGCTATTATCACATGACAAAATGACAACGTTCCTTATCAAAGTGTCTGCTTATGACCAGTTTATTCACCCAAGAGGGGGACAAGCAAATCCTGCGAACAACACAGATCTAGTACGACATAAAGATATACACGAAAGGATGCATTGGAAATTTGAACGCGTCGACGGTGAATGGGGATACATAGTACATGCAACAAGTAACAAGTGTATCCACCCTAAAGGCGGAAGTGAAAACCCTGAGAAAAGAGCACACTTGGTACTAACCGATGACCGACGTAATGCTGCGCTTTTCAAATTTGATCTAAACGATAATGAAATTGTACACAAGGGTGGAAAGATAGCAACAACGTTTATAGATCCCGTTTCCGATTTCCTTGATCTCACCACGAAGCCGCCATTTCCATATGAACTTATAAAGTTTGAGTGTGTTTCACCCACCAACATAAGGCAAAGAATTAACCCATACGAGTAACAACTTTTTCTGATACAGAAACCATTGTAGTCTTTATACATGTACCTTTCCTATAACAGACGTATTACTCATTACATACCACATACGCACAAGGATAATAGTTCCGCTAAACGGTTACCAGACACCACATACATGAAGTCAAAATTTATCAAATAACTATACTGCTGCCTCTTAATTATTCAATTTCACATACAAATATATTAGGTGTATCAGATACCATATACTGAAGAAAATTGCTTTATCACAAAACGCAAACTGCTGGCTGACCTTTATAATCAATATGTAAGCAGCAAGTTAAGTCAAAAGTCATATTACACACCGAATGCTGATTTTCGTCAATGTTATCACATAGCTCAAAAGCCACAATTGATACAAGACACAAAAGTAAAAGAGTTAGAGAAACGATTGAACGAACGAACGTCTGCTTAGAAAACTGCAATATTCAACAAATCAACTAATGTAAAGTTCATAAAGTTCATGCAGGTGATGGAAATAATTTGTTTTTCATGCCATTTTATATTTTCCCGTAATATTGTATGTTTAACATTGAATAGCATGTACATTCACTTCGGGTTTGTTTACTTATATATCTGAATAAAATTTCAAGGAATCCATGCACTGTTATATTTGAAACCTATTTTTGAATTTTAAAACAAAACTGTAACTGAATAATCAAATGAAAGCTCGATTGTGTTGCAGGTTGCGCGTGATTCAGTTTAAAAAAAAGCGCGTTTTTGTACTATGGATAAAAAGTTCTAAAATTTGTTTTCGTGCATAAAATTAAAATGTCAGAAATGAGATTGTATCCTTTCTCAAACAATACAGCTTGTTTGTGCTAGATGTGAATCAATTCTTTAATGGTGTAGATCAAACGTGCAATCCTGAAAATCACAATCTATTACCATTCCCAATATTATTTTCTCTTCGCTCTGTGTTGTTTTCAAAAACAAACGGATTAAATACATTTAAATAGCTAAAAATCGACATTTTGTACATCGAAGATTATATTGCAAACTACAATTCTGTTAAAAAAACAATCCTTTTGGCAGAAACAGCATGCTTGTCAGTAATTCGAAATAACAATCGAAATATTTCGTACATCTGAAGCACATTTCTAGATTAACCTTCAACAGGAACGCTCAATTACCTTTAAAAGTACGGGATGTATAGATACGTATCAAAGTTGGGAACTACATGTATATGACCAAAACTTACCTGAAATTACAACAAATATGACTAGATTTGCCATTGCAAGCAATAGCGGATGGCACCCTATTCCCATTGCCAGGAGGAGCAGCCATTTTGAAAATTCCAAAGTCAAAGAGCACATCTACAGATGTCTATTAAGATTGTCACAACATCTAGGCATACCAAGGATAATTACCATAAAGTTTCATCCAGCTAGGTCTTATAATGAGAGATTTAGAATTTGCATTTTTTTTCACATTTATCAGTTTCCATGGCAACGGCAGCCATCTTGATGATGCCATACCCCGATTGCACAATTTCATATAGTGGTCCTCACTATGGTATAGTTCTATCAATATTGTTCAAGTCAATTCTGAGAAATAGCATGGACAAAAAAGTGTGGAAGAATAAATATAAGAAAGAAAAAAAGAAACGAACAATAACAATATGTCACCCAAACTCCGTTGAGGGTGCCATAAATAGAAAAGCAAAACTTAAAAACTTAAGAAAAAACAGAATGAAGATACCCTATCCATACCATCTAATAAAACATTCAGAAAGAGAGGATGCCAAGCATTGACTACGATCACTGAATTTTATATACTGGATCATTTGTCATTTTTGTGTTCAGTATAAAATGCTTCATATATCATCCTTAGAAAAAAAACAGTTTGACAAGAGTAGTAGTTGTTTTGAAGAAAACTATACCCATGGTTTAGAAAGACATATTGAGAGGCAACCTAGACACTCCTTTTTAGATCTTAATACTTATATCTTCGTGTGATAATTAAGAAGTAATTCATGGAAGCCATAGATTTGTTGCAAATTTAGTACACATTACACATTCGTAACGGAAAACCTTCAGCCTGAGATTTTTCATTCGAATTTCACCCTGAGAGTTAGAGAGGGATAAAATTAACGAATATCACGGCCCAGGCCATGTGTAAATTCCATGAATTATTTCGATTCTAATGGAACAAATACGGTAATTTAAAAACTGAGGCGAGGGTGGGGTTTCCGTGTGAGTGGCTGTTCTTTTTTACCCCCTGTTAGATAAATCTAAAAATTGTCCAATAATTCTAAAGCTTGGATCAATTATTTCTTAAATTACCGCTAGAAAAAATGTTTTTATTTCTCAATCCCAACATATGCCATTTTTGAATTCACATTTTTTTTCTCGTAAGCTACCGTCAAATCCACAGTTGTTATTTCGTAACTAAGAAGCCTCCATGTTGACTTGCCGAAATCAGTAAATGTGCGAATAATGCAATAGAATAGAAAATAAAACAAAACCTACCTCAAACTTCATTTGAATGCAATATTATTCGACTTTGGATGGTTTACGTAACGAAAATACCTTCAGCTTTAGCGCGTTTATTCGTAGACGTCATGTTTTGAAATGACTTTAATGCGCCAAAAGCATTAATGGACTTTGGCGGATTTTATTTTAATTTTAATTTCGGACATTTTTTTTCGAGCTCTTATGCATTAATTCTAGCACGGTGTTGTTTTCAAAGCGAAAGAAGCATGTCATATTATAATCGAATTTTATTCTGAGCGTTGTCTATTCTATTGCATTATTCGCACACCGAATGTGCGAATATTGCAATAGAATTGACATTGAAACAACACCTACCTCAACACTTCATTTTAATGCGATATCATCCGAACTGAGGGCGTATTCCGTTTTCATTCGTATGATGTCATGTTATGAGATGACGTTAATGCGCAAAGATTATTCATGAAATTTCGTCGAATTTTATATTATTTTTATTTTATACATTTTTTAAGCTCTTGTGCATAATTCTTTATGCATTATAATAGGAATAACGGTTCTGTAGTTTCTATTTCAATTTCAATATGAACACAGCGAAATCGACATTGTGTTTGCACATAGGTTGCAATACATCTGGATTTACGTGGGAGGTAATCAGTAACAGCCATCTAAATGTACATTTATGAGTCTGCGCTAAGTATTGATATATCGAAAATTTTATCACGCTGTTGATTACAAAGCGAAAGAAGCACGTCATATTCGAATTGAATTTATATTTTTCTACATGTTTACAACATCTGTCATCTTCCTTTCGAAAATCGTAAAATAGTCACGATTAAAGACATATGAAACGAAGTTATTTTAATTTTAATGTTATCGAAATTATTTAACCAATGGTTGCATATATGGGTCATTTTAAAAAAAACATGCAAATTTCGAGGAAGGAATATTTTGAAAAATGATGTCATTGTTTAAAAGATTTAAATATGTCCCACTGTTCTAAAGTATGGTAGCAACTATATTCAGAAACATGCAATGGGAAAAATGAAGAGTTCCTTCAATTTAACAATTTTTGGTCATCCTTTGATAGAAAAAGGCAACAGTAGTATACCGCTGTTCGAAACTCATAAATCGATAGAAAATAACAAATCCGGGTTACAAACTAAAACTGAGGAAAACGCATTAAATATAAAAGGAGAACAACAACACAATATTCAAATGTCACACACACAGAAACGAACTAAGCATTAGACAAAATCCGATGAGAATAGCAAATATAACATCAAAACTAAATACATGAATTTGGGATAGAAAAGTTCCGTGACACGTACGTCTTATAATAATGTGAACTCACACTCAAATATAAGAGGAAACAAACGACACAACAGAAACACAACGTTAAAATGTAAAACACAGATAAACGAACTATTATATAACAATGGCCATATTCCTGACTTGGTACAGGACATTTTTTAAAGAAAAAAATGGTGGGTTGAACCTAGTTTTGTGACATGCCAAACCCCCCGCTATAATGGCAATGTTAAATATAACATTAAATTGACAACATAACATTAAAGGACTACAATACAAATAAAAAGGAGAACATATTGGACAAAGAAACACACGAATAATAGCTAACAAAAGGCACCATAAGTGCGTTTTGTCCACACAAGACTTACTACTAGTGACGCCCTGATACAAAAGTTCGAAAGCCAAAACAAGTACAAAGTGTGTACAAAAGAATCGTGTCAATGGTGGTACCAATTTAAAACATGCATTTAGGTAGTAAATATTATTGTTAAAAATCAACAACTGTTCCAATTTGTTGTTAAGGTTTAAATTACTACTTATTGACATTATTCATATAGCTATGCATTCTGTTTAAACATAAATTTCAGAATAAATTGTTGAATGAAAGTTAGCTGTCCTACTTATTGCCGTTTATTTATATAAAGAAATACCCTTAAACTGAATATATGTAAAACGTTGAAGACTGAATGATTAGATCATACCTAGCCTCCGTATACGACCTTTTAAAAAACACTTTCATTTGTTAATAAAAAATAAAAATGATTGCATTTTTATATAGTAACACCACTGACCCTTTAATAACTCAAAAGTATCACCATTGACAACAAATTTCAAATTTTACTTTTATTAAGTACTGAACACAAAACAAAGAACACAGAGAAAAAGAAAAGGAAGTAAAAATAGTTCATAGGCTAAAATAAAATCAATAACTAAAAATGTCAATAGTGTTACTAAATAGTGTCATTGGTGTTACCAGCATACACCAGTTTTTGAAAACTTTGCACATGTAATACATGATATTGTAAAACATTGTTAAATAAGTAATATTATTTTTCATAAATAATATGATGTTTCGCTTATTAAACATGAGAGAAACACAAAAAAATGCTGATTGTCATAATATATTCAGTGGTGTTACTAAACTTGTCAATGGTGTTATTTTATCAAAGTGGTCTTACCATTGACAGTATCACCGATGATTTACAGGTGAATTTTAAGATTTAGTTACAAAATAAGTGCTCCATTCCCCTATTTTATATGTTGTTCCTGGTGCTTGTTTCTACAATCAATATATTTCATAATTCAAAGTTCAGGAAATGTTTAAAAAAAAAATGATTTTTTATAAGGGTACACCATGGACACTATTTTCATTTACGATATAGCTTTTTCTTAATTTTAAGATTTTTTCACTAAATCACTAAAAGTTTGCATAACATGCTAACAGGTAACATTGCTAAGGGAGAAACTATAGTAAATGTCAAAATCTTACGAAAGATAACTCTTACCCTACCAATTTGTCTTTGGTTACACCATTGACTTAAAAAAATGAGTCTGTTCTTTTTGGTGAAATTTTTTATTATAAAACCAATGTCTTTGACTTAAAAAAAAATAAATATAATAGTTTTGAATGTTTTTTTTTTTATTATGACCTATATGCTTAACTAAGTCCTGTATGCACGTTATGTTAACATATATTACGAATCTATAAGGTATCATCGACAGATAATATTTCATTCAGTGATTGTTGGTCGCAAGCCAGTATATATAAAACATAATTCGTTTGTTTTTAATTTAAAGTTTCATATGACTTTAAAGAATTTAGAAAACCAAATTAGTTATCCATGATTTAACTCATATATATTGTTTCATAATTTCGTTTGAAACTTGCTAACCAAGATTAATGTAGGAATATTCGTTGTAAATATAACAAAATGAAACGATGTCTAAAAAGAAAAAAAAAATTGTGTTGTTATAAGACTAAAAAAACTATTGCCATATATTTTCAATACACGAAATTTAACAGCAGAAACCTGCCGGACTTTGAAAATGTGCTGGGACGAGATTTTAAGTATTTGCTTGCAACAATTAATTAATTTGAAATTTTGAAAAAGGATTCGATTTCGAATTCTATATATCAATTAAAGTTAAAAAATGGAGGAGTTTTTTTAATTTATACTGACTTTATTGTAAAATAGATTTTGACTATAAAATATAAATTCTAATATGACGTGCTTCTTTCGCTCTGTAAACAACACCGTGATAAAATTCTCGATATATCTATACTTAGCGCAGACTCAAAGATGTGCATATTGTTGGCTGTTACTTTTTACCTCCCATATAAATCCACATGTATCGTAAACAATGTGCGAACACTATGTCGATTTCGTTGTGTTCAAATTGAAATTGAAAAAGAAACTACAAAGCCGTATTCCTATAAAATAATTAAAATTCATCAATCATGTATATTCATTCGTTTTTAAAATTATCCCTGGAGCTTAGGACATGGACCACATGCTTTTGTGTTTTCCTTTTTATATTGGTGTTCAATTTTTTATGGATGACATTTCTTTAATATCTTGACTTATTTTCACTTATGTTTTTTTCACTCTATACAATAACAAAAGGTTATGTATTTTGTTCCGCTATTCTTATGAAAGCAAGAATAGAAGTACAACATAAAATTCAGAAAGGAAACAGGGAATGTTTATATATTCAAAAAATCTAAGATAGAAAAAAATAAGAAAAAAATAAATAAAAGAGTGGTTTACTTTGCAGTGCCTGTGTCTAATTATTTTTACTTTTAGAAATGCAATCAAAAGATAAGACATTAACCCACGCGCGGTTTTTAAGTTTATATTAAAGCTTCTTATTTGAATGATAATTGTCAGCATTTCCTTCATTCCTCTGATTCGTTTTTTAACAAGTAAGTACAATTATTTCTGCATAAGCTCAATAAATCATAAATCAGCATAGGTTAATTATAATGTGAGTACTTATGACCTTGGTTCCGGGCCATAGTTATATACTAGTGTTACGATGAGGTGTCATGGCTTATGGTATTTTTACAGCAATGGTTGAAAAAATAAATGAAGTATGGCACCGCCCTTTACAATGCTTAATAGGAAGAACACAATGTTATTACACAGATGAAAGTGTTGTTTCTAAATATAGACGCGTAATATGTTATTCCTAAAATACCTAGCGTCACTGATGAGGTCTTTTTGCACGTCTGGCATACTAAATATTAAACCCGGTATCTATGATGAGGTTATTGATACGAGATCACATGTTTAAAACGTCTAGGACTGTTAGATGTACCTTTAACGCTGTTTGTCTATCTCCTTATGGGATTTATATTTATATATAATTTTTATATGTTTCTTTATATTACTATTTGATAAATTATTAACATCCACCCATTAGACGTTCATAATATATTGATACAGTTAATACGTCTAATGGATAAACTATACAAACCATTAGATAAATACAGAAATATGAAAATGTTATCAATTTTCTGCGTCTGAAGCGATATTCTAGATTTACCTTCATCCGGAACGATCAAAGCCATAGGTCAAATAAAAGTTTTTAAGAACATTTGTATTGAGAAATGATGAGTCGTTTTGCACGTCTTAAGTAGTAAATATTAAACCTGGTATCTATGTTGAGGTTATTGACACAATATCACATGTTTAAAACGTCTACGACTGTTAGATGTACCTTTAACGCTGTTGACAAGATTGTTAATCTCCATTTGGGATTTATATTTATATATACTTCTTTCGATATTTATCTTTATATTACTATTTGATAAATAATTAATATACACACAATAGGCGTTCATTCGTTGATAATATTTTGCTACAGTTAATACGCCTAAGGAATAAACTATACAAACCATAATATGACAACACTTTATCAATGTTTCTGCGTCTGAAGCGATATTCTGGATTTACCTTCATCTGGAACGATCAAAGTCATAATTAAAACGAAAGTTTTTAGTAATTTTGTATTGAGAATTTTCAGCCTACTTTTACTTCTAGTATATTCCTAAGATAATTTGCATACATACACATATTAAAACAAGCTATCTTTGAAAAAATTCTACAAATTTTACAATACAATGGAATATGTATTATAAAGGTTACCTTCCTTGTAATTCTCCTTCTGTAATGTGGTTTACTATACATGGTAATACACTTTAAATATGTGTTTTTGAAGCACCTATACAGTAATACTTTGAATTGGTAAGGCAGTTGACTTTATTTAATTATTTCTTACATTTTTATTTTACCTAGCAAAACAAAATTCAATGTTTTATCTAAAAAATCACAAAATTGCAAAATGAAAGCAATCTTCACCCTTTAGTGCTCACAAGCACTTTGATTTTTATAGTGATGTCGGATAACATTTTTTTTTTGCATAGTTCGTCATATTTTTTTTATCACTCACAAGTATAAAAGATTGAAAAGGGGCTAAAAATGAATTTCATTTCACATTTTGCTTGATGCATCAATAAAACACAAACAGATTAAAAGAGTTTTATCTCAAATTAAGGTGGTTTATTATAAAATGTTTACCATCTTGATTGATTAAATATTATTGTGTAGTTATAAAAAAAATAATGAATAATTGTAAAACTTTCAAACTTATAAACATAAATATATGCCAACTTACCTCCCAAAACTTATCTTATAAATGGCTTTACATATATCCAGAGAAAATCATATTTTATGCATTATTTATAGTATATCCATGTACAGTAGTTCACACTGTCTAGATAAATTAGACATTTTCTAATGAAAGACATTTTGTCTTCTATTTTAGGTAAGTACATTCTTCAATTGATATGAAGCATCTTTACGCACATGTACTTTACACATTATTGATTATAAGAAAAATTATCTAGGGCTTTAATGGACTTATGGTTAGAATGATTGTCCCAAGCATTATACAATAATAGCCTTTGTATGAGGTTGATACGAGGTTATATCGACCTAAGAGAAGCATATTGACTGAGAATGAAGTTCAATGTTGATATGCTTCTCGAGGTCGATATAACATGGTATTGACCCCAACCAAAGGCTACAATTGGTATATTATTAATCAACAACTATTGCATGAACAATGAGAAATTAGGGATTTCTAGAATGTATTTTCAGTAACAGGCTGTATTACCTGTGCAATATGCTGTTTTTGACCTACAAAAAGCTTACCACAACAGTATCGGGGTGCAAACTGAAAAAATGTGCTTGTGATCAAGTTTTACTGAAACACAAATCCTTAAAAATATTTGATTAATAATATTACATTATATTGTGAGTCGATATGATATACTACAAGGCACAATGTTTCTTAATATTTGTGTAATAACTATTTTATAGTAGACATGTAATACCAAATATGTTAATACAGTGCTTTACACCTTCAATTATTTTTTTAGAAATAATAAGTGCAAATATACAGAAAATGGACCTTTTATAGCCAACTATACGGTCTGTGTTTTTATACGACCGTATATTGATATAACGTCGTCGTCCGAAGACATTTGGTTTTCGCACAATAACTTTAGTATGAGTAATTAGAAATCTATGAAATTTAAACACAAGGTTTATGACCACAAAAAGAAGGTTGGGATTGATGTTGGGAGTTTTGGTCCCAACAGTTTAGAAATTTGGAGCCAAAAGGGTCCGAAATTAAACTTTGTTGATTTCATCAAAAATTGAATTAATGGGTTTTTTTGATAAGCCGAATCTAACCGTGTATTAAGATTCTTTAATATTTTAGTCTCGTTTTCAAATTGGTCTACATTAAGGTCTAAAGGGTCCAAAATTAAACTTAGTTTGACTTTAACAAAAATTGAATTATTGGGGTTCTTTGATATGCTGAAACTAAACATGAACTTAGATTTTTGATTATTGGCCCAGTTTTCAAGTTGGTCCAAATCGGGGTCCAAAATTAAACTTAGTTGGATTTCATCAAAAATTGAATTATTGGAGTTCTTTGATATGCAGAATCTAACCGTACATTTAGATTCTTAATTTTTGGTCCCGTTTTCAAATTGGTCTACTGTAAGGTCCAAAGGTTTTAAAACTAAACTAAGTTTGATTTGAACAAAAATTAAATTCTTGGGCCTCTTTGATATGCTGAATCTAAACATGTACTTATATTTTTGATAATGGGCCCAGTTTTCAAGTTGGTCCAAATCGGGGTCCACAATTAAACTTTGTTTGATTTCAACAAAAATTGAGTATATGGGATTCATGATATACTGAATCTAACCATGTAATAAGATTTTTGATATTTGGGCCCCGTTATCAAATTGGTCCACATTGAGGTCTAAAGGGTCCAACATTGAACTGTATTTGATTTCATAAAAAAATGAATTCTTGGGGTATTTGATATGCTGAATCAAACCATGTATTTAGATTTTGGATATTGGACCATAATAGGTAAATGTCCAATTTAACATTTTTAAGTTCTTAGACCACATTCATTCTGTGTCAGAAACCTATGCTGTGTCAACTATTTAATCACAATCCAAATTCAGAGCTGTATCAAGCTTGAATGTTGTGTCCATACTTGCCCCAACTGTTCAGGGTTCGACCTCTGCGGTTGTATCAAGCTGCGCCCTGCGGAGCATTTTATTCTCATTGGTTAAGGCTGTACAGTGGCCTATAATAGCTTACGACTACTTCATTTTTACTCGGATGGATATATGTCTCTTTGGCAATCATACCAAATCTGCTTGTAAAAAAAATTCTTTTACTGTTGTATGGCAAGCGACCCTCAATGAATTGATGATAAGCTAGTTTCACTGCCTTTGTGAGTATCGAAACAGAATTGTTATATTTGTTAAATTTATTTCAAAATGTATTATCAATATTATCATAGAATCGCATTAAGAAATCAGAAATCCAAAGAATAAAATTGAGAATGGAAATGGGGAATGTGTCAAAGAGACAACAACCCGACCAAATAAAAAAACAACAGCAGAAGGTCACCAACAGGTCTTCAATGTAGCGAGAAATTCCCGCACCCGGAGGCGTCCTTCAGCTGGCCCCTAAACAAATATATACTAGTTCAGTGATAATGAACGCCATACTAATTTCCAAATTGTACACAAGAAACTAAAATTAAAATAATACAAGACTAACAAAGGCCAGAGGCTCCTGACTTGGGACAGGCGCAAAAATGCGGCGGGGTTAAACATGTTTGTGAGATCTCAACCCTCCCCCTATACCTCTAACCAATGTGGAAAAATAAACGCATAACAATACGCACATTAAAATTCAGTTCAAGAGAAGTCCGAGTCCGATGTCAGGTCTTAAACAAAATCTGCAGTATTGTATGAAGTATTTCCATTAATTTATTACATCGAAGAAGCAAAATGTTTCTTATTAAACATTGCAACTGTCATCTGTTAAATGTTATCTGTGTGCGCAAAACATATGATGTCATCAATTTGTGCTGGATTGTGATTTTCATGGTATTAGTTTATTCATATGAAGTTTTGAGAGAAGGCTTCCTTTAATTTTACTTTTGAAATTTAGTAGCAATAAAGTAGCTTTTTCACATTTTGCATGCCTAACTTAGGTTGTATACCACATTCAGACGACAAACTAATTATACATTACATATATGCATGTATGAAGATGTCATTACACATTAATTTTGTTTAATATTTCTGTTATTTAATGAGAATCCTGTTAATATTGGATACATCTTAAAAATGCTTAAATTAAAGTATTTTACCTAATTATTGCACTGTTATTTATTATGATTATATATCACAATATTTGGAGGATACTATATATTCTTGTTCCATTTTTAGCTTTTTTGAAACCAAATTAATCACAATCATACTAGGGGTATCTAGTTTTTTTATATGTCTTATGATTCCGTCTGCCAACTGAAATGGACGCCAAAGCTAAAAAAAAAATACATAGGGATAAAATGTAAGTGTTGTATATTTGCTTGTGAACCAGTCCATTATGAATAAAGAAAATCTGACAGTGTCAGACATGTACAGAATATCAAGATCTACCTGCTATATATAACAATTATGGCTATTATCCAGTAATCTATAGTAGAAACATAGTAAATGGATACAGCACAAATGATCAGAAAGACAAGAAAAAAAAGTAAAAATAACAAAAACGGTCAGTGAACCCCTTTTATGAGTAGCTGCTCTTTAATTAGAATTTACTCCAATTTTTGTGGGTTTTATTTTGCAGAAACTATTAAAGAGAGAAGGAAATCGTTAACAATAGAAAATGATCAGCAAAAGATAAAAAAATAAGTCAACATAAAGTCATCAGTTAACTTCTTTAGGAATGATAGCTTCAAATTTTGGAATGATGATGTTTACCCATTTCGCTATTTGCCAGACATTACCGGAATATTTTGATAACATAGCTATATGATATTTCAAAAGATCATACGGCCTTTGGGGGCCTCGGTGGTTGAGTGGTATAAGTAGTTACTACTGTTATCACTAGCCAGTCATAACTGAGTTTGTGAGTTCGAAACAGCTCGTGCGGGTGCACTCGACTCCAATCTTAATTGACTAGGATTGTCAGTTTTACTTTCAAAGGTCGGTGGTTTTCTCCGGGGACTCCGGCTTACTTCACCAATAAAAGCTGGCCGCCACGAAATAGCCCAAATGCGGTGCTTTAAAGTGGCGTTAAAACACAATTAATTTCAAATCATAAGGCCATTGTTGTCAATGTCTTGTCTTATATGTCTCTGTTAAGACTAAGGGTGAGGGGGGATTTAGAACTTGAAATATTGCCGCTTTACTTTTGTTGAACTTTTATTGACCTCTATATGTCTATTGTCATATGTGTCGTTGAACTGAGTCTCCGAGACGATAATATTCCAAGCTTTGATATAATGAGACTCAAAATAGAAAATTATTATCTTTTATCCTTTAGGATTAAATTAAAGATAAATTGATTTTTCCTATCCTAGCTGAAGCTTTTATTTTTAATATTAAATACAAAATTTATCGTTATGTAAATGCAATTGCATTTGTTATGTAATTAATCCTACGATATGCATTTTCACAGTGACGTCCAAAACCAAGGTCTAATTTGAGTTCTAAAACGAGATGTTCATAATAATATGTTACGTTGAGGATATAATCCCCTTTCCAAATCTTCATAAAAAAGAAGTGATCTCTGATCTCCAGATGATGTTTGTCGTTTTGTACTTGAACATATATAACGATAAATTTTGTAGTTAACATCATGTACCAAACATTTATATATCAATTCCAAATTGTATCAATAATAAATCAATTTTCATTAAGGCACAGTCTTGATCCTAGAGTGATTTTTGTCAAAAAAATGCATATTTGATGATACTCCAATGTCTTGACTTCATTTCAATAAAAATTACTAAAAGTACTTACTTACTTAAAACAAGCTCTTTTTCACCTAGTCGATTTAAAAATGTAATAAAAATATACCTTCACATGATACCTTTAGAGGTTAATAGGGTAGAAGTTTTAGTTTCAGTTTCTTCTACATTTCTGTCCTTTGGGCAGAAACTATCCCTTATAAATGTTCATCCCTGGTATACCTTTGGACCTTTCAGTTTAACGAATTAAATTGGAGGTTAATAAGAGGCTGTGAGTTAGTGGTTTTATAACAGGTTTGTGTAAACTGTAGAGAACTTCAGAATTGCAAGTACCATAAACTTGGAAGTATAAGGACAATCGATGTAAGAGTATGCCCTTGCACTCACCAACATTGTCCTAGCTATGACAAAAGATGTATGCATTTAGGAGATATACAGGCCGTCAGCCTTTTCTTGGAACCAATTAATAGGAAAGAAACTTTTAAGCCAAAAATATATGACTCTCAATGCTGCAAAATGCGCGTCAGGCCCCTTATCTGTCATATTTAACAATGTTTATAGCAACTCGCACACCCAGTCCAGTCCAAGTTCAGTTTGGAAAAAAAACCAAGACCAATATTAAACTGAGGAACTGTGGTATACAAACAAGACCAATATTAAGGATGTTCGCTACTCTGTTTCAAAATAACAAGCTTTTTAAAAGACTGTTATGAATTGATAGTATATCAATAGAGAAAGTAAAAAAAAACAGAAAAAAATGAATGGTCCGTGTGCTTGTTTTCGAGATATAAGCCAATGAAAATTTGGCGGGAAATAATTCTCTTTAGATTTATCATACATTTGACATTGGCACCTTTTTTCTTTCAAAAAAGTTCAAAGTAACAAGGATTTTATAAGATTTTCAAAGATAACATTTTAAACTATATGTAATCAAATTCTGGGAAGAAAAGTAGGGATTAATGGGCAAACATGTTTAATGGCACTAGTTGGATAAAACAAGAGGATTCCGAATATTTGTCAAAAATTCTAATACAAGAGGAGCGAACATCATTAAACTGAGGAACCGTGGTAAACATCGACAGGGTGAGCGTCTCCTGATTTGCTCACATGTTACGCTTATCCAAACTAAGTCAAAATGTCACGGTAAGGAATAGGGGACACAATTCGACCACTTCTCTGTTATCTTAAGATCTAAGACAGTAAAGTTATGTCTTTCGTGAGTTGACATACTTATATGTTGTATCGATCAACAGTTTGTGATATATACCATAACTAAACTAATCAAAGATACCAGAATTTTAAATTTTGTACGTCGGGCAGACGCGCGTTTCGTTTACAAAAGACTTATCAGTGACGGCCGAATAAAAAAAAAATTAACTTGAAGGCCAAAAAAAGAAGAAAATTGAAGAGCATTGCGGACAACAAATTCAGAAAGGTTTTGCCAAACACAGCTTATGAAGTTAATCTTGGGGTAGTAAATCCTTAGTATTTCGAAACATTCCAAGTTTTGTATACTGTAAATTTATAATAATGATCATATCAATGATATTTCATGCTAACACAAAAGTGCTGACTACTGGACTGGTGATACCCTCGGAAAATTTGCATAGTGCCAATGTCAGTAATTTCTTCGATTAAAAGAACTCCCCTGTAATGTATGTATAATGTGAACAAAACCTCGAGAAACGTTCCAATTGAAATAAGTCATTGGCTTGCGATGGGATAAAGGGTATGTTACTTCTTTTAAATTCGAAGCTGTCAATTGGAAAACTGATATTGTCACACTTGTTACAGGTCCCAGTTTAAAGTCGTTCGTCTGTGAAAATATCAAGAAAAAGATTTAAAATATGATGCAAAACAAGTCGGTCCGTAGCGGTGCAAAATTAGTACTCATTGAAATACCAACTGTTTGTTGAAATATAAATTTAAGTCTGCTACTCATATAGTATGTAAAAGGTCTAGAGAAAATGTAGCTGGAGATAATTGCAGTTTTGAAATAGAATTTACAAATATGAAAAAAATTCGAATAAAATTGAGAATGGAAATGGGGAATATGTCAAAGAGACAACAACCCGACCAACCAGCAGACAACAGCTGAAGGCCACCAATGGGTCTTCGACGCAGCGAGAAAACCCCGCACCCGGGGCTGGTCCTCAGATGGCCCCTAAAAAAAATGTGTACTAGTTCAGTGAAAATGGACGTCACACTAAACTCAAAAACATATAAATGAACTAAAATTAAAAAAAACAACATACTAGACTAACAAAGACCAGAGGCTCCTGACTTGGCACAGGTGCAAAAATGTGGCGGGGTTAAACATGTTTTGTGACCCTCCCCCTATACCTCTAGCCAATGTAGAATATTAGAAACACATATCAATACTGTTTGAACAGTAAAACTCAGTTCAAAAGAAGTCTGAGTCCGATGTCTGAATAGGTAACAAAAGAAACTAAGCAAAATGACAATGATACATAAATGAGCAAAGGACTATACTAGCAGATACTGACATGCCAGCTCCAGACCTCAATTAAACTGATTGAAAGATTATGTCTTCATCATATGAAAATCAAGTACAATCCCTCCCGTAAGTGGTTTAGTATCATACCATCAAAAAATATACGAGAAGAACATAACCCGTATCATGCCAATAACTGGTTTTAGAATAAATGTGTTTATTTCCGATGCAAAGACCCTATGAGTGAATCAATATTTATACCAAAATATGCAATCCTTAATGACTTGACAACAGTATCGTAACTATATCTTTTATATTCTTATAGAAGTATATCTGTTATATTTACACCCAATTATTTGATTAGAACAAAATCTTGCCGTTTTTGGACATGGACATACGACAGCTTTTTGATAGACAGAACAGCCGAAGTATTTATCAAGTAAAATTGTTTCTTTTTGCCCGAGATAATTTCCTGCTCATTCAATTGCAGCACGTACCGTAATTTCTGGAGCAATGCTTCATGATCTAGCTGAATTTATTTGACCTAAAGTTTTAATGTTTTGTCTTATAAATCCACATGAATAGATATACTGTATACTTCTTTTAGAAAACGTAGCAAACACAAAAACACACAAAATTTTAGGATAAAAAAAATAAAACTATTTTTTTTTTTGGAAATATTTCTGACTTAATTTTACGAGTATATTTTTATTTAAATTTTTTACTGGTAACAAAAATGATTAAGAACATCTGGACTGAATTGCGCTATGTTTAGATGTCGTTAAAAAAATTAAATTATTCAACATTGTTTCCGAAATTATTATATTAGTTATTGTATCCTGGTAAAAGTGTCCTTAGTGGATTAATGTTTAGAAGAAGATTTAAATTATGACAATATAAAAAGAAGTGTATTGTGCTAGTGGTTGAATAACGGATTTGTTTCACATAAACCATAGATTTAATTTACAGATCTGGTATAGTAAAGGAGGTATGTATTTATCTTTTCATTTGTTTTAGTTTAACAAGAAAATGATTAAATATGATATTTGAATATATTGTTTCCTCATATCATAAAACATATATTTTGTCACGAACAAATTAATACTATAACTATTAGATAAAATGAACAATAGTTTAAAAATTATTACTTAGTTTTGAGGGGGAAAACATACCATATAGTCGGCTATAAAAAGGCCCCGACATGGAAAATATGACACAATTCAATTGAGAAAACTAATGGCCCAATTTATAACAAAACAATTTATCTTATGATTACTAGTCAGGAAGAATTTACAGTACATTATTTCAACTTTTAAATGAACTTATTCTAAATGGTTACCAATTCAACACTGTAATTAAATATTTGAATATTGTATTTATTTGTATAAATATTGATTTTTTTATCAGTAGATTAAAACTAAACTAAATATTACATATGTACTTTCTCGGTTCTATCGATACCTATATTTGGCATTACATGAGGCCATGGTTTTCTCTGACTGTTAATGACGTCTTTACACTAAATCCATTGGATGTTGGATGTATACTGATTGATTTTTTAGTCTTAGATACAAGATTCATTTTATAAGTTGTTTTAGACTTTGAACTAGCTGTCAGTAACTGCGAGTACTATCAGATCTATACTAAGTGTCTTTCTTTGTTGTAAGTGATGAGGGATATATATATATTCTCTGCCATGTCCTATCTGTAGTTTTGTTTGATGTTTTTCTTTGTGTCGATCTGAAGAATTTTTTCAAATGATTATTATAGTTTGTTCTTATGTTGTGCTGTTACATCACTGTCCCAGGTTATGGGGAGGGTTCAGCGCTCACAAACAAGTTTAACACTGCATTCTTTATGTGCCTGTCCCAAGTCAGGAGCCTGTAGTTCAGTGGTTGTCGTTGATTCATGTCTGTCATATTTGTTTTTCTTAAAAAAAAATTGTTATAAATTAAACCGTTAGTTTTCACAATTAAATTGTTTCATATTTTTCATGTCGGGGCCTTTTATAGCCGACTATACGGTATGTAATTTTCTCATTGTTGAAGGCCGAACGATTGCATATAATTGCTTATATCCACTTCATTTGAACTTCGGTGGATTGTTGTCTCATTGGCAATCATACCACATCTCCTTATTTTTATAATAACGATAAACATAACCGATATAATAACGATAAACATAACCGATATAATAACGATAAACATAACCGATATAATAACGATAAACATAACCGATATAATAACGATAATCATAACCGATATAATAAAGATTAAACCAATTACATCAATCGTCAGAACTCGACCGATTCCGTTTATCCGAGATTTGCAGATTCGTCCGATGATTGCCGATTGCCTTTTTCATATCTGCCATTAAAAGATAGTACTCGATATAAAGAAAACAAAAGTTTTAAAGGATCGTACATAAATGGGATAGCAACACAAAGTCACAAAAACATGAAAACCAAGACTGAAGAGAACAAGCTAACGTCTTCAACATCGGACAAAATTCTATACATAATAGGGACTAGAACATTGACGTTGCCAATTTTACTGGTCAAATGCGTATTTCGACAATTATTGTATCTTCAGTGATATTTGATGAAAACGTATTTAAAAATTCAAATCATTTTACAAACATTGTAGAGTTGATCAAACCAAAAATACATAAAGTATAGCCAAATCTTAACAGAGAACTATTTTCATTCCCTGCATCGACTTATTATCTATAATTTATATCGATATTTTTGGGTTATTCAACGTCAATAAAAAATGAATGACAATACATTATATCTTGTTAAAACGTTACATCTGGTAATTGCAAACATTTTAATTTCATTCTTTTTATTTTTTTTCGTTCCAATCAGCATCACTTGTCAAAGTGTATTAATAGTGAGCAATCAGCATCAATTATCAAAGTGTATTAATAGTGACCACTCAGCATCAACTGCTAAGGTGTATTATTGTTGACTGTATTTCACTTTAATGCATTCCTTTTTATGTAGTGCAAACCTACAACTTGGGGACCTTGCGGCTGCAAAAGATATATTAGTACCAAACCACGTCCGGTTTGATTGAGGACGTTAATTTGAATGCATTTGTTGTAGTATGGTAGACCTTTTAGACACAGAAGATCCCTTACCACCACCACCGCTCTTGCTGAGAATCACTAGTTTCGTTATGGGGGTATATTGATACGCAGTGAGATACGTGACCTACTAAGTACTGTAATTACTGTCACAAATGTTGAAGGAGTAGGGCACTTCTAAAAATTTTTCTCAAACGTAAATCTTTCATTCCAAAGTGCAAGTCATAAATATGATAGTAAATCGTTATTACGACGATCATGAAACTTTGAATTCATTTCAACCAATGACGTATTTCTTATTGTGCATTCTCCATGAGGGTATAACCATCTTAGTTTAATCACTGTCCTCCGGATCCTGTGTTGACATAAACTATAATTGATATGGTCATTGACAAGTACCCGGGGATGTATAATACCCTGCCACTACCACTCAGTGTTTTTGTTAGATTTATTTCTTTTTGTATCCCTCTGATGAGTTAAGCCTTTTTTCAACTGATGTTTATAGGTCCTTCTTATGTTGTACTGTCACACCACTGTCCCAGGTTATGGAGAGGGTTGGGATCCCGCTAACATGTGTAACTCCGCTACAATCTGTATAAATGTGTCTGTCCCAAGTCAGGAGTCTGTAATTCAGTGGGTGTCGTTTATTGGTGTGTTACATATTTGTTTTTCGGTTATTTTTTGTGTACATTAATTTGGCCGTTAGTTTTCTCGTTTGAACTGTTTTACATTGTGATTTCGAGGCCTTTTATAGCTGACTATGCAGTATGGGCTTTGCTCATTGTTATAAGCCGAACGGTGACCTATAGCTGTTAATTTCTGTGTCATTTGGTCTGTTGTGAAGAGTTGTCTCATTGGCAATCATACCAAGGATTTTCTTATCCCAGGCATAGATTACCTTAGCCGTATTTGGCACAACTTTTTGGGATTTTGGATCCTCAATGCTCTTCAACTTTGTACTTGTTTGGCTTTATAAATTTTTTGATATGAACGTCATTGATGAGTCTTATGTAGACGAAACACGCGTCTGGCGTACTAAATTATAATCCTGGTACCTTTGATAACTATTTACAACACTGGGTCGACGCCACTGCTGGTAGACGTTTCGTCCCCGAGGGTATCACCAGCCCAGTAGTCAACACTTCGGTGTTGACATGAAAATCAATAATGTGGTCATTTTTATACAGTTCCTGTTTACAAAATTTAGAATTTTTCGAAAAACCAAGGATTTTCTTATCCCAGGCATAGATTACCTTAGCCGTATTTGGCACAACTTTTTGGAATTTTGGATCCTCAATGCTGTTCAATTTTGTACTTGTTTGGCTTTATAATTATTTTGATATGAGCGTCACTGATGAGTCTTATGTAGACGAAAAAATGTTAGACTTAAAATATGGCATCGTGAATGAGTTTTGTCTTATACATTTTGTATTTGTTCTATATCTATTTTTAGCTATTATCACATGACAACATGACAACGTTCCTTATCAAAGTGTGTGCTTATGACCAGTTTATTCACCCAAGAGGCGGGAAAGCAAATCCTGCGAATAACACAGATCTAGTACGACATAAAGATATACACGAAAGGATGCATTGGAAATTTCAACGCGTCGACGGAGAATGGGGATACATAGTACATGCAACAAGTAACAAGTGTATCCACCCAAAAGGTGGAAGTGAAAACCCTACGAACCCACACTTGGTACTAACCGATGACCGTAGTAATGCAGCGCTTTTCAAATTTGATCTCAACAATAATGAAATTATACACAAGGGTGGAAAGATAGTTACAACGTATATAGATCCCGTTGCCGATTTCATTGATCTCACCACGAAGCCGATACAGGGGTACCAGCTTATAAAGTTTGATTGTGTTTCACCCACCAACATAAGGCAAAGAATTAACCCATACGAGTAACAACTTTTTCTGATACAGAAACCATTGTATTTTTTATACATGAACCTTTCCTATAACAGACGTATTACTCATTACATACAACATACGCACAAGGATAATAGTTCCGCTTAAAGGTTACCAGACACAACAGACATGAAGTCAAAATTTATCAAATAAATATACTGCTGCCTCTTTATTATTCAATTTCACATACAGATATTTAGGTGTATCAGATTCCATATACTGAAGAAAATTGCTTTATCACAAAACGCAAACTGCTGGCTAACCTTTATAATCAATATGAATGCAGCAAGTTGAGTCAAAAGTCATATTACACACCGAATGCTTATTTTCGTCAATGTTATCACATAGCTTAAAAGCCACGATTGATATACGATACAATAGTGAAAGAGTGAGAAACGATTGAACGAACAACGAACGTCTGTTTAAAAACTGCAAAATTCAACATATAAACTAATGTAAAGTTTTAAAAGTTCATGCAGGTGGTGGAAATAATTTGTTGTTCATGCCATTTTCATATTTTCCCTTAATAATTTATGTATAACATTAAAAAGCATGTACATTCACTTCTTTTTTTTTTTTACTGTATATCGGAATAAAATAACAAGGAATCCATGCACAATTATATTCGAAACCTATGTATGAATTTTCAAGCAAAAATAAACTGAATATGCAAATGGATGCTCTATCAATATGTTGCAGGTTGTGCGTGATTTAGTTATATAAAAAAACGCGTGTTAACACTATAGATAAGGTTCTAAATATGTTTACGTGCATACAATTAGTTTGTCAGAAATGAGAGTGTATCCTTTCTCAAAAACAAAAGGATCGAATATATCTAAATAGCTTAAAATCGTAATTTTATACTTCCAAGATTATATTGCAAACTTCACTTAAGAGATAGCTGGTTCAGAATTCTTTTAAAAACAGCATGCTTCCGGAGTACCTGAGATCACCCCCAGTTTTGGTGGGGTTCGTGTTGCTACGACTTCAGTTTTCTATGGTGTGTTTTGTGTACTGTTGTTTGTCTGTTTGACTTTTCTTCTTAGCCATGGCATTGTCAGTTTTTTTTTCGATCTATGAGTCCCTTTTGGTATCTTTCACCGCTCTCCCTTGTCAGTTTTTGGAAATAAGAATCAAAATATTTCGTACATCTGAAACACACTTCTAGATTAACCCATTAATAAACTGATCACAAAGATACCAGGATTAACATTTTGTATTCGCGCCAAACGCGCGTTTCGTCTACAAAAGACTCATCAGTGACGTTCTAATAAAAAAGATTTAAAGTCTAAATAAAGTACGAAGTTGAATAACATTGAAGACCAACAATTCCTAGAGGTAATAGAAACGCTCAATTCCGAACCTTTGAAAGTTGGGGATTTGTAAACACATATCAAAATCAGAAGCTACATGTTTATGACCATCATTTACCTGAAAGAATAAAACTATGAATAGAAAAGCATATCATAAAAAAGGCATCCAATAAGAGAGATAATAATTCAAAGTAAGTTTCTTTAGTTGAATTGGCAGTATATTTTTTTTTTTGACAATTTAACGAAAGAATATCATCAAAATAACGGTAAGTGTTCAATTAAATACAATTTAGACGGGGTTTTACTGAGTTTGGTCATGAACAGTGATTCGTAACAATACAAAAACAATTTTCCTATTAAAGGGGTGCAATTAGTGTCCATTGATATACCTTCAACCTGTCGATAAACTTTGTTTCCGAAGCGTACAGAAATATGATCAAGGAGAAAATTACCAGCTTCAATCATTTCATTACACCTCAAGTAGGTTTATCTAGCATATTTATCTTTCTCATTGTAGAAGAAGTCTTTAAATGAATTGCAGCATATATATTTGCATTCAGATTTACCAAACGACCATTTAGTTAATTAGGAAAACTTTTGTTTGCTAAGATTATGTGGAAGTGTAGTGTAAAGAGTAGCAAAGTAAGATCTGTCACCAGAATCAAAGGAACCATCAGAAGCACATAATTGATCTATAGCATTCAAAGATTTGTTTACACTCCAAAAAAGTTATTTCAACTTTTTTCCTATATTTTATTACAAAAGTTTATGAAAATTCTTTTGATATGGTTAAGGAACTTGTTAAAAGCTCTGAAAGATAAGTTGTAAAACACTTATTAAAGGCCGAATTAAAACAATATTTTACTGTTTTTTTTTGTGTAGTTTAGGTAACTAATACATAGTAGGGACCTTTAAATGTTCAGAATAAGCCTTAAGATGTGATGTGGTGATGATATGTTTGTTTACTATTTGACTCTCAGTGGAACGAAAGGACTTGCATGTAGATGAATTTACAGTTTCATTATTAAGAACGTCCTTGAAGTGTTTACATACCATCACCATATTGTTAGCTGCTTTGTCGGCAGGTACAAACACAAACCGCTTAGAAATTTCTTAAAGTTTATTTCTTAGCCTGGAAATAGTCGGGTTATATACTCTTTTATTTATTTCTGAATTATTTTCAAAATGTGATATTCTATTATTTACAACATTCATACCTTTATTTAAATGAGAATCAAGAAAGAGATGTTTATCAGGTTTTTACCGTTTACAGCAATATTCACAAAATGAGGAAAAAGCATCTTTGGTGACTTGACGACACTGTTTCCAGTCTATTTTAGACGGAGGACGATATTTTGGTCCTTTTTTCAAAAAGTTTTTAACCTCTCTGTCCTGGACGATATTGAGACCCCCGTTATAACATGTCCGTAAAAAAAAATCAATACCTCTGTTTACATATTTAATTTTCAGAAAGTGCCGTTAATGAACTTCAGGTTTGTCGATACGCGAAAACGGACGATAGTAGCAAACAGCTGTTATTATACGCGAATAGTGTGCTGATGAAAAAGATGGTGTCGCACTCCTTGAAAATATCATGTAATTCACTAATTGTTTTTTTACCCAGTTTAAATAATAATTGATGCCTACCATTGTTTTTAAATGTAGATAGGAGATTACCAAGTATTTAACTTATACGATGTTTAATTCGTTGATTTCTATTGATACGTTTGCCTCGTGACCTATTATTTTTTTGTCTTTTATCCATAATAATCATGATATCAATAGAAGAAGTTGTAGATATTGTCCCTTGTCCAGTTATATAGTCATTTAGACCTAGGGATTATCTGTCTAAAGTCGTTTATTCAATGATAGTTCAATAATTTTACGCGAATCATCAAATTTTTTGTGCGATTGTCCTTGTTTCTGGATCTTTTCGAGCGGTTGAAATCTTATAAATCTAATATTGTGGTTGTGTTTACCTAAATGTCGGTAAATCATACTTGTTTGTCCTACATATTGTATACCCCTCTTTGGTTTTATTCATGAAACCAGATAAATGAGGCTTTGAGTTTTTCAGGTAATCTCACAGGTAAAGCTCTCCCGTTCACTGGTGACCTTACAGTATAATCTGAAGATAATCTAGATTAGGCTTGTTTTTTTCTTGCTTTGCACGGGTATATTTATGGATATCCCCTTGCATACAAGTTAATAATCTGGCTGCAGCGGCATTGATAATTTTGACACAATTTTAAAAAAGTGCTTATAGATATAAGAAGATGTGGTATGATTGCCAATGAGACAACTCTCCTTCCAAGTCACAATTTATAAAAGTAAACCTTTATAGGTCAATGTACGGTCTTCAACACGGAGCCTAGACTCATACCGGACAGCAAGCTAAAAAGGACCCCAAAAATTACTAGTGTTAAACCATTCAAACGAGAAAACCAATGGTCTAATCTATATAAAAAACGAGAAACGAGAAACACTTACGAACCACATAAACAAACGACAACCACTAAACATCAGATTCCTGACTAAGGACAGGTGACTCTCTGACTGTTCATGACGTTAAAATACTTAATCCCTGGGATGTGTTTTAGTTGATTTTAGTCTCTGATGCATGATTTTTTATTATTAATTGTTTTTGGCTTTTAACTAGCTGTCAGTAACTGCGAGTACTCTCAAATTGTATTTTCTTGTTAATTCGACCTGTTGATACTGTTTATAATGCGTTTTTGTTATTTTATATTAATATGGATCTTGTCTATATACCAGCTTTGATTATTTGGAATATCTTCTAATTTTCACTTATTCATACTACATTTGTATAAACTTCAAGATTTACCTGTATTAATAAAACCGCTTTTTTTTTCAAAAGTGATTATTTTCGAAGGGTTAAATATTTCTCAGTGGTGTCTTGCCATGGCTTTGTTTGGACTTGTTTGTTTGCTTTTTGGCCTTGAATGTTTGTCCCTAATACTTTATTAACTGTGCATTTGCATTCCAGATATCGCAGATCAAATTTATTCGTTCATAGTGTGTTAATTTACGTTTTTTGATTGAGTTAAGCCTTCCAATTGATATTTTATCGTGTGTTTTTCTATGTTGTGATGTTATGCTATTGTTTCTGAAAAATAGAGAAGGTTTGGTACCATTAAAACGTTTAATCCCGCTGCAAATGTTTGCACCTGTCCTAAGTCAGGAATCTGATGTACAGTAGTTGTCGTTTGTTTATGTAATTTATACGTGTTTCTCGTTTCTCGTTTTTTATATAGATTAGACTGTTGGTTTTCCCGTTTGAATTATTTTACACTAGTAATTTTGGGGCCCTTTATAACTTGTTGTTCGGTGTGAGCCTAAGCTCCGTGTTGAAGGCCGAACATTGACCTATAATGGTTTACTTTTATAAATTGTTATTTGGATTGAGAGTTGTCTCATTGGCACTCACACCACATCTTCCTATATCTATATAAACCAACTTCTTTTCGCGTATACTTTATTTTGCGATTTACCCTTTCTAGATCACTTCGCAGCTATTCAATTCGCGATTTTCTGAGTCACTTGGTTTAGTTTAATAAGGAAAGATCCAAGTTTTACATTCTTGCGCTGATTTATATTCGTGTTATTTTTCTACTCGCAAAAGGCGCAAAAATAAATCGCTTGCGAAAATTCGTTGGTTTACGATATGTGCATGTCTCAAGACAGGTTCTATATAGTATCTTTATTCAACTAATAGTCGTTGGGTGCATCTGTACTTTTTTGTCCATCTTTTCTTTTACCATTGTATTGTAGTTTTGTCTTTTATAGCTTATTCTACGGCTTGAAGGCCATACGATGACATGTCCTTGGTCACGTCTTTGTACTTTTGATTTATATGCATAGTTGACTCATTAGTAATGACATCAAATACCCTTTATTAGCTTACCCAATTAAATAGGCCAATGTGAGCTTTTGCCATCTCTTTTCGCCCGTCGTCTGTCGTTGTCGCCATCCATTACTTTATACAAAAAACAATTCCTACTGCCTATTTCCATCAAACTGTCATACGAAAAATAACCACTCAAGTCACTTGAATGCAATAAAACATCAATCAACCAGGGTAAGCAGTTTCATAGTAGACGCAAATTGATTCAAAATCGTAGAACCTACGATATCAGGAATATGGTTTAAAAATGTGTCCATCATTATGAAAGGAAAGCACATTTGAACATATTTGATCAAAGAAAGCTACATTTGATCTGTTTCACGATTTACAGAAATAATTTTCTACCAATTTGCAAAATGTATGCATTTAAAGAGATGAAAATACTGTAAGCATCAACTCAGCAATGTTCTTAATTTCTATTGAATTAAATGAAAAGTGGTTAATTATTAACATTATTAAAATATTATCAAACAGTGCCGCATTCATATTACAAAATATCCATGATATCACAACAAACTAGACAAACGAGTAATCCAAAACAGAAATTTCTTATTTGTCTTCAAGTGGGAGATGTGGTAAGACTACAAATGAGACAATATTCCTATACATCAAAAGACGTTGCGCATGTAAGCCATTATAGATCACAATTCACAGTACGGCCTTCAACAATGAGCAAAACTCATACCATTTAGTCAGCTATAGAAAGTCCCTGATATGGCAACAATTCAAACGAGAAAACTAACGTCCTAGTTAATAATAGTGTACGAAAAAGATACATAACAGATATGAACGTACGATAACCACTGGATTGCAGATTCAAGACTTAAGACGTGTACACAAAGAATGTGGCTGATAAAACATGTCTGTTGGGGATCAACACTCCGCATTTCATTTTCAAATTAACCGTTTGGCAGTCGAGAGGTTTCTTTGATGCGTCATAAACAGTCACACAATATTGATGGCGTTTGAACCCCAATCACGACAAATATTAATTTTCTTAGGTCAAAGGGAAAATTTTAAAGCAATTCCAAGAAACAGAAGTCAGCTAATTAGCTAATTCAAACCTAACTTTTTTAAATGAATAAAGCGACCAATTGTTAGTAATTAGTGTCGTAGTATCATTTAGCGACTACAGAAGCGTTGATTTTAGGAAGAAAAATCAAATTTACCGAAAAGACTGACGTCACCGAACTTCTTTGAAAACGGTCAATTCTAGAAAGCATGAAAGCGTAGCCCATATTATTCATATGTATGTAAATTGTAGGTATACATATAGTGAACAGTGTATTGACAGAAGACAGTGGGTATAAGAAAGCCTCTTTAATAGCTGATATCATGAATTATACCATTAACATAAATAGGTACAACCTTGACCTGCAAGGAATAACGTTGGCATTTGAGGTAAAGGCATGTGTGTCTGTACATATTCTTCTATCTAGTTCAGATGTCCAGAATTCTTCCTTACCATTGTATGAGATACGTCTTGGGTGGATGGGGAAACATGAAGTCGCATCTTCTTTATCGGGCGGACGATTCGTTAACTGCCGGAAGCATGTATTTGAAAGAAGTTGATACTCCAAACATACTTAATTGTAATGTGTATCTACCATTCTGGATTAGTTATACAGGTGGGCACATTGGATATGGAATTGGACTTCTCGTTGGTGAAAATGCTATGAGCAATGTGATAAATACGAATAAGGTTGAAGTGAGAGGTATTGGTGTATTAGTCAGCTATAATTATGATAGATCAGCAGAATGGAAAATACAGCTGGAAGGTAATGTACCAATAACTTCTTTTTTCATTTTCTTTTCATAAAAGTAATGTTTGAATCTGAGCTTCATTTTGTTTAAATTTCAATTGTAAGGTAAACGTTCAATCTTCATTAAAATAAGGAGATGTGTCATGATTGACAATGAGATTACTATTTGTATAGCTTTTCATGTATTTCTTTTGCTTTCACTACTAATTAAAATAAACATAAACAATCGCATGGAATTTGATGCGACTGTCATAAAAGTGAGAGGTTTAGCTAGCTATAAAACCGGGTCTAATCCACCATTTTCTACATAAAAAATTTCTGTACCAAGTCAGGGATACGACAGTTGTTATCCATTCGTTTGATGTGTTTGAGCTTTTGATTTTGCCATTTGATTAGGGACTTTCCTTTTTGAATTTTCATCGGAGTTCAGTATTTTGGGGATTTTTTTTTTAACCTTCCAAATTTATTAACTGATATATCATTTTTTATCACTTGGTAAATAGCACTGATGGTGAACCGCTAGTCACAGCAGGTATCATCAGCTAAGTAGTAAGTGCTTCAACAGTGTCATTATTTATGACATTACTTTTAAAGTATCCGTTGATAAATATCAAGAAACTAAGATTCCAACTTCTATTTGAAAAAGGTGACCTTAGGTGGATATGGCTATTCGTTTCAAATAAAAAAAGATGTGGTATGATTGCCGATGAGACAACTCTTCACAAGAGACAAAATGACACAGAAATTAACAATTATGCGCCCTTAACAATGAGCAAAGCTCATACCGCATAGTCAGCTATAAAAGGCCCCGAAATGACAAATGTAAAACAATTAAAACGAGCACTGAATTACTGGCTCCTGACTTGGGACAGGGACATACATACAGAATGTGGCGGGGTTACACACGTTAGCGGGATCCCAACCCTCCCCATAACATTGGACAGTGGTGTAACCGTACAACATAATAACAACCTATAAAAATCAGTTGAAAAAGGTTTAACTCATCAGATGGATACAAATGTACTACATCTAACAAAAACACAAAATGGACGTGGCGGGGTACTTGTAAATCCAAACAACAAAAATTACAGATCTGAGAGTACTCGCCCTTTTAAGTGATGTGGCTCCTAATGTATTGAGGTATTTATATATCTGTCTTTCATTTGTTTTGGAATGATCAAATCCTGATGAAGAAAAATTCAATGTAATAATAATATAGTTTCAGATAAATTTGCTGGTCGTTTTGATAGCTGTAGTATGGATAATAACAAGGCTGACATGGCGGCAGTTGATGATATTCAGTGTTCATCACAAATAGAGTGTGCTACACGTTGTGGACCGTCGAAGTTTTGTATGGGTTATAATTTCAACAGTGCTTTAAAAAGGTTAGTGCAAGTATAGTGTCTTGTTCCAGTTACTTCCTTCCTTCAAATTCATTATTTTAATAGTTGTTATAAAAAAAGTTTCGGGAAATTCAAACGGACAACAATCGACACTTGCATCGTCTTATTGTTTTGTTTTTTAATAAAATTGGAACGATGCCTGCTTATCAGAATAAAATAACCTGTCAATATAGTTCGTCTCATTTCATCTAGAGGTTTATCATATCACACAATATTCTTCTTTCGTTGGTTCTCAGATTTTCGATTTGTACCTGGACGGACGCGGCGAGCAGACTAAGGTAATAAACAACATGTGTGATCATGATTGACAGGCTTAAGGGTAAAAGTCAATGACACACCAATTTAATAGTATTATCAAATAATTAACGACTATTATTCACCAACCTACGGTCTTCAAACAGATGATATTCTTTATCTGATCTACCAGAAGGGTGCTTGTTAAATCAATCCAGTCTGTGTCAGAAAAAGATATAAATTGATGCACCCCTTTAACTTTAATCAGAAACAAAATAGCATATGTTTTGTTAAAGATTTGGAATTGGCCATTTGACAAACCCAACTTGGCAACCTTAAGTTTTTAATTGCCTGGCAGTAGAAACTATCCATACTTCGACTTTGTCCCTTATTACTGATCATTGTATTTAAAAGTTCTTTAAAGACGTATTGTTTTTATAAATGCTACATTGCTTTTCAAAGTATCATAGCAAAGTAAAATATGATTTTTATGTGGATCGTTGTTTGTTTTGCTACATATAATTCGACAACGGTGTTGTCTCTTTTCAACTTCTCGCTTTTTTTGGCTCCTTGGTATCTTTTTTTTCTATAGAAATTGTATTCTTTTGGGAAATAAGAGAATATAAACAATTGTAAATCTGATTATAAGCTGGCGATCACGGCCTTTTATAGGCGACCATACGGTATAGGTTTTTCTCATTGTTGAAGGCCGTACGGTTGCCTATAATTGCTTAAATCCACTTCATTTGAACTTTGGCGGATAGTTGTCTCATTGACAATCATACCACGTCTCCTTATTTTTTTTTAAAATTGACAAACTAAGCACGTACATGTATGTACAATAGATCCAATTCATAAACAGAATACTGCAAAAAAACCAAGATTAAGATTTATTTCATGTCATTGTGGTACATGTATGTTTTGTAATAAGGGAAACTAACCTTGCCAATAACTATCATGCATATTCTTAAAACATGTACTTTCAAGGTGTTATATAATTCTATTAGAGTATGGAAGAAATGGTAAAAATTGTTCTTCAATTTGTCTCTAAATAAACCTGTAAGTGACTCATGATGTCATCATATGTTGATCCGTTCTTTAGTTTGGTCAACGTAACGGTGACGTTTACCCATAAATTAAACAACAACATACTAAGAGCTTCTAATTCTATTGATTGGAAAGCAAATATTGAACGCTTTTTGTGTATCTCGAAGAACAAATAACAAGGAACCTTTTGGAAAGGGAAACACTTGTTTCAAAAATTTTTTTTTTTACACCAAAAAGTAATTCAAAAATAATTTTATTCTTAAATAAAGCAGTCGACTTGTATATTTTAGATGTGAGCTGCTCTGGTTTATATCAGATATTGTGACTGACATACCACATCACATCGAGGCTGGATGGAGATTTTTTAGTAAATGTTTCAATGGGATCACCGCTTGTCTAGGGTGTTACTTTTAGACAACGGATCTATTTATAATAACCGTCATTGATGTGGATATTATTTTTTATATAGTTGTTTGTAAAAAAAGTTCCCTTTTAACAGCAGTTTGAAATTGAAAGTTTATAATGAATTTTATAGTTAAAACAAGGGGAAAATTTGAGTTAATACAAAACGTGTAGAATTATGTTCGTGTATCTATAAAGACGAAATTAAAAGCATCTTCAACATTATTAAGCACGACTTTTATCGTTAGCTCTGTAAATGTATGATACAATAGACACTTAATTTGTTGTTAATTATAAAACTTTTCCCATCATTACACTAGACTGAATATGTTTTGGTTTCCGAATAAGGATACGTGCAAAGTTTTGGGAATTACTGAAATGACATGTATTGTCGAAATACGCATATAGTGTTTGAAAAACTGTTACCGTTCATGTTTTGATGTTAAAATCAGGTGGTTTTCGATCATGCACGTCATATGTTTTAAACAATATGACATTTGCAATGTAATTGTGGTTATTAACTGAAAGGAACATATCTTTACATCAAATATTTCAGAAATGAAAGTATATTTTATAAGCGGTTTATTTTCATCAGACTTTCAAAGTTACGACGTTGTAGTTATGTAGTTACAATATCTGTTTTTGGGGGGTTTTTCTTCTGTATTTTTGGGGACTATTGTTTAATATTAGTTTAAGGATGGTTGTTTTGGTCTTTCTTTGTTTGATTTGTTTGATTTGTTCGATATGTTTTTATGAATAGCACCATTTTGTGACGTATAATTTCAGAGAATCAAGATCTGAAACTACAAGTATGTCTTTTTAGGGGTTTATTAGTATACTATGTGTCCTACATTTGTTTGTATACTACTTGATACAGATAATAAATATAGCTTAATTATACTTTGATAATGTGCCAAAATAAAATTAGACTATTTTCCGACTAAGAAGCGCTTAAAATTAATTAATTGTAGACGCACTATGTTATTTTGTTATTAAAAAAAAACCTACGCTACTTTGATGTCTCATATATATCTCAAGAGCCATGCATATGGTTTGTTATGGTAATTTATCTGTTAGTCTAAGAATGTATAATAATAGAATATGCAGCGAGTTGATATATCAATGCTTTTATTTTCGTGTTTTACATTTAAAACACAAATCTGTTGTATTATTAAACTATTTTCATGACGAGTTCCATTTTTGTACTTAAATTTCAACTTGAGATCCGACTGAGATATGATTTTATTAGCAGTTTGCTGTTAAAATATAAATAGAAGAATTATTTAACATTTAATCCGGTTTTTTTTATACAGTTATACACCTTTTAAAATATTTAATGAAACATAATGATTTTATTCTAGACCTGATGTGTTGTTTTCTGGGATTGATGCAATTTGCAACCAATCATTCGTAATTGCAATACAATGTTTATTATTTTCATTACAAAAAATACAGTTACAATTTAAATTGCATATTAAAGTTTATTTATATTTATGACTTTTAGCTGATATTTATATTCAACTACAAAAAGGATCGTTTTTATGCAGTTTTGCCTGACATCACAACGATATATGTATTCATTACAAGAATTTTTTGTTTTTTGTTCTTGTCTTGTACTGTTACAGTTGTCCTAGTTTTTTGTTGTTTGGGGTTTTTTTTTGCACGTGCAGTCGTGTTTTATCACCGCTGCATTATGTGTGAGCCTGTCCAAGCTGCTGTATATTATATTTGTTTTTCGTTCATTGTTTTGTTTTGGTAATTGTACATAAATCATGCCTTTAGTTTGTCGTTTGATTTTTTTTTACATTTGTCATTTCGGGCCTTTTTATAGCTGACTATGCGGTATGCAGTATGCGGTATAGGGTTTGCTCATTGTTGAAGGCCGTACAGTGACCTTAAGTTTTTAAGTTCTATGTTCTATGTTGGAAAGTTGTCTAATTAGCAATCATTACTCATTTTCTAATTTTTATTTTTTTGACGTCATTTTCACGCTCGTGTAGTTATCAAACAAAATATCTGAAATTCTAAATTTGAGAAAATGTCAAGTTTAATTTTAGGCAGACCAATAACTAAATTATCTCCTAAGGTGTCGACGTTCGAAATTTAATAAAAATGTGAATAGAAGAGAAACATGACGGTATAGTACTTATGATAAATCGATTTTTTTTATCTGAAATCACCTTGACTTATCGAGATTTTTCTGTACATTACCTTGTTTTGCTTGTTAAATGTATTTTTAGTTTTAAAATTCTTAAAGGGATGGTTCCGGATCATAATCATAAGACATTAGTAGTAATTGTAATTTTAAAGATGTATACAATTAAGTAATAACTTAACGTACATAATAGCAATGCAAATAACTTAAAACAAATACATTTGATGCATTTCTCTTTCCAATTCTAAGCTACAAATTTTTAATTGTACAAAGGCTGAAAAGATATGTAGATGTATGACTTCAAACCGTATCACTTTTAGTGTAATATGAAGAAAATTACATTCAGTTCTCAATTAAATAACTATATAACATGAAAAAAACATGTGACGTCCGTATATGTTGAAGAGAAACTGATAATGTTCATACTACCAATTCTTAGAATTAACATTTTTCTTATCACAAAATGTACAACTGCTACGTTGAAAAGTAATACGTTTTTGAATGCAGTAATGTTGAAACAGTAGATCATTTGTTCTGTTTATGCTACTGAATATCAACACTGAAACAAAACAAGCGAGAATTAACACCTTTCATAATAACATGTTCTTTTGGGTATTTTGTACAAAAATGCAAAAATAATATTTATTCTTTCAATGCATTTCTATATTTGAATAACCAAATTTTCAAAAGAACAAGTCAATAAAACCATATCTTAGGAAAATACAGCTTCAAGTTGGTCAGAAAGGGACGGAGTTCATTACTCCATATAGGTAACATCCATAATCTTTAAATCAAAAAAATGTTGAAGTTACAGTAATTATTAGGGTATAGGAGATATTTTTTTTTTTTAGTTTAATCCTTTGTTAAATGGTGGTACTTTAATAATTTACTTCAAATGCTGCAAAATATCTGGCTATGCATGTTAATTTTTGTATCTTAATTTCCTTTGTAACAGTGTTATTTTGAATACATCTTATTATATGTTTCTGTGGTAATAAAATCCATTTTGTGATAAGAGAACATATTATTTATTAAAATGATTATATCCTCCGAAGTCTTTAATATAGATTTTCAAATAATTTTAACTACTGATTCGTGACGGTAACTATAACAGTAAGTTGATATTTATCTCGCCCTTTAAAAAAGCATTGTTTCAGTTTGTCCGACTGAGTGCATTTTTAAAGTACTTTAATTGTGAGATAATCTTTTTAGCTCACCTGGCCTAAAAGGCCATGTGAGCTTTTCTCATCACTTGGCGTCCGTCGTCGTCGTCGTCGTCGTCGTCTGTCGTCGTTAACAATTCAAACATCTTCTCCTCTGAAACTACTGAATGGATTTGAATGAAACTTAGCATGATTGTTCCTTAGTATATCGTGCACAAAGTGTGCGCTTCGATTTTTGATCCGTCAAAAAACATGGCCGCCGTTACTTAAAATAGAACATAGGGGTCAAAAGCAGTTTTTGGCTTATATCTCAAAAACGAAAGCATTTAGAGCAAATCTGACATGTGGTAAAAATGTTCATTAGATCAAGATCTATCAGCCCTGAAATTTTCAGATGAATCAAACAAACCTTTGTTGGGTTGCTGCCACTTAATTGGTAATTTTAAGGAAATTTTGCAGTTTTTGGTCATTATCTTGAATATTATTATAGATAAAGATAAACTGTAAACAGCAAAAATGATCAGCAAAGTAAGATCTACAAATAAGTTAAATGACCAAAATTGTCAATTGACCCTTTAAGGGGTTATTGTCCTTTAATGACAATTTTTCACAATTTGTTCATCATATTTGCTAACTTTAAAAAATCTTCTCCTCTGAAACTACTGAATGGATTTTGATGAAACTTAGCATGATTGTTCCTTAGTATATCTTGCACAAAGTGTGCGCTTCGTTTTTTGATCCGTCAAAAAACATGGCCGCCGTTACTTAAAATAGAACATAGGGGTCAAATGCAGTTTTTGGCTTATATCTCAAAAACGAAAGCATTTAGAGCAAATCTGACATGGGGTAAAAATGTTAATCAGAACAAGATCTATCAGCCCTGAAATTTTCAGATGAATCAAACAAACCATTGTTGGGTTGCTGCCACTTAATTGGTAATTTTAAGGAAATTTTGCAGTTTTTGGTCATTATCTTGAATATTATTATAGATAAAGATAAACTGTAAACAGCAAAAATGATCAGCAAAGTAAGATCTACAAATAAGTTAAATGACCAAAATTGTCAATTGACCCTTTAAGGGGTTATTGTCCTTTAATGACAATTTTTCACAATTTGTTCATCATATTTGCTAACTTTAAAAAATCTTCTCCTCTGAAAATACTGAATGGATTTTGATGAAACTTAGCATGATTGTTCCTTAGTATATCTTGCACAAAGTGTGCGCTTCGTTTTTTTATCCGTCAAAAAACATGGCCGCCGTTACTTAAAATAGAACATAGGGGTCAAATGCAGTTTTTGGCTTATATCTCAAAAACGAAAGCATTTAGAGCAAATCTGACGGGGTAAAAATGTTCATTAGGTCAATATCTATCAGCCCTGAAATTTTCAGATGAATCAAAGAACCCATTGTTGGGTTGCTGCCACTTAATTGGTAATTTAAAGGAAATTTTGCAGTTTTTGGTCATTATCTTGAATATTATTATAGATAAAGATAAACTGTAAACAGCAAAAATGATCAGCAAAGTAAGATCTACAAATAAGTTAAATGACCAAAATTGTCAATTGACCCTTTAAGGGGTTATTGTCCTTTAATGACAATTTTTCACAATTTGTTCATCATATTTGCTAACTTTAAAAAATCTTCTACTCTGAAAATACTGAATGGATTTTGATGAAACTTAGCATGATTGTTCCTTAGTATATCTTGCACAAAGTGTGCGCTTCGTTTTTTTATCCGTCAAAAAACATGGCCGCCGTTACTTAAAATAGAACATAGGGGTCAAATGCAGTTTTTGGCTTATATCTCAAAAACGAAAGCATTTAGAGCAAATCTGACATGGGGTAAAAATGTTAATCAGAACAAGATCTATCAGCCCTGAAATTTTCAGATGAATCAAACAAACCATTGTTGGGTTGCTGCCACTTAATTGGTAATTTTAAGGAAATTTTGCAGTTTTTGGTCATTATCTTGAATATTATTATAGATAAAGATAAACTGTAAACAGCAAAAATGATCAGCAAAGTAAGATCTACAAATAAGTCAACATGACCAAAATTGTCAATTGACCCCTTAAGGGGTTATTGTCCTTTAGTGACAATTTTTCACAATTTGTTCATCATATTTGCTTACTTTAAAAAATCTTCTTCTCTGAAACTACTGAATGTATTTGGATGAAACTTAGCATGATTGTTCCTTAGTATATCCTGCACAAAGTGTGCGCTTCGATTTTTGATCCGTCAAAAAACATGGCCGCCGTTACTTAAAATAGAACATAGGGGTCAAATGCAGTTTTTGGCTTATATCTCAAAAACGAAAGCATTTAGAGCGAATCTGACGGGGTAAAAATGTTCATTAGGTCAATATCTATCAGCCCTGAAATTTTCAGATGAATCAAACAACCCATTGTTGGGTTGCTGCCACTTAATTGGTAATTTAAAGGAAATTTTGCAGTTTTTGGTCATTATCTTGAATATTATTATAGATAAAGATAAACTGTAAACAGCAAAAATGATCAGCAAAGTAAGATCTACAAATAAGTTAAATGACCAAAATTGTCAATTGACCCTTTAAGGGGTTATTGTCCTTTAATGACAATTTTTCACAATTTGTTCATCATATTTGCTAACTTTAAAAAATCTTCTCCTCTGAAAATACTGAATGGATTTTGATGAAACTTAGCATGATTGTTCCTTAGTATATCTTGCACAAAGTGTGCGCTTCGTTTTTTTATCCGTCAAAAAACATGGCCGCCGTTACTTAAAATAGAACATAGGGGTCAAATGCAGTTTTTGGCTTATATCTCAAAAACGAAAGCATTTAGAGCAAATCTGACATGGGGTAAAAATGTTAATCAGAACAAGATCTATCAGCCCTGAAATTTTCAGATGAATCAAACAAACCATTGTTGGGTTGCTGCCACTTAATTGGTAATTTTAAGGAAATTTTGCAGTTTTTGGTCATTATCTTGAATATTATTATAGATAAAGATAAACTGTAAACAGCAAAAATGATCAGCAAAGTAAGATCTACAAATAAGTCAACATGACCAAAATTGTCAATTGACCCCTTAAGGGGTTATTGTCCTTTAGTGACAATTTTTCACAATTTGTTCATCATATTTGCTTACTTTAAAAAATCTTCTTCTCTGAAACTACTGAATGTATTTGGATGAAACTTAGCATGATTGTTCCTTAGTATATCCTGCACAAAGTGTGCGCGTCGATTTTTGATCCGTCAAAAAACATGGCCGCCGTTACTTAAAATAGAACATAGGGGTCAAATGCAGTTTTTGGCTTATATCTCAAAAACGAAAGCATTTAGAGCGAATCTGACGGGGTAAAAATGTTCATTAGGTCAATATCTATCAGCCCTGAAATTTTCAGATGAATCAAACAACCCATTGTTGGGTTGCTGCCACTTAATTGGTAATTTAAAGGAAATTTTGCAGTTTTTGGTCATTATCTTGAATATTATTATAGATAAAGATAAACTGTAAACAGCAAAAATGATCAGCAAAGTAAGATCTACAAATAAGTTAAATGACCAAAATTGTCAATTGACCCTTTAAGGGGTTATTGTCCTTTAATGACAATTTTTCACAATTTGTTCATCATATTTGCTAACTTTAAAAAATCTTCTCCTCTGAAAATACTGAATGGATTTTGATGAAACTTAGCATGATTGTTCCTTAGTATATCTTGCACAAAGTGTGCGCTTCGTTTTTTTATCCGTCAAAAAACATGGCCGCCGTTACTTAAAATAGAACATAGGGGTCAAATGCAGTTTTTGGCTTATATCTCAAAAACGAAAGCATTTAGAGCAAATCTGACATGGGGTAAAAATGTTAATCAGAACAAGATCTATCAGCCCTGAAATTTTCAGATGAATCAAACAAACCATTGTTGGGTTGCTGCCACTTAATTGGTAATTTTAAGGAAATTTTGCAGTTTTTGGTCATTATCTTGAATATTATTATAGATAAAGATAAACTGTAAACAGCAAAAATGATCAGCAAAGTAAGATCTACAAATAAGTCAACATGACCAAAATTGTCAATTGACCCCTTAAGGGGTTATTGTCCTTTAGTGACAATTTTTCACAATTTGTTCATCATATTTGCTTACTTTAAAAAATCTTCTCCTCTGAAAATACAGAATGGATTTTGATGAAACTTAGCATGCTTGTTCCTTAGTATATCTTGCACAAAGTGTGCGCTTCGTTTTTTTATCCGTCAAAAAACATGGCCGCCGTTACTTAAAATAGAACATAGGGGTCAAATGCAGTTTTTGGCTTATATCTCAAAAACGAAAGCATTTAGAGCGAATCTGACGGGGTAAAAATGTTCATTAGGTCAATATCTATCAGCCCTGAAATTTTCAGATGAATCAAACAACCCATTGTTGGGTTGCTGCCACTTAATTGGTAATTTAAAGGAAATTTTGCAGTTTTTGGTCATTATCTTGAATATTATTATAGATAAAGATAAACTGTAAACAGCAAAAATGATCAGCAAAGTAAGATCTACAAATAAGTTAAATGACCAAAATTGTCAATTGACCCTTTAAGGGGTTATTGTCCTTTAATGACAATTTTTCACAATTTGTTCATCATATTTGCTAACTTTAAAAAATCTTCTCCTCTGAAAATACTGAATGGATTTTGATGAAACTTAGCATGATTGTTCCTTAGTATATCTTGCACAAAGTGTGCGCTTCGTTTTTTTATCCGTTAAAAAAACATGGCCGCCGTTACTTAAAATAGAACATAGGGGTCAAATGCAGTTTTTGGCTTATATCTCAAAAACGAAAGCATTTAGAGCAAATCTGACATGGGGTAAAAATGTTAATCAGAACAAGATCTATCAGCCCTGAAATTTTCAGATGAATCAAACAAACCATTGTTGGGTTGCTGCCACTTAATTGGTAATTTTAAGGAAATTTTGCAGTTTTTGGTCATTATCTTGAATATTATTATAGATAAAGATAAACTGTAAACAGCAAAAATGATCAGCAAAGTAAGATCTACAAATAAGTCAACATGACCAAAATTGTCAATTGACCCCTTAAGGGGTTATTGTCCTTTAGTGACAATTTTTCACAATTTGTTCATCATATTTGCTTACTTTAAAAAATCTTCTTCTCTGAAACTACTGAATGTATTTGGATGAAACTTAGCATGATTGTTCCTTAGTATATCCTGCACAAAGTGTGTGCTTCGATTTTTGATCCGTCAAAAAACATGGCCGCCGTTACTTAAAATAGAACATAGGGGTCAAATGCAGTTTTTGGCTTATATCTCAAAAACGAAAGCATTTAGAGCGAATCTGACGGGGTAAAAATGTTCATTAGGTCAATATCTATCAGCCCTGAAATTTTCAGATGAATCAAACAACCCATTGTTGGGTTGCTGCCACTTAATTGGTAATTTAAAGGAAATTTTGCAGTTTTTGGTCATTATCTTGAATATTATTATAGATAAAGATAAACTGTAAACAGCAAAAATGATCAGCAAAGTAAGATCTACAAATAAGTTAAATGACCAAAATTGTCAATTGACCCTTTAAGGGGTTATTGTCCTTTAATGACAATTTTTCACAATTTGTTCATCATATTTGCTAACTTTAAAAAATCTTCTCCTCTGAAAATACTGAATGGATTTTGATGAAACTTAGCATGATTGTTCCTTAGTATATCTTGCACAAAGTGTGCGCTTCGTTTTTTTATCCGTCAAAAAACATGGCCGCCGTTACTTAAAATAGAACATAGGGGTCAAATGCAGTTTTTGGCTTATATCTCAAAAACGAAAGCATTTAGAGCAAATCTGACATGGGGTAAAAATGTTAATCAGAACAAGATCTATCAGCCCTGAAATTTTCAGATGAATCAAACAAACCATTGTTGGGTTGCTGCCACTTAATTGGTAATTTTAAGGAAATTTTGCAGTTTTTGGTCATTATCTTGAATATTATTATAGATAAAGATAAACTGTAAACAGCAAAAATGATCAGCAAAGTAAGATCTACAAATAAGTCAACATGACCAAAATTGTCAATTGACCCCTTAAGGGGTTATTGTCCTTTAGTGACAATTTTTCACAATTTGTTCATCATATTTGCTTACTTTAAAAAATCTTCTTCTCTGAAACTACTGAATGTATTTGGATGAAACTTAGCATGATTGTTCCTTAGTATATCCTGCACAAAGTGTGTGCTTCGATTTTTGATCCGTCAAAAAACATGGCCGCCGTTACTTAAAATAGAACATAGGGGTCAAATGCAGTTTTTGGCTTATATCTCAAAAACGAAAGCATTTAGAGCGAATCTGACGGGGTAAAAATGTTCATTAGGTCAATATCTATCAGCCCTGAAATTTTCAGATGAATCAAACAACCCATTGTTGGGTTGCTGCCACTTAATTAGTAATTTAAAGGAAATTTTGCAGTTTTTGGTCATTATCTTGAATATTATTATAGATAAAGATAAACTGTAAACAGCAAAAATGATCAGCAAAGTAAGATCTACAAATAAGTTAAATGACCAAAATTGTCAATTGACCCTTTAAGGGGTTATTGTCCTTTAATGACAATTTTTCACAATTTGTTCATCATATTTGCTAACTTTAAAAAATCTTCTCCTCTGAAAATACTGAATGGATTTTGATGAAACTTAGCATGCTTGTTCCTTAGTATATCTTGCACAAAGTGTGCGCTTCGTTTTTTTATCCGTCAAAAAACATGGCCGCCGTTACTTAAAATAGAACATAGGGGTCAAATGCAGTTTTTGGCTTATATCTCAAAAACGAAAGCATTTAGAGCAAATCTGACAAGGGGTAAAAATGTTAATCAGAACAAGATCTATCAGCCCTGAAATTTTCAGATGAATCAAACAAACCATTGTTGGGTTGCTGCCACTTAATTGGTAATTTTAAGGAAATTTTGCAGTTTTTGGTCATTATCTTGAATATTATTATAGATAAAGATAAACTGTAAACAGCAAAAATGATCAGCAAAGTAAGATCTACAAATAAGGCAACATGACCAAAATTGTCAATTGACCCCTTAAGGGGTTATTGTCCTTTAGTGACAATTTTTCACAATTTGTTCATCATATTTGCTTACTTTAAAAAATCTTCTTCTCTGAAACTACTGAATGTATTTGAATGAAACTTAGCATGATTGTTCCTTAGTATATCCTGCACAAAGTGTGCGCTTCGATTTTTGATCCGTCAAAAAACATGGCCGCCGTTACTTAAAATAGAACATAGGGGTCAAATGCAGTTTTTGGCTTATATCTCAAAAACGAAAGCATTTAGAGCGAATCTGACGGGGTAAAAATGTTCATTAGGTCAATATCTATCAGCCCTGAAATTTTCAGATGAATCAAACAACCCATTGTTGGGTTGCTGCCACTTAATTGGTAATTTAAAGGAAATTTTGCAGTTTTTGGTCATTATCTTGAATATTATTATAGATAAAGATAAACTGTAAACAGCAAAAATGATCAGCAAAGTAAGATCTACAAATAAGTTAAATGACCAAAATTGTCAATTGACCCTTTAAGGGGTTATTGTCCTTTAATGACAATTTTTCACAATTTGTTCATCATATTTGCTAACTTTAAAAAATCTTCTCCTCTGAAACTACTGAATGGATTTTGATAAAACTTAGCATGATTGTTCCTAAGTATATCTTGCACAAAGTGTGCGCTTCGTTTTTTGATCCGTCAAAAAACATGGCCGCCGTTACTTAAAATAGAACATAGGGGTCAAATGCAGTTTTTGGCTTATATCTCAAAAACGAAAGCATTTAGAGCAAATCTGACATGGGGTAAAAATGTTAATCAGAACAAGATCTATCAGCCCTGAAATTTTCAGATGAATCAAACAAACCATTGTTGGGTTGCTGCCACTTAATTGGTAATTTTAAGGAAATTTTGCAGTTTTTGGTCATTATCTTGAATATTATTATAGATAAAGATAAACTGTAAACAGCAAAAATGATCAGCAAAGTAAGATCTACAAATAAGTTAAATGACCAAAATTGTCAATTGACCCTTTAAGGGGTTATTGTCCTTTAATGACAATTTTTCACAATTTGTTCATCATATTTGCTAACTTTAAAAAATCTTCTCCTCTGAAAATACTGAATGGATTTTGATGAAACTTAGCATGATTGTTCCTTAGTATATCTTGCACAAAGTGTGCGCTTCGTTTTTTTATCCGTCAAAAAACATGGCCGCCGTTACTTAAAATAGAACATAGGGGTCAAATGCAGTTTTTGGCTTATATCTCAAAAACGAAAGCATTTAGAGCAAATCTGACATGGGGTAAAAATGTTAATCAGAACAAGATCTATCAGCCCTGAAATTTTCAGATGAATCAAACAAACCATTGTTGGGTTGCTGCCACTTAATTGGTAATTTTAAGGAAATTTTGCAGTTTTTGGTCATTATCTTGAATATTATTATAGATAAAGATAAACTGTAAACAGCAAAAATGATCAGCAAAGTAAGATCTACAAATAAGTCAACATGACCAAAATTGTCAATTGACCCCTTAAGGGGTTATTGTCCTTTAGTGACAATTTTTCACAATTTGTTCATCATATTTGCTTACTTTAAAAAATCTTCTTCTCTGAAACTACTGAATGGATTTGGGTGAAACTTAGCATGATTGTTCCTTAGTACATCCTGCACAAAGTGTGCGCTTCGATTTTTGATCCGTCAAAAAACATGGCCGCCGTTACTTAAAATAGAACATAGGGGTCAAATGCAGTTTTTGGCTTATATCTCAAAGAGACCACACAAAAGGGACCAAATAAGCATCTGCTACTTGTAAACAATCGGCTATTTGCACTTGCTAACTACCCAAACTTAATCATATGATTAAAAATTAATCGTATGATTAGTAAATACAATGATTAAAATAAGTTGAACAACGAAATTTAATCATTGCATTTACTAATCATCCGATTAACTTTTAACGACTGATTAAAATCATACGATTAGCTTAATCACAAGTTAAACAACAGACCCCAGGTATATTGTAAAAAAAAAAGATGCGAACCTAACAATATGATGTATTTTGCCTATACATTTGATTTTCTTCATTTACTTTTACTAAATATAGGTTTTTTTCAAATCTTTATTGCATGTGTAAAATGAAAACTTTCTCCGTATTTATAGTTATACATGCTGTAATAAACTTATATTAAAGATAGTTTTACAATGCTAGTAAAATGATTGTTAATAATAATAATAATAAAATAATTGATAGTTATAATAATAAAATGATTGATAATAATAATAATAAAATTATTGATGATAATAATAATGATAAAATAATTGATTATAATATTTATAGTGATAATAATAAAATAATAATAATAATAATATTAATAATAACAACTAGATTTGCCATTGCAAACAATATCGGATGGCACCCGGTCCCCAGTTCCCTCTGTAACGGAATCCACTACGAACCTCATAAACAGCGAATGCACATCTATGCACGACAACAAACATATTTTTGTAAATTTCCAGAATGTTTTGAGCATTTTTATATTTTTTACATGTTGCTGTTACCAAGGTAACAGCAGTCATTTTGAACATTACAGAGTCAAAGAGCAACTTTACACATGCCAGTTGACTCTTTTTTTTTATATAAAGATTCAATAAGTTTGGAGAACTTTGATTTATTTTTAATTGTTGCTGTTTCCATGGCAACGATGACCGTTTTGAAAAATTTAAAAACTTATTCCACATTTTTACATTGAACACAACATATCCTTAACATTTTGTAAGATTTGATCTAACTGTCTTCAAGAAAAAAATGTTAATTATGCGTTTTCCCATAGGGTTCTGTGAAAAAACATATTCGGGTAAAGTCGCTGCCACGAAGTTCCGAAGATTCTCAAAATCACACAAAACCTGTGTATAGAGGTCGCATACGTTGTATAAAATGTTATGATTTTCTTTTCAGGTATACTCAAACGAGGCATCATAAACCAAAGTTTTATTTTTTACATTTTTGCTCTTTCCATGGTAACCGTGGCCATCTTGCACATTCCAAAGTCAGTTGCACAATATATTATGGTCGACAAATAACATCTTTTCATCAACAGATTCCGAGAACTTGCCAGGACAAAAAAAAGTAGAGAATGCAAATATGTCACCCAACTCCATTGAGGATGCCATAATAACAACAACAATAATAACAATAATAATAATAATAATAATAATAATAATAATAACAATAATAATAATAATAATAATAATAATAATAATAAAATAATATAATAATAATAATAATAATAATAATAATAACAATAGTAACAATAATAATAATAATAATTATAATAAAAACTAGATTTATCATTACAAGCAATAGCGGATGTCACCCGTCCCCATTGCCACTAAACGGCAGTCATTTCGAAATTTTTAACAGTTATGCACATATATGCGCAGCTATATATTATTCTGTAACTGTTCAGAACATTTGGAGCATTTTGAAATTTTACATATTTTTTGCTGTTTCCATGCAACGGCGGCCATTTTGGAAACCCCAAAGTCAAAAGTCGCATCTATACTTGCCAGTTAACATTTATATTAAGTTTCATTAATTTTGGAGCATTCTGAAATTTTTGACATTTTTGCTGTTTCTATGGTTAGGTTGACCATTTCAAAATTTAAATGACATACATGAGAGGGAACAAAATTTCAAAGTATCATTGGGTTTGACCTACCATTATAAGATTGGACATGCTGCTTAAAGGTTTTTAGAGCATTTTGACCTTTTTTGCATTGTTTCCATGGTAACGGCAGCCATTTTGAAATTTCAAAGTCAAATGCCACATCTAAACATGCCAGTTAACATTACTGTAAAATTTCATTACATTTGGAGCATCTTGAAATTTTTGATATTTTTGCTTTAGTTTCCATGTCAACATAGTAGTTCCAATGATCGTCAAAATCATCCAAAACCTGTTTATTTGGCCTTTTTAACTTTTTTGGATTCGAGTGTCACTGATGAGTCTTTTAGAAGACGAAACGCGCGTCTGGCGTATATACTAATTTTAGTTCTGGTATCTATGATGAGTTTATTTATAGTGGACAATAACATTATATACTAAAAGTTGATGATTTTAAGTTCAAGCATACTCAAATAATTAAAAAAAAAAATGATAATAATTTTTCACATTTTTTTGTTTCCATGGTAACAGCAGCCATTGTCAGTTCCAAAGTGGCACTGCAACTCTAAAGGTGGTGTGACTTGTTATAGTGAACAATGATTTAGATTTTCTCCTTTGGCTCTGAGAAAAGTTCCGGACAAAAATAGGTACATTAACAAGTACAATAATAATATATACATAATAATAATCTGGAAAAAGAAACAGAGGAAAAGCAATATGTCACCCGACATTGTCTATCGGGTGACATGATCATAAAAGTAATAATATTATTAATAATGCTATATATTGTCGGTTTTGTCAAAGTAGTGTCCGTTTTTCCTTTTGTCTTTTAACAACTTTTTTTAATTTTGGAAATACATTGTATTAAGTAGTTTCTAATAAGTTTTGTACTATTTATCCATACTTTCTTATTTTGGATCTTATATGATGATACAAAACACATTTGTTGTGAGCGCTCTAGTCGTCATCCCTCTTCTTCATCACTTTTTCTTGATCTGTATCGCTGCTAGTTGCCTTTGAAACACCGACGATAACATCAGTAACAATAGTTATGTATGGGTACTTTCATAATATAGATAAAATTAACTGACGGTTATTAATCTTCTTAAATATAGAGAACCTAGTGTAACGTCAACAAGACAGCAACCCAACTCAAGAACTCTTGACATGTAGAGGTGAACATACGTTTTTAAAATTAGCAAATTGTGTGAACCATGTCTCAAATTCTAAATCATGCTTCGTCTAGTTAAGTTGTGAGAATTAAACCCTCACTGCAAAATAAACATTCTTTAAAGGACGACACATAACATAGAATAATAAAGACTGAAATAAACATCCTAATTGTGATATCATTTACAATATAAAACTTCTCGCCGCCTTGTCTTTCAAAATGAAATAACAGGTTTTACTACTTTACTTAAATTTTAACTAATATACTAAGATAGACGAGTTCAATATAGTCATCTAATTTGAAATCGTGAAGTAAATAGACAATATTATGCAGTATTCAATTATGCCAGAAAGAAGACAAATACACTGGAGTATCATAAGAACTTTCACATTATAGATAGCAGTTGATATCACGGTTGCGATAAATATCGACACTGAACAATATGCATTGTTTTCAATCTAATTTTCAGTATGAGTAAGTAGTTTTGTTGTTGTTCTCTATTATTTATCACTAATGTATTATATAACATCTTATACATGATGTAATCTTAAATAGATTGCAATGTACCATTTACCTTTATTAATTGAAAGATTTTTGTAACCTAATGGCAACAGAATCGTGTATAGAATATATACTACCGCATCAATACTACTACCCTTAAAACATGTTTGATTTTCAATACCTCACATTTTTTAACAACTTATCGGGTACCCATAACATTACATACAATACATTTTATTAGACATGATGGAAACGTGTTTTATAATTAGAATATTAAACCTCAGTTCATTTTAATTGTTTGCAGTTATATGTTTACAGAGGACTATAGTCCTTAAATTTAGAAATACAGTGGTACTTGGAATAGTACTTTTATTCCAGGCAAAATTTCAGGATATTGTCGTTTTATTTAAGGAAATTATCATCATTAAACGTTTACTTAAGGGCATATGATAGTGTTTCAAGGGAGTTAACTCCTGCCGCGACGTTAAGCGTTCGAATTTAGGCAAAACGTCACGTCCTGCGGGACCTTATGCGTGTAGTTTTCTTAATAAGAACGATGTTTTGTATAATCGATGCTCCAATTTATAATTCTCACAGTTAACTTCTTTGCCCTTAAGATAAGTGCATTTGATTCTAACGGGATAAAAGTCTAATAAAATCATCAAGATTTAAACACGTATTACTGTTTCTGCTGTTCCTAAAAATGTCGTATAGTGAAAAATCTCAAGGCGACTGACCCTTTTCATGGATCTAATATAATGCATGTTAATTATCATTTTTATTATCATTCATCATCCCTGATCGAATTTTGATTTGGATCCGATTTTCTGACATTTTATGACAGCACAGAAAAGCAAAGTCAATATCAATTTGTGTCAATGATCTTTAAAATCTCATATCTAAAGTTCAGGTACCGCAAACATCATTGTATAAAAACACCAACACTTCAAAAGAAGTAAATTTCCTAACGGAACATTTTAGTCCATTTATTTATGTCATATATGAGATTTACGAGTTAATAATGGTATGCCGCCATTTTTAACGATGATACAACTTTAAAAATAAGAACAGAGTTCTGACGTCCCCCGCGTTGCATATATTCTATTCATTCAAGTGCAATAACTAAAAAAAAACTTGTTTGTTCCTAAAATTTTTTACAAATATCTAAGGGAAATGACAGATTAAGAGCAAATACAATGCAATGTCCAATATAATAAATATTTCCAAGGGGCATAACTCTTAAACATATTTGATCGGCACTGATTTTCTGGCAAGAATTGTACACGTGAGAGAGCAAACAAGTTTCGGTGGGGGGGGGGGGGGGGGGGGGGGGGTAACATGTCCCGTCTTCAAAATATTAGTTCAACCATTTTTGCCAGATAAAAACGTATGAAAAATTTAAAAATGATTGTATAGTTTCTCCGTTTGGTAAAAGCCTCCTTTAACAAATTGAAGATTCTGCTATATAAGATATTTTTGTTTTCTGACAAGTTCCATTTGCAGGAAAAGACCTTATGTAAGTAACCTTTGTGCTGTGATCAAATGGAAATACGTATATACAAGTGAACTTTAAAAACTGGCTAAAACATTAGGTCTTCAACTGTAATCATTCACCCGAATAACAGTTTGATTTAATGAATAATGTGAAATTCTTAAAAGAGATTAAAATGTGAATAAAAGGATGTTTTAGGGGTATTTCAATGAAACAGCAGCTAACCAACTAAAACAAAAAAAACATCTAGAGGTCAAAATATGGTCTTAAACAATACAAAAATGTGTACGATACCGGCATGTCAAGCTCTTAATTGCCTCGATTTTTTTTTAATTAAGCCGTAAAATATATCAACAGTCCGAAATAACTATGCTTCAGATGTTTCTCACTTAGAACATCAACAGAATAAAAAGAGAGAGGTACATTGTAGTTATGATATAAATGTTTTATTTCTAAAAATCATATTACTATTTAATGTAGCTCTTTATAAGCAATAAATATACACCTGAAAAATGTCGTCGATAACCTTGCAGAGATAATTTGGTTAGACGTAAACATTGTCAGCCAGCAACGTCATGATTTTCGCGCTAACGTTGAGATTACCACGGGGGACGCAATTTTTTAGAAGCACGGTGACCTCTGTTTTATTTGGTGATTTCTTTTATAACTCGCCCAAGCCTACAACATATTTCAAAATTATAAAAATGACAATATAACGTGAAACTGTATGGGATGCCCTTAACTTAACTTTTCAATGATACCATTACATCAAAGCAATCAACAAAACCGTATACATATAAACGTGTGGTACAACTTTCAGAAGCACGACGCTAATTCGGGAAACAAATAGATAAAACCCCCACTTATGGATGCATGAACAACGACATTCGTTATTGAAAATAAATAAAACCAATATGTACCGTCCACAATAGATTTTTTTTCTAGAATATCCTTTATCGGATACGCATGGGATGAAAACAAAGAAAGATGAAATACAATGAAAATTGCAAGCATTGAAACCACAAGTGAGGTATACAGACAAAAGATGGAAACCTGGGAACGTTCCCCTTATGAAGCGTTTTGTGTTGTTCGTATTGACAAAGAGTGAAACATGTTGTTGTATTATGTTAAGAATAAACCCCATTATATCTAGAAAGAGGTAACAAATTATCGTTTGCGCATACCATAACTTCTACTGAATGAAATATGGCAGATAAAGACATTTCTTAAGTAACTATTGGACGCAATAAAGCTCGCAATTTTTATCAGCTCTCGTATTTATACAAGAATTACTGAAAAGTTTAATCTGCGTCATTTGGTTGGGGATAATTAACAATTCGATAATAAACAATTTTAAAAACGACTAAACTGTGCTTTTGTTATAAGTTTTTAGATTCCTTACAAATTGACACCGCTTGAAACCCAGTTCGAAATATTATCAGGTTAATTACTCTGAGAGTTTACTTTCAAAAACTGCAAGCATCGTTGATACATTTTTATTTTTCTAGTTGTATCTTAATCTTTATAGTTTATTATAGCAAAACTAAAACGTTAAGTTCTTTATTGAAATACTTTTTATTTTATGTATTTTATCAACATTTTTCTATAAATTACAATTGAAAATAGATTAATGAGGCGTCATGACATTGCTATACCTAAATTGATATTTAGGTCCTTAAAGTCTGATTTTTTAAATTTCTGCTACAATTATCCCAAAAGGACCCCATTTTTATATACAAATATTTATTTTGATTTATTGCATATAAAATTATACAATGAAAACTACATAGTAAAGGCTGTGAACCGGGTTATGTAATTCAGATGTAGGAATGGTATCTATTTTTACAACATATTATTTTTATATAAATTATGATTTTCATACTTTCACTTAATAAAAGGGACACTGTAGCTGTAAAACGATGACTTAAAAATTAAAACAATCGGATAGTTAGCTAATTTACAAATGGTGGGAGAAGATGTGTACCGAATCATTTGTGTTGAATTGGAATCAAAATGCAACAAATTAATGTCATAACTAGGAAAGAAAGTTCGGCATTATATTCCGATAGTTGCAGTTATTTGACCAATGAAATGTACACTCCGAAACATGTTAATCTACAATGAGGTAAGATCTTATTAATAAAGACATAGACTGCAATGCAAAGTTTTAGACGTAAGCAACTTGTAAATTTGTTTTCATGAATTCCTCCTGTAAAACCTCGGCTATAATATTTAAACCTACACTTATTAAAAGACAAGAGGCTTGACATTATGAAAAAAGGGAGAAATGATACCTATGAGGTTCCGAAATGTCACTAAAAAAATGTTCTTCGCATTTTTCATAGGATAAAGTATGCCCCTTTTTTTATTAAATGTTCATTGTCGTTTATTATCCCCTTTTGTTATTGTGTTGTTTGTTGTTCTTGGAATTTTGATTTATAAATTGACTTCTTTATATCATCTCAGTTTTCTAACGAACGAAATTACAGTTCATTACTCTAGTATTTTCATTTTCATGGCAATGAGCCTCGTGTGACGATTGGGAACTTGGCAAAAGAAGCATGATAAAATATATATTTTCTCAAACCAAACCATATTACCGTTTTTTGATCATATATCTTTTTTTTTGTAATATGTAGATTATTTTTTTTTTGTAAATATATCCCCATACAATATTTACCTGTCATATCACACACAAAAAATATAATACAGAATCATGTTTTCATTATGATTGTTAAAGGCAAAATGTAAAATGTTTATATACAAATTAAGTTGTCATTAGCTATCATTCATTCGGTCCTTATCTGGTATATTTGTTGTTTACTTTTGTATTGTTTCAAAATCTGTTTACAAAAATGAAAATTATATAAAAGATGTTTTCACACAATTTCACAGGTGCGAGTGAAATGAATAAAAATGGAAATTAAACATATTTATATGAAAGATGTGTTTAGAGCAATTTCACAGGTGTGAGTGACATGAATAAAAATGGAAATTAAACAAATTTATATGAAAGATATCTTTAACCCAAATTCACTAGTCTAGTTTGACATGATCAAAACATGAAAATTGAAAATCTGTTATGTTCATAACATGCATACTATATTGCTTTTGAAATTGAATTGAATAAAAAAAAAAAAATTCTAGGGTAAACTTTATATTTGAAATGTATAAGCGGTAGACCGTACACATTTTAAAGGTTAGCGAGTTGACTTTCGATCATACTTAAATGTTATCTTTTTAATAACATTTTAAATGCAATTTCTAAATTGATCATAGTGATATGAAATACCTCAACATATGAATAGTATTTTCTTTAATTATTCATCTGATGGTTGGTATAAAACGAAAATACCGAACTTCAAGGAAAATTCAAAACGGAAAGTCTCTTATCAAATGGCAAAATTAAAAGCTCAAATACATCAAACGAATGGAAATCAACTGTCGTATTCCTGCCTTGGTGCAGGCAGTTCCTTATGTAGAAAATTGTGGATTAAACCTGATTTTATAGCTAGCTAAACCTCTCACTCATAACAGTCGAATAAAATTAGAAAATTCTATTATATTGACAACGATGTGTGAACAAAAGAAACAGACATAATAGATAAACATGTGAAAAATAGGGTTACAGCAGTCAACATTGTGTTATAATCTTAATCACTATAAAAACTAACAACGTCCAAAAAAGACACTTTATAGACAAAGCACATAAGCAAAAACAAAGAAAAGAATATAAAAAATCACTATAAATTTGATATGTTAATAATGCTCTATACGATTAAATTATTGTTAAAAATTTCACATTTAACACAATAATATGTTTTTCTTTATTATAAGTAAATGAGCTATTAAAAGATCAATAACACGGTGAATTATTTGTGCATGATGAATTATTTGTGCATTTGAGGAAACTTACCCGTTTAAAAAGCAAATATTTATTAAGCGAAAATGTAACTGTTTTTTGTCTGTTTGTCTTTTTCTTTTTCCATGGCGTTGTCAGTTTAATTTCCACTTATGAGTTTGAAAGTCCTTTTGGTATCTTTCGCCTCTCTTTTAGAAAAATCTGTTCGTATCTTCCGCCTTACTTTTATTATAGTTGAGTGATACAAATGTTCTTTTCGAGGTGAAATGAATAAATCAATTCATTCTTTAAATTTTATCAATCTTTTAAAAGTTCATCAACTCAAAGGAATTTTACAGTGCATTTGGTGCTTCTATATAAATTGTAGTTTAATTTTGAAAAATCGGCATGACTTTTAATACAAGAGTGTCACAAATGTCACATTTCTATACATTATCTGCGAATAGTATAACCCTTTTCATGTTGTGGTACCTTTTAAATGGAATAAAATGCAGTTTTTGAAATATTAATTTCCTGATACATTTGTACATTTGAAAATTCTTATTTTAATTACGCTTTGGAAACTATAAAACAGAGTTGATTAAAACTCAATGCTAGATTTCAAATGTTCTGTCTTAAATTTATCTCAAATTAACAATTGCATAGTTATTTTGTCTAATGATTGGTCGATTAACCTATGTATTGAAGAAATTTGAAACATTTGGTCAGGATAAATTTATCTCTCAGATAAAATTGGAAAATTATCATTTACTTTAAATACAAATGTTAAATATCAGCATTTAAAAAAAAAATATTCAATATTTTTGTCGCATCCAGAAATGCTTAACAAATTTCTCATATACAACTTGATATCTGTAGACTATATCATTTTAGACGACAAGGTCACTCCTGATGCGTGAAAAACAGTCTGAAAACTGTTCTATTATTTAGGAATTTAATAAAAAACAGTCATCGAATAATGATATGATATTGATAATATATACATATCGATACAAATTGAGTTTTTTTTGTGTTTTTTTTTTGCCTAATTCTGCATATAATGAGGTCAACAAATGATTTCTTACTGATATAAGTGAACTTTTGCCTAATATTATATTTGGTATATATCAAAATATTATAACATACATTTTATTTAATATTCCTTTGATACAGTTAGAAATAACTTATAAACTAAGGTTCAGACTTACCCAGGCAAAGTTGTTTTAGACGTTTTGGCTATCGTGTGCTGGTCAATAAACTCCTCGAGGGTTAACTAGACCTTTAATGTTTTTGATTTTATATTATCGCTTCAAATGCATCAAACTCACAAATTGATCTATGTTAAAGATAAGTATTGCCTTAGTTATGTAAACAATTACGAAACGTAACAACACTCTGAAATATGCAAATAGTATTACTTTACATATTCAATAACCATTCCCGTTCACATGTAGTTGTTCAGTGCATTTTTTTTTAATTATATCTTATCGTATCAACAGATCTGTTGATTTATTTTTGGTCTGTTTAATATGTAAATTCATCTGCAGTTAAACTATTAGAATTATTAGAAAAATCGTGACATTATGATTTTATCATATCCTTATCATTATTATTGTTTTTGTAAATTTTGGAGTGATAATTCTTATAGTTGCTGTCTCATGGTGTTTAATACAATTCATAAATTCGACGCTTTATCTCTTTACCTTACACACGTAGTTTGCTTGTGTGTGTGTTGTTTTTTCCTGTTATCAACAACACATCTTGTGATTTCTGTTTGGTCTGTTTAATATGTAAATGCAAACTGAAACAAAAATGTTATATTCATCTTTGTTGTTTATTTGTATATTTCTTATTTTATTGGAAATGTAAATTATGTAGTAGCCCGAGATCACAGATATTTCCTAGTGTATTTCTTTAAAACAATAAATTCGAATTAAAGCAATCGCACCTGTTCTATCTCAAAACGATTTTTAGAATGTACTACTTTTACGACAAATTATATCAAAATGATAAAATTATAGATATCTACCAGCTCCATTCAATATATGGAAATTTTTATGTTTAGGAGATCTATAATTCAGTTTGATCGCTTCAGACATATTATTTTTTTTACCTTTTTTAACTGGCCCAAATTACTACTTTACCTAAAAATTCATTACCCAATTTTTTTGACATGTAATATAATCCCCTTTCTCAATATTTCGTGCATTAAATATGAAGACATAAATTCGGAAAGTGCAAGAAAAAAATTTGCAAGTTATACACTGTCCACACTGGGGCTATATTAGTAGACAACGACAACCTATGGACGACAACTGTGTCCTTGAACCTAGTGATGGTATTCACAGAAGCTGTCTCGTCGTGTTTAATAAACTCTGATTTTTCGCTTCATTCATAGAATTCTGAATTCTAGAATTTTTGTTTATCAAGGACAAAACGTACATATTAAACTAAATGGATTGGCAATATTCATGTGATGATTAATACTATAAAATGTAAAACTGTACACACAATGCTCACAAAAAAAGACAGACAATTACATTACAGTTATGAGAGGTAACAAATCTGTTTCGATTGTTTTTTATGTAGGTTTGTTTATTTTGTTTACCTACCGAACGTGTTAAATTTCTGAATACTTTGGCGTAACAGTGAGTTCTCTTCATTTACCGTAAGCTGCAAACGCAGAAACCAGATTTGAATAGGTTTTATTTATTTCTTTTGTTAAAACTGTGGATTCATTATTATTCGTTGGATACCAGTTTTCGTGAATGTCGTTGGTAAAGGTGAACCACGAAATCAAATGTCCAACGAAGAACAAATTTTCCATAGGCTTATTGGCAAATATTGGCAAAACCACGAAATCAAATGTCCCAAAAAAATGCAATGTTTCATAAATCTACGAAAATTGGTACCCACGAAAATAAATGAATCCACAGTACTAGATTCTAATTCCCAAAAATGAAGTTTTGTTTCTTTTTCTAATTTGTTATCAGTGGTATGTTTTTATACATCCCGCCATCCCGCCATTGTGTTATTGTGCTATGGTATTTTTTTTTTGTAGTTTGTCTTTCATTTTTGCTTATATGCTTTGTCTTTGTGATTTGTCTATAAAGTGCCATTTTGGTTTTTTTTACGTTGTTTGTGTTTTTATAGTGATTAAGATTATAACACAATGTTGACTGTTGTACTCCATTTTTTGACATGTGTACCTATCAAGTTTAAAAATAAGAAGATGTGGTATAATTGCCAATGAGACAACTCTCTAAGTGTATATTTTGCTCACACATTGTTGTCAATATAATATAATTATATGCAACTGTAATACAAATGAGAGGTTGAGCTAGCCATAAAATTTAATCCACCATTTTTTACATAAGGAAATGCCTGTACCAAGTCAGGAATATGACGGTTGTTTCCCAATCGGAGTTTTTGATTTTGCCATTTGTTCAGGGACTTTCCGTTTTGAATTTTCCTTGGAGTTCGGTATTTTTGTTATTTTACATTTAAGTCTGAAGAATTTAAAAATGTAATATGACATTGAGAAGGTAAAACAACTTTTAACTTATTTAATCCATTGTTTTAAGAAATTTGCTCAATACTATTAATTTGAACAAAATTGTATTTTTTTACACAACATTTATATACTAACTAATATGTTGGATCTAAATTCACTCTTTGCTTATCTCATGAAAGTTCTTTATAAGATCTACAGATAAATAAAAACATAGATTTCATTGAAGCATTTTTTGATGATTCAGTTGCCTCTCTAATCAACGAAAGATAAAACCTATAAATATCAAAATTCTAGTTCTCAATTGTATGTAGAATATATCACCAAACAACTATAATGGTCTAAATGGGGTTTACATCATATAATATAGCGTTGTTTGAACATTTATTTATGGTTGCTAAATAAGTTTTAATGTCACCAGAAGACAATAATCATAGTCCGAAACTATTTATAGAATCACCAAGTCGTTAATTTAATGATGTACTAGCAGTTGAATATAATGTTTTGTCATGAAAAAAGGTGGAAATATTTTGAACATTTTAAGAAGTAGTAGCATTATAGTTTTAACTTATTTTGACATAAATCGTATAAGTGTTTGTTTAAAGCTCAAAACTGACTAATTTATACTAAATCCTTAAACTTGATTTCATTAATAAAACGTAAAATGCCAGGCTGCACATATAAACGTTGTTTGTTTTTGTAAGTATACACTATGGGCATCTTCTTGCAAAGATTTTATTAGTTGTAATCTCATTAAATGTTGTCTATAAACACAATTTCAGATTAATGGTTGGTATTATTTCTTTATAGGTACAACTAAATAAACAAAAATAACTTTAAATTGATCATTTATGATATTTGTATCTGTATCAATTATCAAACAAAAAAATTATATACATTATTTGTCTTAGAATTACCATATTTATGTAAACAAAACATGAAAATACGTACACATATATAAACCACTTTTTTTTATAGCATACTATTTTAATAAAGAAAATGAAATAAATGTATTTCTAAGTATCCACTCTTGCTAAGATAAACAGATATAGATGTTTTATTCATTTAGATACAAATATAAGGTATGAAATATATCCTGAAATATAGATTTTGGAGTGTTTTATCTATACATTTTTTACATCTTTTGATTAATGAAGGACGACTAACTGATGTAAATAGCAACACAAATGTATATGTTAGAAATATCATACCTAATCTGAAACACGTGTTATCCCCGGTTTATGATGAGGTTCGTGTTGATCAGACATTTGTTTTCTATGTTGCGTTTTGTATACTGTTGTTTGTCTTACAATTTTGGTATTTTCCTTTTTTTTACCATGGCGTGGTCGACTTATGATTTGTATGTTAGGTATCTTTCGTCTCACTGTGAAATAAAACATAATGTTGTTGTGCTAATTTTTAAACGATTTACACAGTTCTGAGGAACTAATTCAAATTGGTGATTATGTGTTGATGATTTCACAGACTTTAATATTTCGCCTACTTGGCGTTAAATCTTTCCTTCTTCATTGAAAAGAAAAAACAATAAAAGTGAATCGTTCCATTTTCGTTGATTTCAAATTGTGTTCCTAATGAAAAATGTGCCATTCAGTTATAATTATTGTAAATATTACTGTCATTAGATTGTAAATATTTGTATTACATAAACACATTTAAAAACAAACTCACATTACTTTTGACAAAATTTTTAAACTTTATATCTTCAAAAAGTTTGACTTAAAAACACTAAAGCAAACAGGAATAAGTTTAAATAACGAAATCAACATGTCATTTCAGATTTCATGAGACTCAATTAATAGGTATAACATTGTACATTCTTGCTGCATATAACTTTAAATTCATTATTGACAAAACTTATTTCCATTAACATTATCAAGCAAAAGAATTATAAAACTACGATTTTACAAAAATCAAAAATTTGAAAATACATCAAATGAGCACTGCTTTTTACCGAATTACATGATAATTGTTTCTATGTTATCTAATCGGTTAATTGTTTTAAAAACATAAAATGGAGAAAAAAGTTAATTTCTAAGTGGTAACTCTGACTTCTATCAAGAAAAGATAATTATGTCATTATAATACGAATACAAAGGATGAAATATAATAGTTTGAAAACAAAATCAGGTTACATATATTATTACATCTTTTTACACTTTACGAGCACAGATTTTCCAAAAAATATGAGCAAAAGTTATTATGTACATCCTCATAAATTTTGAAAGTGATGTGATTATTTTATTGTGCATGACAAAGTATAAAACTTAACATGCCAAACTCCGCTTCAAATTGTTCTCCAAAACAAAGTCAAACTGTCAATTTCTTAAAATGGCGACTTATTGCATCTTGTGTGATCGTTTCATTATTATTGTTTCTGTGGAATTTTGTAAAGACGACTTTTTTGAGCTTTTGATTTTTAAATCTTAAAAAAAATGTTATTCATCATTTAATTAGAAAAGCGCTTCTGACGCATGGAATTTATAACGTGTTATTTTCATTTTGTACATCACTGGGTCGATACCTCTGCTGGTGGACTATCAGTCCCCGCGGGTATCATCAGCCCAGTAGTCAATACTTCGGTACTGACTTGATTTATAACAAACCTTTCTAAAATTGTCCGTTATAATGTGTTGAAATTGTTATAAACTAAGGTTTAGAGTTGTAACCTTAGTTTCTAACAATTCAAGGTAAAGTTGGCATTAGATGGATTTGGCTATTTTTATTATGTCCTTTTTTTGTTATATTGCTTTTCAATTATTTTGGTTCTTTTACATCCATGGCTTTCCTTTGAGAGTTCTTGATGAAGGTAAATTCAGAAAAGCGCTTCAAATGCATAAAATATATATCGTGTTGTTTTCATTTTATAATAATGTCAAACGTGCCAAATTATCTTAGATCTTGCTGCATCATTAGCATAACCAAATTCAAATAACATTTTGGTCACCGTTTCAATTATTGAACACGTGACTTCCAATATATTTGTAAGAGTTGTCTCTCACATGCCACAGAATTACCCCAATAAGATAATAAAATATTCAAACAAATTCATTTCAAAGTTATTAGGTTTTCTCTAAATTTAATGTTCATAAAATGTCAAATTATTTCGAAACCGCTTTTTCTTATTCAAAGCATACATATAAACAAAGCTTATTGTGGCATAACAATTTTGATATTTGGCTTTCAATGATCTTTAACTTTGTAACTGATTATAATTTCAAAATATTTATATTTGCCCGCTCCTGTCGATCATTTGGTTGTTGTACCGCGGGTTCGCCTAACTTAACTATCAGCAATGTATGTAAATATCAAATTGAAAAGAGCAGTTTTGATACTAAATCCATGACATTGTCTTTTCTTTTATCTATTCAATATGTTAACATCACAGGAGAATTTTAAGAATTTCAATATTCCACAAAATGGTTCAGTTTTGATCGTTGATCGTTTAAAAAGAAGTTGCCACATGTAATTAATAAGAATAATTCTTGAAACAGCTCTATTCTATTATTAATTTGATTTGTTGATGTGAGTAATCCATACATAAATGGGTATATGTAAGAAAGTAAGATGTCCAAAAAATATCTGTACCAAATCAGGAATATGACAGTTATTTTCCGCTCGATCCGTTAGTTGATAACGTTCGGTTTTTTTTTGGTTTTTATGAACTTCTCTCTTTATGATTTACCTTGGAGTTTTTTTTATTGATTTTTATACTTTTTTAAGTGTTCCAGTGTGGAATCGTCGGTGTCGGATTTTTTTTAAATTTTAATCCTCCTATCTATGATGAATTTGTTCAGTCATTAATTTAAATTTTTTTTTCTAAAACCCCACTCATCTAATACGATCACTTTATCTGACTTCTGGGTTATTTCGAGAGTATCAAAATATTTGATATGTTACTCGTCGATTTAATCATTTTGCCTTGTCTTTATATAAGACCTCTGTTCATTCATATCAAAAGTTAAAAAGTTAAACATTAAATGCATGACACCAATGCTGCCATTTGTGTTTATTGAGATATTGATAATATATTTATTCTGATCATTTATAAATCATGATGTTTTATGGCTACGTGAGACGTTTGGGTTCTTTTCTCACAGCATTATGTACGACTTATTTTCACTTATTTATATGAATAGTGTCTTTGTTTGAAAATGCAAAATTCAATGAGTATCAATTTCTTTTCACGAAAATAAAAAAAATAAAAAAACCCACTTTTATTCATAAATATATAGTTAAAATAAATTTGTTATTCAACATACGTTTATTTTTTTTAGCTTTACTGTGTATAGTAATTACTATTTACTGATTCGCCCATATATATGATAATGATTGGTCTGATGCTGATTCAATCGACACACGCATCTTTCGTATTAAATTACAATATAAATAGGAAGATATGGTATGAGTGCCAATGATACTACTGTCTATCCAAGTCACAATGTATAAAGAGTTAATAATTATAGGACAATGTACGGCCTTAAATACGGAGTCGTGGCTCACACCGAACAGCAGGCTATAAAGGACCCCAAAATGACTAGTGTAAAACAATTCAAACAGAAAAACCAACGGTCTAATCTATATGAAAAACGAGAAACGAAAAACACCTATGAACTACACTAACAAACGACAAACACTGACCATCAGGCTCCTGACTTCGGACAAGTGCATAAAAATGCACCGGGTTTAAACGTTTGAACAGCCACCAACCTTCACCCTAACCTAAGTCTGGTATATCTTATGAATTGGCTCCTTGTGACATTTCTTTTAATAACAATACATGATTTTGTCTTACAACTGTTTGAATTCGAATTTGACATGCTCGCCTATAGCTAGGATAAAAAAGGTATCTTTTATATATTTTTACGATGACTGGGATAAATATTTTATAATAGATCGAATGTGTAAATATTTTTACTATATATTCGGAAATCGCTTTTAGGTTGTAAAGTATATTCTATGATACATGTGGTATATCGTAGATGTTTTGTACATTTACTAAGAACACTCTTTAATAATGTTAATCAAAATACATCTTTTTCATTAATTATCTGCATTCAATAAACAATCGAATACTTTTCCATTAATGAAAAAAGTATTGAAATACGTTTATATGTATATTTTCACCGATGGTCTATCTAAGATTATCATTTTTATTGACTAACATATAACAATGTATACATATGGCTGTGCAATTGTGATTCCTAATTAAGAAGATCTCAAGTGGGCTAATGGAAAATTCAAAATTCTTCAAAGGACAAGTGTTCTGGGTAGAATAACGAAGAGATGCACCAGAATCTGTTTATTAAGTCATCTTTAAGGTGAAATGTTTTCTTCACATGGTTAAATATGGTTGCCCATTCTGCGGAAAAAATCATATAAACGGATATGATATGATCAAAAGAATCTATGTTGATCTCATTACGGGATGGGATATTCAACAATAGAACGGAGACGTTATCGTTCATCTTAAACTGTAAATCAAACTGTCAACTTTCGATTATTTGTAAATTGCTATCTCTAATAAAATATAATTTACCATACTATTTACACAGGTCACATCTCTGACGTCATAGACGAACTATATACAATATCCATGGGACAACAAATGTAAGATTAATGAAATAAAACAAGTAGATATAGCTTATCAGAAATTAATTTCATATATTCTTCTTTTATTATATCTTATTATTAAAGGAAAGACGAGTACACATTCAGGTAAAAGCAACTAAATAACTTAAACACTAACACTTACATATCTATAAATTGCATAGAAGGAAAACAATTGAATGATGATATGTAAATCATGAAGGTGAATGTGTAAACAAAATGTTCACATTAATATAAGTACTCTAAGCTCTAAATTATAAACAAACAGAACTGGACGTTAAGCAATTAACAATCAATCAATCAATAACAGACCGAATATTTGGCAATTTTAGTTTAATGCACAAATGACAGGATATTAAATAAATTATTCATTTGTCTTTTTTTTCGCCGCTACATTTTAATTCCTTTTTTTCTCAGTTAGATCTTTAGACAATTGAAATAATCGAATCTTATTCAAGATATGACTTTACAAATTGACCATAAGTTGTGTACACGATCCTTAGAGATTTTTGAATAACAGTGAAAATACAAAATGAAAACAAATGATTGATCATCTACTATACTGAGATTTGTTAGCAACATACCATTTAATTAAAATAAATCTTTAACATTTTTTCAAAGTTAGAATCTTTCTATTTTTTTATCGAGTAAAAATGCTCCCAATGAATATTTTCTGTGTTACAATGGATTATTAATTGTTCAGTGTTTTTATGTGAAGAAGTATAATTTATTTTTTAAATAAATTAAAATTTAGAATGTAAAATAGTTGTTGCTGAACCTTTTATACTCCGTATAATTAATTAATCTAAAAAAAGATTAGATAAACTTAAAATTACTTTTTCATCTGATTGACATGAAAAGAAAGCTGACATTTATACGCTGGATTAAATTATATGCTACATTTATTTTCGTTAACTGCCTAGTGATCACACCTGATTGCACTTTATGACTTGAAGTTTACATTTAAATTATTATACAAAGACTGAAGTATCATATATGTTTAAACAAAACTAGTTATTCGCTATTTAATCGATGAATGATCAGTGTCTATTTTACAAATAGCAATGATAATATATGATGGTCTTGAGTTATAGTTCTTTTGTGTTTTCGCTTGAGGTGTCCCTGATGAGATTGGGGACAGATGTGCGATTCGGACGCATGAGGCTTTTATAGAGTTGTTATCATTTTATATATCCTTCTATTAATATTTAACTTTAAGGATGTTCACTACTCAGTTTCCAAATAAATAACTTTTCATTAAACTAGTATGTATTGATAAGTAACACATTGAGGAATCAAAAAAGCCAAAACAATATAGGGGTCAATGTGCCTGTTTCGAGATATTAGACATTGGAATTTTAACGGGAAAATGTTCTCTCTTGATTTTTCATAGCTTTATCATTGACCAGTTAAAGTTCTCAAATACTATTAAAAAATAAATAAAATTTTATAAGACTTTTACAAATGACTTATAATTATACATGTACAAGATTTATAAAAAGAAAAATGGGGGTTCATGGGAGTTTTTTTTAAGGTATTCAAATGGATAAAACCAGAGGATTTCTAAAATCTGACAAAAACTCCAAAACATGACAAGCAGACATCCTTAATTCTACTTTATCGCGAAAGTGAATATATCATATTGTTTTACTATACGGTATGCAATATGGATAATAAAAACTTTTTCGTCGGTAAATTTGTCAGATTTATTTGTATGTTTGTTGATTTTTTAAGTTTTTTATGTTGTATGTTGTAGATGTAAGTTTAAACAATTGTGACTGTAGGATACCAATTAATGTCACGTAAACCAATTAGTGAGCTATAAGAACAGATTTAGCCAACCATTTTATTCAGAAAATGCCTGTACCAATTGAGGAAAACGACAGTTATTTTTCCAATCGTTCACTTGGTTGATATAGTCGCGCGTCTGATTTTGTCAGGACTTGCTCCTTTTTGAATATACTTTGGAGTTCGGTATTTTTGTTAATACTTGTTTCCATTCGTCGTAGCCATAATCCTATCCTCTCTACTGTGATTATGGTAAAACAAAATGCGACTTATTATCGAATTTACTTGCCATTACCAACAGGACAGGCACCTCAAAATAATCAGGAACGTCTTACCATTCCGGAGATTTGTGAACTCATATACATCATAAATATAGGAAGATGCGGTGTAAGTGCCAATGAGACAACTCTCCATCCAAATAACAATTTTTCAAAGTAAACCATTATAGGTCAAGGTACGACCTTTAACACGGAGCACTTCAACACATCATAGATATGTTCGCAAGTTGGGTTTTGCGTTTTACTTGTCCCTTATTCTCGTCTTCTATCAGGATATATTTAATGCGGTATTTATGAAATTTTTTTTTTCGCAATTAAGTAATAATAGACCCCACACTGCAGTTCCCCACTCAACAATATTCAGAAAGAAAACTTAATTACTTAGAATAAGTTTATTGCATCAATGTTATGTCATTTATTGAATAGATATAGGAAGATGTGGTGTGAGTGCCAATGAGACAACACTCCATCCAAATAAAAATTTATAAAAGTTAACCATTATTGGTCAATGTACGGCGTTCAACACGGAGCCTTGGCTCACACGGAACAAAAAGCTGTAAAGGGCCCCAAAATTACTAGTGTAAAACCTTTCAAACGGGAAAACCAACGGTCTAATCTATATAAAAAAACGAGAAACGAGAAACACGTATAAATTACATAAACAAACGACAACTACTGTACATCAGATTCCTGACTTAGGACAGGTGCAAACATTTGCATCGGGATTAAACGTTTAATTGGTACTAAACCTTCTCCCTTTTTCTGAAACAATAGCATAACATCACAACATAGAAAACCACATGATAAAATAACAATTGGAAGGCTTAACTCAATCAAAAAACGTGAATTAACACACTATGAACGAATAAATTAGATCTGCAATAGCTGAATGCAAGTGCATAGTAAATAAAATATTCGGGACAAACATTCAAGGCCAAAAAGCAAACAAAAAAGTCCAAACAAAGCCATGGCAAGACACTATCGCGAAATATTTAACCTTCGAAAATAATCACTTTTGAAATATATAGTATAAGTATAGATATTCTTGTGATTTTTTCATGTCTTTTGTCATACAGAAAATATACAGTGAAGTGCGTTTTCCGAGCGTGATTTTCACTCTAAAAACGTTAATGTATTTTTTTTTTTCTGCAAATTGAGGGGTGTTTGAGTACTTTAATGTAGTTTAACCTTGTACATGAATAGTGTGTCAGTTCCTTATCAAAAACGTCGTCATACGTTATCTTTATCGATATGAAAATGTTATTTCTACTTTGACGAATTTGGTTTAATGTCATAGTATCTAATTTAATACATTTATTCAACACTTGTCTAGACTAAGCACTACCTCATTTTTTTTTATTGTTGAAGGTCATATGCTGACATGAAGATTTTTTTTCTGGTATCCTTATCGATGAAAGAGTTCGTTCACACCTTGCAAAATTATTTTCGCTGTTTAATACTCCACGTGTTTCTGAACAATGCATCGATCTAGATGATGAACGAACTCATTTTTTAAGTGTAATGCAAGTTAATGCAAAAGATTTTATTTTCTGTAATAAATCAGAAAAATTATAAAGGAAAATAAAAATACTAAGGAAAATGATCGCTCCCGTAGAGCTCCAAGGTTTTTCCACTCATCAAATACAAAAATATTCCCGAATCTGCCATAGCTTTTAATCAGATTATAATTTAATTTAACAGATGCAAATACTTTACCGTTTTGCGATACCAGTATAATAGTTTAATGAACCAACCATTCAACCTTCCAAATGCATGAAATATTATCGGATGATTCTGTAAACTACGCTACCAGTGCATTATATAAAGCTGTTATAAATAATTGACCTGGAAGAGAATCATATTTAACATTCTATGTGCATTGCTGATATCATGTTTCTTTTTTTTTAATTCCTCTCTCATTTTCTTAAAATTAGAGTTATAATATTATGTCTTATATTGCTTTGTTTATTCTATGCATTTTCTATACATTTTTTAGATTAAATTCTTAATTGAAATTTTCATTGAAGGTTAAGTATTCTTTTAATCATTTTTCTTTCTTCAATCTCGATCACTTACTCTATATTCAAAAACGAATCTCTTTTTACAGATATCTTACTTTTGTCATAAATTTGAATATCAATGAATATGTTATGCATTTTAAATATAAATCGTGTTTCCATTTTTGTCATTTAGACAAATAGACTAAAAGATGAATATTGGAAAAACTAGACATTTTTTGGAGGGGTTTGCTCTTTCTTAAATATTATTTTGCAAGAGTTTCTCTTCTATTTGTGCTATATCAAGTAATTAAACAACTGTTGTCTTAATTAACATTGAATTTGTTCATCCTTTTAAGACTATAAGCAATACAAAATACATGTATATTAGTAGTTACATACAATAATTTGATATGTTAAGACTGGTCATGGAGGACAAGCAAGCAATATTTTATTTCTTAATTATGAACACCTCAGATCAACTCCTTTTTCTGGCGGGCTTCGTTTGTTAGGTCTTTAATTTTCTTTGTATACTGTTGTTTTGGTCATTTTCCATTTGCCATGGCATGGGTATCCCATGTTCGACCTATGAGGATGACCATTCCGTTGGTTTTTCTGCCTCTCGTTTATGAAACAATTTTAACACTCTTGATAAGATTTGGGTGACGAAAATTGCTTTTAGATAGGTTTAAAAGGTTATTGCAAATGCATTGTGTAGTAATACAATTAACTAATCATGCACTATTAATACATTTAAGCAAAATTTGTTTTTTTTATAAACGTACAAGATACAAATCCATCTGCACATCTTGTTTTCATTCTTAAACATTTTTTATTTATCATTTGAAAGGATTTAAATATATCTTTTATAATATATTCATGTAAATTTCTAAGTTAAATAAAAACGCAATTTTTGCCATTAATTTTACTGGTTTTCTTTCATAAATATACATTAAAAAAGTAGAGCATTGTCAATTAATTAAAAATATTGCATCTTGACCGATATTGGGTTCAGTATTTTTATTATTTTCAGTGAGTGTGATACGCACTAGAGATTTTCTAGACTAGTTTAATTGATATTTTGCACGCAAGCAGAGGAGAGAGAAACAAGATTGCGGATATTGACACTGCGTCCTTACTGCAAGCATCAGAGCTGCAGGAATAAAACAACATATACATCCTCAATTTTGCTGAAATATTTGTTACTATAATTTAAAATTGTTGTTTCAATATGAGTACAAGAACCGTATATCTTAACTTAATTAAAAGTTGTGGTTTTTTTCTCTCTCGATGAGTCGACTGAATTACCCATGGAGACCTTAGGACAGGTTCGTTGTTTTTGGAATGTATGTTATGCAAGTATCATGTTATTTTATAACACCACTGTATACAAATGCGGTGGCTTCTTATCTCTTATAGCATCAATGTGTGCAAGATGTGCTAACTTAAAAAGGGCTATATATGCGATGTTAGACTTGTGACAAGTCAGGGAAAATACCAACGGGAAATTCAAATTTGTATGAATATTTTTCTCTCTTTTAACCTAACTAGCATGCGTTTCAATTTTGTTTGAAAATATGGTATGTTGTATTGAATAGATTTCTTCCCTTATGTTTGATAACCACCATTTAATCCTTTGATTAACTAATTATTGAAGTACTTAGGATCAAATGTCAGTTATTGGACTGTTTCGTCAGACATTTCCTTGTTTTGGAAATGACGAAAGAGCTATCAACCGATTTAACCATTTTTATTTTTTGTACGATGTCGGAGTTTTTAACCCTTAAGTTCTAAATGCAATGTTATAAATAACATCTGGAAGTTGTGTTGAATTTTTCTTTTTTCTTTTGATTTGATCCTGAAAGAACCGTTTAATTAGTTGGATACTAAAACACATTTTGGTTTGTAACCCTGATTTTGTAATAATCGATTTATGACTTTCGAACAGCGGTATACTACTGTTGCCTTTGTTTGTTGTTGTTGATTATATTCTCATCATAAATTTCAGGAATATAGTAGTGTACGCCAAACCTGCGTTTCGTCTACGAAAGACTCTTCTGTTACAAAAAAAACCCAAATAAATTGAGCTTTCAATAAATATGTGTATGATAAACTGCACAAACATCACGCAACATTTTTTCTGCTTATTTTTTACACATAAAATACAAACAATATTGGTTAACAATTTGTTGATGGTATTGCATTATTTATGTGAGTTATGTATTTGTTTTACAGAAACTTTCATTCAAATTTGGTTAGTCATTTCGAGATGTTCATCTAACGTCTTTATAACATATGCTTAATCAAATTTTTACAATAGAGTTACCTCCAAAACATTTGTCAATATGTTTCCATTAAATGTGTTAATGATGCTCTCTGTGATCCTTCTGTACAGTTAAGAATTTATTTGGCGTTTATAAAACATTGATGTTATGAATAATTTTAGTCGTTTTCAGTAGCATGAGTAGGCGATAAATAAAACACCATTAACAGAGAATGATACGCTATGGTTATAATATAACCGATTCCGTTTTTAAATGCGGGCAATGTCATTAGTTAAATTATTCAACAAGTAAAAACTTTTTGTCAACGCATGTGTTATACCGTATAACGGGTTATTTTCGCGGGGTGCAAATTTTTGCGGATAGAGAAAAATCGGCAAAACAAATTCCGCCGATTTAAACCGGCACATGCAAAGGTATTGATAAAAGTTTTGAATGGGCCAAAATAATAACCGACAAAATATTTCGTATACCTTATTCAATGAAAATCGCGAAATTTTATATCCGCGAAAAGAACCCGCTATACGGTATGTTCCAGGTCCATAAAAATCTATTACAATTTGAATGATTTTAGTAAATTTGTTGGAAATTAAAGATTGGTAAACCGTGACGTCACAAAAAGACCACTGATAGATATAGAAAGATGTGGTGTGAGTGCCAATGAGACAACTCTCCATCCAAATAACAATTTATAAAAGTAAACCACTATGCATGAATTAAAAAAAAGAATGAGCTTTCCCTATCTAGTCTATGTTAAAGCTAGACTATGTGTTGCCAAGTCTTTAGTTTTCTATGTTGTGTTTTATGTGCTGTTGTTGGTCTTATCGTGATTTTTTTTCATAGCGTTGTCAGTTTGATTTTTGATCTATGAGTATGGATGCCCTTTTGATATCTTTCGCCCTCTCTTTTACATACTTGAAATGGTTGATAAACCCTTATTTGACATTTGAGCTAGACATAGGGGTAATATCTGGGCCTTTTTATTTACACACACCTATAAGCCGGAAAACCGTTCGAACAAATAAATTGATCAAGCAATTAAATTGTTCATGTCATATCCATTTCAATTTTAATTGCTGTCGGATTTTCTGTTCTTGTATTGTAAAACAGCTATAGAGGTAATTTTTATACACAAAACACGAACAAATTAAAAGCTTTGATTTACTATGATATAATCGGAAGATTGTATTTCGCAATAAGCAAATTGGAGTAATAGTTCTTTGTAATTATTGATATCCAAAGATTTTACTAATTTTGCTTATGAACAACAACATGATCTAAACATGACATTTTCCTTTCCTAATGTCCAAGTGGAATGTAAATAATATTGCTCTTTTTATGAAGTAACATAACTTAGAAGAAAACATGAATCGTATTGTATGTTTAGATAGTAATGTTGTGTATGAAAACCCACTAAATCATAATTAATGAGTATTATCTCAACTAAAACTATTGCGTTTCTTTAAATGATTCTTTCTTAGGATAATCAGTAAGAACATCAAAAATTAATTGTGTTGATTTTGCTAAAAAATAAAGGATAGATATATGGCACTGTTTATAAACTTGATTGACCACATTATTTAAGTATGTGCATGTCCCAAGTCAGGAGCCTGTAATTCAGTGGTTGTCGTTTGTTTATGTGTTACATATTTGTTTTTCGTTCATTATTTTTATATAAATAAGGCCGTTAGTTTTCTCGTTTGAATTGTTTTACATTGTCTTATCGGGGCCTTTTATAGCTGACTATGCGGTATGGGCTTTGCTCTCTAATCTTTAATCTCATTGGCAACCATACCACATCTTCTTTTTTATATTGAATAAACACTGAGAAGTTGTACTTAAAATCCTATGTATTTGTTTTATGTACCTAATAATCTTTATTTATTCTTTTTGGTTTTTACATTTATCTTTATAGAACAACATTTTGTACGAGTTTCCAGATGACAGGTGCTCGAAGCGAATTTGCATTGCAGTCCGAAAATGATCCTCATTCTAATGAATTATCTTAGTTTCATTACTGGCAACTGCATTTTCTTTGGGTTTTCATTTAAGTAGTTCCTTGACTGATCATGTTTCTAGGGCGCTGTTCCTTCCAATTTTAGAATTCTCTCATCGTTTAGACTTTCGAGAATGCATTATAAATCTTTTTTTCGGTCAATTTGCAGAATTTTTTATGTTGTGATTTGTGTACTGTACTGTTGCTTTTTTTTTGGTCTTTTCTTTTTTTCCTTTTTTTTTTTGCCATGGCGTTGTCAGTTTATTTTCGACTTACGAGTATGAATGTCCCTTTGATATCTTTCGCATCTCTTTAGTAGACTTATCAACTGCGGTTATTCAGTACTGTTTAGTCAACCCGCTTGCAGTCGATGAAGATCTGTTCATTCTATGCTCAGAGTGTTTACCTGAATTGTCGGAAATTTTGCTGAACAGTACTGAAGAGTCTGCAAAGATGACAATTAAGTATGCTAAGACTCAACGGTGTCTTTCAAATCTAAATATTTCGAAAAAGCATTAAGACCCATTAAGATGCACAATGAATTAAAACCACTATTTTTAGTGTATATGTTGATATCAAATAAATAAAATGTTTCATATTCTAATCCTTGTTGACAAGTTGGTCAATAAATCCATACAACTATTGTTTGCTTCTTTTCAAAGAGTGATACTATATTTAAGGTGGTACCTAACACCTTCACTTAAATTAATTTGGCTCGTTTAATTTTCTTAAAGTTTTTAACACAGTATTTACTTTGACCCTTTGACAAAAATATAAAAATTTCAAAAAATTTGAACCAACCGTTTAATCAGAAAAATAACACTGGTTATATAGCAGTTTGACAAACACTGATTTTGATCATTGAGAAGTTTAATGTTCCCTTAAGAACACAACGTCGTTAAAACGTTCTGCTGATTTTACAGAGTTATCTCCCTGTAGTGGTAGGTACCACCTTAAATAACCATTCAAATCAACAGAGTGATGACACTGCAAGACATTGTTGACCAAGTATGGTTTACAATAGTTAACAAAGAATTACTGGTTCTTAATTTTTATTAACGAGATACAAGCCAAACTATTTCAGTGTAAAGTATCTTGTCGACGAATCCTAATCCCCCATTATACAAGAATTTGAATTTGAATTGTTTTTATTTTTGTTTTAAACAATCTATTAGACCGTTGGTTTTCCCGTTTGAATGGTTTTACACTAGTAATTTTGGGGCCCTTAATAGCTTGTTGTTCGGTGTGAGCCAAGGCTCCGTGTTGAAGGCCGTACTTTAACCTATAATGGTTTAATTTTTAAATTGTTATTTGGATGGAGAGTTGTCTCATTGGCAATCACACCACATCTTCCTATATCTATCTATGTACCATATTTTGACAATATATATTATGTTATTTAAATAAAAAGCTGCTAAGTGTAAAGAAATGTAAAAAGCTTGATTAAAAATTACGGAAAGGTTAAATAATAATAGATAATAATAAAAAATAACGCAACCCGTGTATGTTATGAGAGTAATACATCAAAGAGAGGATTCTTCATTTTTTTAATAACTGTTCTTTATTTCTATCTATTTCAGCAGTACTGTGATACGTTCCTGGCAATGTCCTCTGGGATAAACTAGCCAACAAGAGCTGCAAGAAACAAAATTAACAGAACTTGTTTAGTACAGAAAGTTTCTGTAGTCTATCTCTGGTGGATATTTGTATCATAAGCAATAATAACACATCTGCATATTTATGTATTCAGATACTATGTTATGTAACTGCAGTCAGGTCTTTATTTTCGCAATAAATAGAATACACATTTTAAAATGTTCATGGATGTTTATTTGTACGAAGCTTTCAGTACATAAATACATTCGAGGCCTCGGTGGCCGAATGGTGTAGGTTGTTCATCTACTTTATCACTAACCTGTTAACACTGAGGATGTGATTTCGAATCCCGCATATGACAAGTGCGGTAACTCTTATCTTAATTGAACAGGATGTGTATGCCCACGGTTGGTGGTTCTCTCTGGACACTCTGGCCTCCTCTACTAATAAAACTGACCGCCACAAGAAGGCTAATAGTGTTGAAAGTTGCGTTAAACACCAACAGCCAATCAATAAATCAAAAATAAATCCTCCTTGTCTGCTTTTTGTCCGTTTGCCTGTTCCTCAAAAATACTGATTGTTTACAGTGGTTAACAATGGTTTAAGTACTAGGCATATGTAACTGAGCTGTCATATTCATCACATCCCAAAAGAACAAACTACGTCACTAAATACACCGACTGATAATAACATTAACGATGCAATTTTTTCTGCACAATTAATGTCTCATCAATGCTCGAGGCAAAATATTTCAAAATCTAAAACTTATTTAAAAATGAAGGGATTATAAACCAAAAAGAATAAAATTAAAGTCGGGCAAAGAATCAATCCTTAATTTAAAATATTTTCAAACATTTTGAAACATCCAATTTAATACAAACACAATGTCCGTATTTCCGTAAGATTCTAGAATAATAACAGATACACGAGCATTTTTGCTAGCAAGTTATTTCAAATATCATGTTTACTTCTTTCAAAGACCATTTGAACTATGAAATGTACATACATGAACGAACAATAAAATTCAGTTAAGAAACGTTACTTAAAAATAACGTGAGGACAAAAACAATTGAAAACCGCAGGTAAAATAAAATCCTAATTAAATTCCCACCATCAAAACAAATATTGATCTGAAATGGTCATTTTAACATGTTTAATCTAAACAGCTTTAAAAAAACTGAACAATAAACTATTGAATAATGTTCAGTCTTTCGGTGTATTTTCCGCTTGCAGTCTATTTAGACCTGTTCAATCTTTGTTCAGAATATTCAGTAGCTGTTATTTACCTGTACGAAACAGCAACATACTAAACTGTCTGAAGAAAATACTGGATTGACTGTAAGCAAAACGTCTGGACAGTACTAAAGTTACAAATGGAAAATATCTGAAAAAAATAAGTTCTAAGCAAGGCTTAACGTTTTTAGTTTCAGACTTTTCAGATGATGTTAATATCAAAATGTTTAGACTAAAGATATTTACTAGTGACCTCATCGCTGAATGATCGCAGATACATGAATCAAGCACTAAGTACTTAACTAGCCGATAAATTTACTCGATGAGTTATGAAATTTAATCTTAATAATACGTTCTGCATACAGACGGGTTAATGTAACGACAAAAAACTATCTAATCATAAATAATAAGTTATGACTTCAAATTTTACGGTGCTGTATTTTTATTATTACTTTATGGTAATGATTTATTTACCGGCAATAATTCATTTACTATTGTATAACATTATGACTTTAATTTGTATAAATAGAAATAATTTATTCGTCTTTCTGTGTGGTCCATAATATTTCATAATTTTATTACACTGCAATGATATGCTCATTGGCAACATGTATACTATCATTTAAACTTTAATCAAATACAATTTAAACACTTGTTCATTTTATTTTAATGACTGCATTACAAATGAGGCAATTGGACAGTAAAACAAACATAAGTCGAGGAAACTCAACAATACCAGACAAAACAAAAACAAAAACTACTAAAAGAAAATGAAGTCTACAAAACATTATATAATAAGATAAAAGAACAGCAATCGACATTTTTTATCTGTTCAAAAATAATAATTCAAACAAAAAACATGCGTTGTCATGCTTTTCATACAACAACTCATGATGTTAAAAACGTATAACAAAAATACCGAACTCCCAGGAAAATTCAAAAAGGAGGAAGTCCATAGATACTGACACAATCAAACTTATCAACCATTGGAACGAGGGAAAATCAACTGTAATATTCTTGACTTGGTACAGTCATTTTACGAGGAAAATGGTGGGTCAAACCTGGTTTTATAGCTTGTTAAACCTTTCACTTATATGAAAGTTGTTTAAAGGTCCGTTATATTGACACAAGTGTTTGAGCAACCCAAACCGAGTTAACAAGTTATTGTGACAATAATTAGGACCCACCAGCCAAAACTGTGTACACATACATCACAGACATTCAACACAACTGACTAAAATATTCAAATTAACATACAAAGACGCCAACAAAAAAGGTGTTGTTGTTGATAGTTAATTTGACAAAGACGCCAACAAAAAAGGTGATGTTGTTGACAGTTAATTTGTCAAAGACGCCTACAAATAAGGTGATGTTGTTTATAGTTAATTTGACAAAGACGCCAACAAAAAAGGTGATGTTGTTGATATTATATTGACAAAGACGCCAACAAAAAAGGTGATGTTGTTGATAGGTAATTTGACAGAGACGCCAACAAAAAAGGTGATGTTGTTGATAGTTAATTTGACAAAGACACCAACAAAAAAGGTGCTGTTGTTGATATTTAATTTGACAAAGACGCCAACAAAAAAGGTGCTGTTGTTGACAGTTAATTTGACAAAGACGCCAACAAAAAAGGTGATGTTGTTGATAGTTAATTTGACAAAGACGCCAACAAAAAATGTGTTGTTGTTGATAGTTAATTTGACAAAGACACCAACAAAAAAGGTGCTGTTGTTGATATTTAATTTGACAAAGACGCCAACAAAAAAGGTGCTGTTGTTGATATTTAATTTGATAAAGACGCCAACAAAAAAGGTGCTATTGTTGATAGTTGATATGACAAAGACGCCAACAATAAAAGGTGCTGTTGTTGATAGTTAATTTGACAAAGACGCCAACAAAAAAGGTGATGTTGTTGATAGTTAATTTGACAAAGACGCCAACAAAAAAGGTGCTTTAGTTGATAATTTATTTGTCAAAGACGCCAACAAAAAAGGTGTTGTTGTTCATAGTTAATTTGACAAAGACGCCAAAAAAAAGGTGCTGTTAAGGATAGTTAATTTGACAAAGACGCCAACAAAAAAGGTGTTGTTGTTGATAGTTAATTTGACAAAGACGCCAACAAAAAAGATGTTGTTGTTGATAGTTTATTTGACAAAGACGCCAACAAAAAAGGTGCTGTTGTTGATAGTTAATTTGACAAAGACGCCAACAAAAAAGGTGATGTTGTTGATAGTTAATTTGACAAAGATGCCAACAAAAAATGTGATGTTGTTGATAGTTAATTTGACAAAGACGCCAACAAAAAAGGTGCTGTTGTTGACAGTTAATTTGACAAAGACGCCAACAAAAAAAGTGATGTTGTTGATAGTTAATTTGACAAAGACGCCAACAAAAAAGGTGTTGTTGATAGTTAATTTGACAAACACGCCAACAAAAAAATGTACAAATGAATTTCTTTCAAGATAAAGTACAGTTTAAGTAAAATATCAATGTAAGGATAAACAAAATGGGAACAACACTTTTAAGACTCTTGCGTCCAAATCGCAACTTAGGATCAATCTTCAGCAGGAATGAAAAAACGTTATTTTCTGAACTTCAAATTTTGCTGATATATAATGTTTGGGTACTGCTATGACCTTGTGCATGCTCTCTACAGTATTGTTACATATCTAATAATTATTTGATAGTGATTCATTATATATATGTTAAATTACAAAGGTATTTTAAAAGGGCAATTATTTAGTACTGTCGTAAGATCAAAAAGAGCAGATGCCTTCATGGTAGAAAATGCGTAAAAGGGGGAGAAAATGTCCTTGAAAATAAAAAATTCTCATACTGATGACCAGAAATAATGTAATTTTTAAAAGGTAATAAGTATGCTTCAAATTGAGGTACACAAATAATCCTTTCCTGTTAAACTGGTGAAAGCTGCAGAGTCAATACATATGTAATTAAGAGTCGTGTTCATCACATCCCTTGAATAAATACACCGACTGATAATAACATTAACAGTACCATTTTTTTTCTGCACAATTAATGCCTCTTCATTGATGCTCGAGCCAAAATATTTCAAAATCCCAAAACTTATTAAAAAAATGAAGGGATAATAAATCAAAAAGAACAAAAGTAATGCAAAAAGCACGAAGGAGATGTATTCCTTAATTTAAAATATTTTCAAACATTTTGAAACATCCAATTTAAATAACACAATATCCGTATTTCCGTAAGATTCTGGAATAATAGTAGACACACGAGCATGGTGGAGCTAACTAGTTATTCCAAATATCATGTTTACTTCTTTCAAAAACCAGTTGAACTATGAAATATACATGAACGAACAATAAATTCAGTTAAGAAACGGTTCTTAACAATAATGTGAAGACAACAACAATCGAAAACCGCATGCAAAATAAACCCCTCATATAATACCCATTATCAAACAAATATTGAACTGGAATTGTAATTTTAATCTACAGTTATTAAAAAACTGATAAACTAGTGAGTTATGTTCAGGCTTTCTGTTTATTTATCCGCTTGCAGTATATTTAGACCTGTTCAGCCTTTGTTCAGAATGTTCAGTAGCTGTGTCTTACCTGTACAAAACAGCAACATACTGAACTGTCTGAAAAGTACTAAATAATACTGGATTGACTGTTAAGAAAAAATCTGAAAAATATAAGCTCTAAGCAAGGCTGAACGTTTTTAGTCTCAGACTTTTAAGATGATGTTAATATCAAAATGTTAAGACTAAATTTGTTTACTAGTGACCGCATCGACGAATGATCGCAGATACCTGAATTAAGCACAAAGTACTTAACTAGTCGGGGAGTTATTAATTTAATCTTAATAATACTTTTTGCATATAAACGGGTTAATATAACTGATGACAAAAAACTATCTAATCATAAATAATAAGTTATGATTTCAAATTTTACGGTGCTGTATTTTTATTATTTCTTTTTGGTAATGATTTATTTACCGGCAATAATTTATTTATCATTGGATAAATTTATGACTTTAATTTGTATAAATAGAAATAATTTATTCGTCTTTCTTTATGTTTCATAATATGTCATAATTTTATTACACTGCAATGATATGCTCATTGGCAGCATGCATACTATTATTTAAACTTAAATCAAATACCATTTACACATTTGTTCATTTTATTTTAATGACTGCATTACAAATGAGGCAATTGGACAGTAAAACAATCATAAGTCGAGGAAACTCAACAATACCAGACAAAACAAAAACAAAAACTACTAAAAGAAAATGAAGTCTACAAAACATTATATAATAAGATAAAAGAACAGCAATTGACATTTGTTATATGTTCAAAAGTAATCATTTACACAAAAAAACATGCGTTGTCATGCTTTTCATACAATAACTCATGATGTTAAAAACGTATAACAAAAATACAGTACTCCAAGGAAAATTGAAAAATGAGGAAGTCCATAGATACTGACACAATCAAACTTATCAACCATTGGAACGAGGGAAAATCAACTGTAATATTCTTGACTTGGTACAGTCATTTTACGAGGAAAATGGTGGGTCAAACCGGGTTTTATAGCTTGTTAAACCTTTCACTTATATGAAAGTTGTTCAAAGGTCCGTTACAACTGACTAAAATATTCAAATTAACATACAAAGACGCCAACAAAAAAGGTGTTGTTGTTGATAGTTAATTTGACAAAGACGCCAACAAAAAAGGTGCTGTTGTTGACAGTTAATTTGACAAAGACGCCAACAAAAAAAGTGATGTTGTTGATAGTTAATTTGACAAAGACGCCAACAAAAAAAGGTGTTGTTGATAGTTAATTTGACAAACACGCCAACAAAAAAATGTACAAATGAATTTCTTTCAAGATAAAGTACAGTTTAAGTAAAATATCAATGTAAGGATAAACAAAATGGGAACAACACTTTTAAAACTCTTGCGTCCAAATCGCAACATTCAGCAGGAATGAAATAACGTTATTTTTGGAACTTCAAATTTTGCTGATTTATGATGTTTGGGTACTGCTATGACCTTGTGCATGCTCTCTACAGTACTGTAACATATCTAATAATTATTTGATAGTGATTCATTATATATATGTTAAATTACAAAGGTATTTTAAAAGGGGAATTATTTAGTCTAGTGCCGTAAGATCACAAAGAGCAGATTCCTTCATGGTAGAAAATGCGCCAAAGGGGGAGACAATGGCCTTGAAAAAAATATTCTCATACTGATGACCAGAAATAATGTAATTTTTAAAAGGTAATAAGTATGCTTCAAATTGAGGTACACAAATAATCCTTTCCTGTTAAACTGGTGAAAGCTGCAGAGTCAATACATATGTAATTAAGAGTCGTGTTCATCACATCCCTTGAATAAATACACCGACTGATAATAACATTAACAGTACCATTTTTTTCTGCACAATTAATGTCTCGTCATTGATGCTCGAGGCAAAATATTTCAAAATCCCAACCAACACTTATTAAAAAATGAAGGGATTATAAATCAAAAAGAACAAAAGTGATGCAAAAAGCTTTGCACAAAGGAGATGTATTCCTTAATTTAAAATATTTTCAAACATTTTGAAACATCCAATTTAAATAACACAATATCCGTATTTCCGTAACATTCTGGAATTATAGCAGACACACGAGCATGGTGGAGCTAACTAGTTATTCCAAATATCATGTTTACTTCTTTCAAAAACCAGTTGAACTATGAAATATACATGAACGAACAATAAATTCAGTTAAGAAACGGTTCTTAACAATAATGTGAAGACAAAAACAATCGAAAACCGCATGTAAAATAAAACCCTCATATAATACCCATTATGAAACAAATATTGAACTAAAATGGTAATTTTAATCTACAGTTATTAAAAGACTGAACAAAAAAACTAGTGATTATGTTCAGTCTTTCGGTTTATTTATCCGCTTTCAGTCTATTTAGACCTGTTCAGCCTTTGTTCAAAATGTTCAGTAGCTGTGTCTTACCTGTACAAAACAGCAACATACTGAACTGTCTGAAAAAAGTACTAAACAATACTGGATTGACTGTTAAGAAAAATCTGAAAAAAATAAGCTCTAAGCAAAGCTTAACGTTTTTAGTTTCAGACTTTTAAGATGATGTTAATATCAAAATGTTAAGACTAAATTTGTTTACTAGTGACCGCATCGACGAATGATCGCAGATACCTGAATTAAGCACAAAGTACTTAACTAGTCGGGGAGTTATGAAATTTAATCTTAATAATACTTTTTGCATATAAACGGGTTAATATAACTGATGACAAAAAACTATATAATCATAAATAATAAGTTAAAATTTCAAATTTTACGGTGCTGTATTTTTATTATTACTTTATGGTAATGATTTATTTACCGGCAATAATTCATTTACTATTGTATAACATTATGACTTTAATTTGTATAAATAGAAATAATTTATTCGTCTTTCTTTGTGTTCCATAATATTTCATAATTTTATTACACTGCAATGATATGCTTATTGGCAGCATGCATACTATGATTTAAACTTAAATCAAATACCATTTACACATTTGTTCATTTTATTTTAATGGTTGCAATACAAAAGAAGCAAATGGACAGTAAAACAATCATAAGTCAAAGAAACCCAACAATACCAGACAAAACAAAAACAAAAAATACTAAATGAAAATGAAGTCTACAAAACATTATATAATAAGATAAAAGAACAGCAATTGACATTTGTTATATGTTCAAAAGTAATCATTTACACAAAAAACATGCGTTGTCATGCTTTTCATACAATAACTCATGATGTTAAAAACGTATAAAAAAATACCGAACTCCAAGGAAAATTGAAAAATGAGGAAGTCCATAGATACTGACTAAATCAAACTTATTCAACCATTGTAACGAGGGAAAATCAACTGTTATATTCTTGACTTGGTACAGTCATTTTACAACAAACATTATGGGTCAAACCTGGTTTTATAACTAATTGATCCTTCCACTTATATGACAGCTGTTTATAGATCCGTTAAATTGACATAATTGCTTTTTCTATAAAAATGGGAATCGTAGATACAAATTTCTTGTTTTGGGTTTCAATAATTCATAATTTGTGAAGAATCACACTGAATCTATCAGAAAATATACTGAAGATGAAATTATCAAAATGCTGGACTTTTTGATCGACAATATATTTGTACAGTTTGGAGGATTTATATTTCAACAGACAGTCGGTATTCCAATGGGTACTAATTGTGCACCCCTACTGGCCGATTTGTTTTTGTACTCGTATGAAGCAGAATTCATTCAGAACCTTCTAAAAGACAAAAAAAGCACCTTGCGAAACTCCTTTATTCTACTTTCCGATATATTGATGATGTTCTATCATTGAATAACCCATATTTCAGCCAATACTTACATCTCATATATCCCAGTGAACTTGAAATTAAGGATACTACTGATACTAGAAGGACTGCTTCATACCTTGATCTTTTCCTCAATATTGACGCAGATGGACGACTTCACACAAAAATCTATGATAAACGGGACGATTTCAACTTCCCAATTATCAATTTCCTATTTCTAAGCAGTAAAATACCCTCTGCCCCTTCGTATGGTGTTTACATATCTCAATTGATACGTTATTATCGTGATTGTTCACACTATACGGACTTCATATACAGGAGTGTGCTCCTTACGCAGAAACTGCTCCAAAAAAGTTACGAGGAGGACAGATTTAAATTGACACTCTGTTAATTTTACGGATACCATCACGAATTGGTTGATCCATACGATGTGTCTTTGACCAAACTAGCTAGGACATTTTTACCTCATGTAAGATTGTGGTTTGTTATTACGTCGTCTTATCGTTAAATTACCGAACGTGACTTGTTCCCAATTGTGACTGTTTTGCTGAGTGTGAATTCGCATTGCTATAAGACGTGCTACGGTACTTTTCTATCCCAAATTCATTTATTTAGTATGATATTATATTTGTAATTCTCATCGGATTTTGTCAAATGTCTTGACGTCTTTTCAGTTATTAATTTCAAAATTCAAAATTAATATTAAATCAATCCTAATTCTAATTTATGTTTGATAGATAGATTTATTCATTCAAATATGACGTCATTTTGTGTGCTGTTTTACAAATTCAAATGTGAAGTCATTTTTTGTCCTTTTTTACAATTTCAAATGTGAAGTCACTTTGCGTTGAGGCCTTGACTAATTCGGGTGTGTCTGTTTTTGTGTTGGATTTTGTCGGTTTATGAAATGTATCCGGTTGTTATCTGTAATTAGTTAATACGTGATATAGATACAATGGATAAGCGTTGATTCTTGAAAAAGAAACCATGAGCCCATGTTATCGTGTCAAACGATCCATTACAATAAATTAAATATTACAAATAAATGTTTAAAAATACAAATACATTATTACACAACACGTCTGCCCTTTAAAATCTTCATATTATCAGGCATCTGAATATTATCTGTTTATACAAAATAAGTTCTATTCGGACTCATTTCTATTAAAACTGAAAATGGAAATAGAGAATGTGTCAAATGGACAACAACCCGACAAAGAAGATACATATAGTGCATATAATAAGTGTGTTTCCGAAATTTTTAACACGAAGCCTAATTCTAGGCACATAACGATTTTCTAGCATAGGAATTTGCGTATTAACATTTGTAAAATTATGTAGTAAAACAGATGAAATCATATTATATTAATTTATAAAACAATAATGGACAAAAAGAATGTAATCATTTTTATTTCAAACATGTGGAATATAAAAAAGAAGATGTGGTATAATTGTCAATTAGACAACTCTTCACATGAGACCAAAATAACACAGACATTAACAACTATAGGTCACCGTATGGTCTTTAACAATGAGCAAAGCCTATACCGCATAGTCAGCTATAAAAGTGCCCGAAATGATAATGTAAAACAATTCAAACGAGAAAACTAACGGCTTATTTATGTAAAAATTGAACCAAAAAACCCACTGAATTACAGCTAGGCTCCTTACTTAGGACAGGCACATACATACAGAATGTGGCGGGGTTAAAAATGTTAGCGGAATCCCAGCCCCCTAACCTGGGACAGTGATATAACAGTACAACATAAGAACGAACTATAAAAATAAGTTGAAAAAAGGCTTAACTCATCAGATGGACAGAAATACAAGTGGACGTGGAATAGCCAACATTAATCCAATTATAAACTACCAAACTCGCTTTTATTACACAAAATATCCACAATAACATACAAAACAAGAAAAAAAAACAACTGGAAAACCAGAGATTATGGACAACAAAGAGAATTCAGGGATTCGAACCTAAACAGACAAGACCTAAACTTTAACTCATTAATCTTAACTATCAAACCTCGTGGCTACCAACTCATATTGTACGTTTGCTTATTATTAATATATAAAGGTGCAAGCCCTGTAAGTATGTTGAAAAGATGTATATCATATATTCATTTATATATATAAAATAAACATATAAATTGTAACCAATTGGTAGCCCAGAGGTTTCATCGATATGTTAAAGTCAGTAACATTTAACAGAATTCATGGACGGGTTCAATTCCCAGTGAAGGCATATAGAAATTACAAAAAATAAAGGTAAGTTTTAAAAATAATTCCATTAGTGAACAGAAATCAGTAATCAACCTTAGTGAAATTAGACACACAAAGGAAACAACAGAATATAATCTGGTGAGTCAATTTCAGCGACGGATTTAGGAAGCGTTGATTCTAGAAAAAGAATCCACGGTAAATGAATAGGCTAATGTCACCACAATGTTTTAATTCAGTTTATCATGTAAATCTTTGTATATAGTCATCTTATAAAATTCACTGTTTGCAAAAGTATAAATTATTCTAAATAATAGTGATGTTCTGGTCCCAAACAGAAAACGCTGGCCATTTTTGGCACAACTTTTTTGAACTTTTGGTCCTCGATGCTGTTCAACTTTGTACTTGTTTTGGCTTTAAAAATTTTGTATCTGGACGTCACTAGTAGGTCTTGTGTGGACGAAACGCACTTCTGGCGTATTAAATTTTAAACCTTGTGCCTTTTGTTAACTATTACTCGTGTGTTTCTTTGTCAAATGTGTTCTCCTTTTTATTTGTAATGTAGTCCTGTAATGTTGTGTTGTCATTTTAATGTTATATTTAACATGACCATTAAAGTGGGAGGTTTGGCATGCCACAAAACCAGGTTCAACCCACCGTTTTTTTCTTTTTGAAAAATGTCCTGTACCAAGTCAGGAATATGGTCATTGTTATATTATAGTTCGTTTCTGTGTGTGTTACATTTTAACGTTGTGTTTCTGTTGTGCCGTTTCTTTCCTCTTATATTTGAGTGTGAATTCACATTATTATAAGACGTGTAACGGTACTTTTCTATCCCAAAGTCATGTATTTAGTTTTGATGTTATATTTGTTATTCTCATCGGATTTTGTCTAATGCTTAGTTCGCTTCTGTGTGTGTTACATTTTAATGTTGTGTCGTCATTCTCCTCTTATATTTAATGCGTTTCCCTCGGTTTTTGGTTTGTGACCCGGATTTTTTGTTTTCTATCGATTTATGAGTTTTGAACATCGGTATACTACTGTTGCCTTTATTTGAGCAACCCAAAACGGACATACATGTACATGTAATAGATTAATGTGACAATAACTAGGATCCAGCAGCCAAAACAGTGTACACATACATCACATACTTTCAACACAACGGACTAAAAACAATTAAACAAACAAAGACGCCAGCAAAAATGGTGTTGTTTTTGCTAGTTAATTTAACAAAGACACCAACAAAAACGTTGTACAGTTGATTTTCTCGATAAAGTACAAATTGAGTAAAACAATAGATATTTGAGCAAACACTGTTAAAACCTCTTGCATCCAAATCGCAACTCAGAACCAACCTGCAGCAGGAACGCACGAAGTCAAAAACCCGATACTGTGATATTGTGATGCATAAATACCGAGCTACTTCAAAAGTCATACGACCAAAAGAAACAAAAAAGCACGGAGACAAATAAAGGGAAAATTGTAATTAAGTAAAAAGATACACAACCACCGCACATATGATCTATAAATCAAGACCATATTGTATTATTTGCTAAGTAGACACTGACTATTTATCTATCAGGCTTTTGTGAACTTTTTGAGAAGGAGACCAAAACCTTGGCTCATTATTTTTTGCTGCGACACTGATGAGTCTAAGTCGCAGCTGCAAGCTTTTGAATATAGTATAAGTTGAGAAATGTTTATTCCATACGCGGGTAACGTTCATATATTGCTTCTACAGTGAGGCATATTTATAATTTCAAAATTGAAATCGTCTCGTTTCTCATAGATTGAGGTACTGGGTTGGCAGCCGTTATCAAATTCGAGGTAAATGTCTAGAAATGAGGCAAATGTAGATGTATCTGTTGTTTTTTTTATCTCTAGTTCAGGAGGACATATGTATAGGACCCAATTAGAAAAGTTAGGATTGTTAATTGAAAGAACATCATCAATATACCTGAATGTGAAATTAAATGATATAGCTACTTTGATAGTTTTGCTTTTTTACAAGTGCCTGAAGGACTTCCGACTCTTATGAAAATAAGAAACGATTGGCCAAACGATGTGCAGTTGGTAAAGTATTTGAAATCAAAACATACGCGGTACGAATCTGACAGATCCAATAAGTAATCCCCCCTTACATCTCATCGGCCGAGATGTTGACAAAATATAAAGTCATTTTGTTCTGCAGTATGTGACGAAACTCATTTAAAATGTAACCCGAATAATTCAGTCCCTCCACGTGATCGACTCTCCCACTCGTGAGGGCCTGAACTCTTTATACGATAAAAACGCGTCACGAATCCAGGTTTTTGATTGGTGCTCTATGTTAGATAGAGCCACTCAGGTGATAGCTAAATGTTATCAAGTTAGGTAAATCCCGAGCTAATTCCGAATGAACAATTTTTCGTTGACAAGGCCTTCAGGCGTTAATGTAGCCATCGTAGAGCAGTGGAATGTAACGACTGAATTATTCGGGTTAAGTACAATGTATCAGCAAACGGGGAAAATGTGTCCGACAGATCCGAAAACCTAATCAATATGATACAAATTATCAATGACAAGCTGATGCCTTAATATACAATGTGCTCTGGTTTGTGCTTGGTTTTTGTCAAATAATGAAGTACGACATGGTGAACTTAAATAGATTTGATTATAGTGTTTAGATTACTTTTTATAGGAATTTTCAATCTTATATATTAGAAATCAATATAACTTCATTCATACGCTCTGTATCTGCTATAATTTCGTACTAATACATAATAAAGTCAATCGTTTGTTTGCATTAGGTTCAGTGACATTTGACCTTTATAATTGACAACATGAACTGACATTGTGTAACTGGAAATAGCCATGTATGCATTAATTTCATGTAAACGTATCTAAACTCTTTCTTTTTGAAACTAGTGTTTAAGATTATATTCTGATACCGGTGATATTTTGTAAAACGGTGGTAGCAACTTATCGAATTTATTAGATTAGAAATACGTTTGAAATCAGCGTAAAGTAAAATATGTTTTGTCTTCGGACGTGTTTTAACATCAAGAGGCTTTATAAATATCTTTTTCTAAACAACAATGATACGAAAGTTATACTTATTTTCCGTTCCAAATTAAGCCCCTGCTTGTGAGCAAACAACATGTAATTTACATTGAACAAACTTTCACTCTATATGTGGTATAATAAGGATGCTTATTAGGTAAAATATTAAACATGGTAATTGCATGCATGTCCACGCTAGTCAACAAGTTTTCAAATGTACCACAAATCAATATTAATTCAATATTAAATAGAGAGAGAGAGAGATAAAGTCTATCAGAAAATAGTTTTAACTTATAAATATGTAATGACAAAAGTATATTTAGCTATTCATTACGAATTGCTAACAAAACGAAGTGAAAAAACGTCATAATAATCAAAGTAAATGTCTGGTGACAGCGCGTCCGACACATTTATGACATTAATCTTATGCAATACAGAACAATTTGGTAACAAAATAAAGTAGCACTGTTTAATACTAAATATCTATTATATTTTTATCACGTTACTATAGTCATTCCGGAAAATGTGATTCTCTTTGACGTTGAACAACGACTTTCGATTAATGAGCGTTTAAACTCAAATTCAAACTCGAATTTTGTTTGAGGTCTCGAATGTAAAATTCCCATGTACTAAGATTACATTTATTCAGTGTGCCAAAATTATGCATTAACATGTCAGTCACATAATTTTATTGAATATTCGCTGAGTTGCTGATTTCATAAGATTAAAATTTAATAAACAAGTTGAAAAATCATGGACAAAAAGAAGCAAATTAGAACAGTTATCATGGTTATATACAATGTGGAAAAAATATGCAAATTTGCTATTACATAACTCCCTTACATAACTTTTTAAGAACCATGAAGTGCATCTGAACGGGTTTGAAAACATGTCAAGATGCCTGGTCACGTCGATTTTATGCCTGTATAAAAGAGCACCCACTGCAGATTGATTTTAAAGATAAGCATACCGGTGCAAGATAATCGTTGAGCGAGCCATTTTGTAAGTATTAAAGTATAAATACAGACAAAGATTGATTTTATTGTCACATATCGTACTCATTGTTAACTAAATATTATGGTTTACTATTTCAAATATCTAACAACAGATAACTGTTAAAGCACGAAGATTTAAACAATTTTAATGAACAAATAAATTTCCGATCTGATATCTGTTAACAAAAAAACTTCCCTGTTTTTAAACAGGTTTTCAGTAATGTCGATGTCTTGTAGAGGGGATTCCAGTACTTTTGGTTTTTGCATAATTTCTCATCAGTCTTAAATCAAGTTTTTGTGTCGGAATAGTAAAATAAATCTATCGAATTTCTTTTTAGAAATGAGAAGGGCTTTAAGCAATGTAGCTACGTTGTCCATCTGGTTTTCTTGCATTATTCTAAAGTTTTCATCCATTCTTCTTTTCTTTTTTGGGAATACATGGATTTTTTTATCCCCCTCTTCATATGGCCAGAAACCATTTTTTAAATGTTGTATGTTCTACATTTGCTGGTAAACTATGGAAATATTTAACGTAAGCATAGACTTATCCATTTTCAACTTTATTTAACAAATATTATTCTCTGGCTCCAAACATTATCTGCATCAGTTTAATTCTGGACAAGAAATTTAGTAAATCCTGTTCGGTACAGTTTATGCCATTTTCTTCTCATCTCATTAGTTTGCACATCGACTGTTAATGATCGTCATATTTTCATTTGCGAGAGCCTTGAGAACAAAAACTTTTATAAAACTTTAAACTTATTCTTTTACAAAGAACTCATATTGCATGCGTACGAACCTTGAATTGATAAACTGGAAAAACTCACAAAGAAACAGATAAACTAAGGGTATTTACAGCTGAAATGGACAATCAAACACAAAAACAAACGGTATATTAAGTAATTGTGATTTGTTTTTCAACAGTTTAGTTTTTCATTTTCGTCCACCGACAAAGATTTTATACAGATGCGTAAACGCTCATAAAACAAGTTTACACTTATGGTTGTCTGTCATTTTTTTTCCAAACAGTATGTCCTTGTTTGTCTTTATTTCAACTTGCTTTTGTTTGTCTCTATCTTAAGAATGTGAAAAATGGAATATTTCTTCAAAGTTGACTTACAATTTGTTGACTATTTATGGCTGACCATATTTTGATATTGCATTAATCCTTTCCTGTTAGAATCATGTATATACTTACCTATTTATAATTAATTATTAATTAATTCTTGAATTTGCCTATATATATATACAATTTAAAGTATATTTAATTTATTCTTTATGTTTTGTAGAATTGAAAACAGCATAGGTATGAATCTGTGGAACATGGAATCGAAAGTTGTTACTGCAAAGGAAAGATTGGGTTATTCTCTCAAACAATATGGGGCAATACAGATAATTCTTGGCCTAGGGTGTTTGATCATGACATTCGTGTCAATTGGGATCGACAAGGAAGTTGCTGACAACCTGGAGACTAAAAGTAAGCTTACCAATATTTTCCTTGAAAATCGTAATAAGACTTCGTGTTATATAATACCCCAGTTGATTGGTATATCATATTTCTTAAATTATTCGCCGATTTATCTTTTTCGTAACCTGACGTAACATGCAGATCATTGAGAAAAACGGCATAAAGTTAAAAAATCATATGAGAAACTGATTCTACCACCGATTCTCGTGCAACACGAATTTTACTATTTCGACTGTTGAAACATTGTTTCACACTCGAGCTGTGGTAAAATCTATAAAAGATATATAAGATAAATAAATTGAAGCTCGCTTATGACGCATGAAATTTAAAAGTGCGGTTTTTCAATAATGTTCAGAATAAGTCTATTATAGATACCTGGCTTAAAATTTTATACGCATCAGTGACGCTCGAAAAAAAAAGTGGAAAAAAAGTCAAATAAAGTACGAAGTTGAAGAGCATTCAGAAACAAAATTTTCGAAAGGTTTTGCCAAGTACAGATACGGTAATTTGTTCCTAGGGTTGAAAATCTTCAGTATTTGAAGTTATATTTTATAGTTTTTTAAACAGTTTATTTAAAATCATGACCATATTATTGATAATGCATATCAACATAGAAGTATTGACTACTTGACTAGTGAATTTATAATGTTTCAATATGAACAGAAAACGCTTCAAATGTTATTGAAATTTTATATATCCTGTACCAAGTCAGGAATATGGCAGTTATTATCAAATAGTCCGTTTCTATGTATGTTGGCGTTTGTTTTTGTTGCAGTTCAGTGTTTCTGTTGTTCCGTTGTTTTCCTCTTATAGTTGATGTGTTTTCCTCGGTTTTAGTTTGTAACCAGGATTTGTTTTCCCTTAATCGATTTATGATTTTTGAACAGCGGCATACTACTGTTGCCTTTTAACGTAATTAATTTGAAATTGCAAACAAGAAAGTAAAATTATATCTCATCGATAAATATTTCTTATTTTTTACACGGAATTCGTTCTTATTTATTTTTTTACAGAGATTGATATGATAAATGTCACTCTCCCTACCTATTCGATTGATAAGAAAACCATTATGCTCGGACTAGATGTTGGATCCTTGATTTCAGCTGTCTGGGTAGGTAACAGAGAGGTTTATAAGTCTATCATACATCAAACTTTGTGATTACAGTAGTGTCATAATGGTAATATCAATGAAAACACGTAGACAGTTATTTTCGTATTAAGGTGTATATATGGAAGTGTTTAACGACCTTGACTGGCTTTTCAGCCCTCGCACGGTCGGTATTAAGGTGGCTCGGGTGTCTTCCTCCATGTTGGATTTTTAAGTCGCAGATAACGTTGGTCTAGATATTTCATGAAATGTGCAAATGTTGATAGTAGTATGTAATTGATGTAAAAGACTTTTCATATAAATATAGAAAAAAGAGCTATCTACTCACATTTTATCTTAAAGTTCTATCAAGTAGTTTTCTTTTTATCACACACAATTTGCTTTTTCATGCGTAATCTATACAAAATCTGACAATTTTGCACAACCTGTAGCGTGCACAAAAGTCCGATGACCCATACTTTTTATTATATTTTTGAAAAAACATGATAAAAACTTCATTTTGATAAATTATAAAAAAATTCTATCAATTTTAATTTAGATGCTTCAGCCACCTAAACATTAAAAAAAAGACTTTTGTGTTGACAAAAAATATAATGATATCAATAAATGAGTAAGATTATAGAAACAAAAACAACAAAAAAGACAACAAAAAATTTAAAAACAAATAATATTGATTATAAATGTTTTTTGTATTATCATGCGTATTGTTATATTTTATTTATTATTATTATTATTATTATAATAATAATAATTATTATTATTATATTTATTATTATTATTATTATTATTATTATTATTATTATTATTATTATTATTATTATTATTATTATTATTATTATTATTATTATTTATTATTATTATTATTGTTATTAATATTATCATCATCATCATCATCATCATCGTTATTATTATTATTAATTATTATTATTATTGTTACTAATTTTATCATCATCATTATTATTATTATTATTATTATTATTATTATTATTATTATTATTATTATTATTATTATTATTATTATTATTATAATTATTATTATTATTATTATTATTATTAGTATTATTATTATTATTATTATTATTATTATTATTATTATTATTATTATTATTAGTGGTAGTAGTAGTAGTAGTAGTAGTACTTAAACATATTGGTATCTTTTTTATTTTGTAAGAGCATAGAATGATTGAGAAAATATTAAATGCATGATACAGACTTCTGGATATCTGCTTTGCCTTTGTAATGAAAGGACATTCCAGTGCCTAATTATGAAATATAGCGATCGCATTTTTTATATAAATCTGCTAACCAAGATGCTAAGAAAGAGCAATTCTGTTAAAAAAATTAGCTTAAACAATAGGCATATTATTATGAGGTAGGGGAAAGATTGGCAACTTTAAATCGTAATCCAAAATGAACAACCTTTCTTCAAGAAATGTATGGATGTGTTATTTCTATTTATCATAGATTGTTGTCACAGGAGTTCTCCCAGGTTATATGGCAAGACATGCAGACTACAGCTTGATAAAAACTGTAGGTTTTTGTCCTTGATATATTTTATTTATATTTGGGAGGTAGTAAATAAAAACAGAGACTTACAAGATGTGGTGTGATTGTCAATGGGATAACAACTCTCCATTAGTCATCCAAATGATGTAGAAGTTAGCAAGTATAGGTCAACGTACGACCTGTAACAATGAGCAAAATACATACTAGATAGCAAGCTCTTAAAGGTCCGGAAATGACAAAATGTAAAACAATTCAAACGAGAAAAATAAAAGATGTATGTACATAACAACATGAGCAATAAACGAACAACAAATAAACATTGCCAAATGACAACCTCTTGAAAACAGGCTCCTGACTTAGTGTATCTTATAAATGTCTACATATTTTAGATATCTATGTTGGTAAATCAAATATTGTTATATTCTCTTGGTTTAAATGGTTTTAATTGGAATTTGCGTCACAAAAATATGAAGGAAGCTGGTACAAATACGACATTTGTTTACTGTTTGTTTCTTTGAAATTGAAAGCTGTAAAAAAATCAGCTGATACGAATATCAAAAGATACATCTGATTATTACTTCTTTTTTTTATAGAAAGTGTATTTCATGGTTTTTAGCATTATGGCAGCATCCTTCTTCGTGCCCTTGATTGTTGGTGCAGCATTAACTAACTTTATACTGGTAAGTCCAAACATATTTTTAACACTCTCAGGTCATGGTATTTAAATCTGCTATTTGTGTTTAGAGAGATTAAATCATTATAGTTTTTTTTTATTTTTGTGACGCACTATCATCCTTTTCAACTACAATTCTAAACAGATATTCTTGCAACTCTCTCTTTTTCTGGAAAAAAAACGAAAAATAAGCTCGGGCTCAATTTTAGGTCAATATATCATCCAAGTTTACCTTTTCTTACACACCAAAGCTTTTCAGCGTTCCAAACAGAAATATATGTCAAAGAATTCCTGTGCAATTTTAATGAACGTATTTTTTTCATTGGATAATTCGCTCAAGTCGATAAACCGCGTTCAAGGCTGTACTTTGACCTATAATTGTGAACTTTTTTTAATACATTATGACTTGGATTATAGGATAGAGAGTTTTCTCATTGGCACCCGTACCCCATTTTTTTAATTTTTATATTGAATGCAGGAATTTTCACATTTTCGATTTATAGAACTTGATCAAAATTAAAATAACCTATCTCAAAAATGACGTTTCAATGGCATTTTCGTCAAATCTGAATAGTGTCAGTTACGAAATAACCTTTGGCCTTTGTTTTACGTTTTTTTCTATTAAGATGTTTATGTGTTTAAATCTTTTATAAAGTTTCGCGGATTTTAAATTTATACATTTTTACAAGCTATTATGTAATATTTATTTTTGTAAAGCATTATTATAGTAATAACAGTACTGCTATTCCTTAATTATGTATCGAAGATAGGAAAAACGGAAGAATGTTTTTAATATTTTTCAGGAACATGATTTTGACGTTTCAAATAACCAGGAATGCATTAACATTAAGCACTTTGTTTCTTTGTAGTTTTCAAACCATTTTTATTTCTATCGTATGGGTTTTGTTTTATAAGTATAAGAACTTTTGTGTCTTTATTTATTTTTTGTTTTTTTTTCCTTATAGCGTGGTAGCCACAGGGAATTGCTTGTCATAACAGGCCTTATATCCCTTCTAGAATTCATTGTGTCCTTTGCTGCGTCAGTCCACTGCTGTGCATCACCATGGGCTGCATGCAAACTAGCGGTATGTTTGTTTTATTTTATAATATTTAATCATTGGTCGAAGTTTTTTCCTTGATACGATTTCATTATAAAAAAAAATATTTGAAATTTTCCGAAAAGTTTTTATTCATTATTTTCTCCCCGTTAGACTGTTACGTTTTCCATATATGCATTATGTTGCTTCTATCATAATACCATATAATTTAATCGACATTTATCGTCTTTTCATGCGTTTAAATTTAGTATGTATTTTGACAACTTTATCATATCGAAATATTTTGTTAACTCGCAAAGCTCCAGTTTTATCATCAATTGTAAACAAACTGTGTTTCTTGTTTTTTATATAGATTAGACCGTTGGTTTTCCCGTTTTAATGGTTTTACACTAGTAATTTTTTAGGCGTTTTTTAGCTTCCTGTTCGGTGTGAGCCAAGGCTCCGTGTTGAAAACCGTACTATGACCTATAATGGTTTACTTTTATAAATTGTGACTTGGATGGCGAGTTGTCTCATTCGCACTCATACCACATCTTCTTATATCTATGTGAAATGCATAGAGAAATCAGACGGTGTGTCACATACATGTGCTAGTCATAGTTATATCCACGAACTTGTAAGTTTTCCTGAATCCACGAAATGTGATTCCCACGAACATAAATGAATTCATAGTATAGCTCTTCAAGTGTTTTGGTAATCATTTGTACTTGACCTTCACAATACTTGGTTTTAATGTACAAGATAGAGGGAAATCCAGGAAAGCGAGTAAAGCGCATCAAATTCATAAAGTGTTATTCTATTTTTTACATTATATGTTAATGTCCCAGGCAATACAACAGTAACTGTCTATTTTGGTATTTAAAGAAAGAAATTTAATTCGTCTTTGAATGTTTTTTTAAATCTTGACGAAGAAACTAAAAATAATGGTTGTTTGTATTGCTTACATAAACACATGAACGAATGACCATTTTCCATCTTTAAATATTTCAGAAGAAAGACAAACAAGTGAGAAGCGAACAATACGTTGACAACGAGAAGCAAATGACAAAACTAGAACTTCCAGAATATCAACCATGATCAAGCTATTCCCTATGGACTATACAAAGACTGCAAAACCCACCATGATCTTTTATTAACCAAAGCAAGGCTTCTGTATTGCATAGTTTAGTTTATGTCTATTGTGTCTAAAAGTATTTTGGAAAATAAAAGGGCTAACGGTCAAGTTTTTTTGGATTAAATTTTTTGGTCATCAAAAAAATTTATTACGTGTATACCATGTATAATTAACTAACAAATAAATGTTCTCAAATCTAAATAGGATATGACAAAAACAATCCATTGACTATTTTATCAAGTATTTCTACTGCATAGTGTAGCATATTTAACTTTGAGAATTTGGAAGAAACAAAAACATAGGAGTTCATATATACCCTTATCTGCTTAAAACTGATATAAAATCAGTTTATATAAACCGTTCAAGATATAATCATATATTTATATTTTAATATATATGTTTGTCTAAATATAACTATATAAACAAATTATAATAGCAGTTAATTTAATAAGTATAATTCAAACCATGTCTAAACTAGTTTTACATCAGTTGTAGGGGGGACAAATGAGTGTTAAAATATAATAGTGAATGCTTAGTTTTATTCCTTTAGACATATGTATAGCAAAAAGAGTAGAGTATAGACTACATAAACGCCTAAAATTTTACACGCTACTGTTAAGTATAAAAGAATAGAGCACTAATTACATCCAAAAGCAATTGAATCTTCAGAATTGTTTAATAAATTATTGGTTATTGTGGGCAAGACTTATACAGGGACTAAACGTAAGAGAATTGATACATCAGTAATTAGGGATCGCGTTGTCCACTTCGTAACAATGATGGAATTTAATGAACTTTTGGGTATCAGGGAAATAAGAGAGAAAACAGCAGGGACTTCTTTAAACTTTTAATGTAATTTTGATTTATTTTTTGTATATTTATATTATAATGATATTATAACTAGATGAGCTTGCTTGTAATAAAAAAAAATCATTTGAAATTTGTTGAGTATTTAGTAATTTCCAATATACAACATTCATTCCTCTTTGAAAACTAAAGAAGGCATTGGAATACATACAAGATTAAGAATGGAAATGGGGAATGTGTCAAAACAACAAACCGACCAAGAGCTGACAACAGCCGAAGGCCACCAATGTGTCTTCAATGCAGCGAGAAACTCCCGCACTCGGAGGCGTTCTTCAGGTCCAAAAAGTATAGCCAAATCCGTGAAAGGAATCAGAGCTTTGCACGAGGGAGATACATTCCTTAATTTATAATAATTTATAATACTTTGTAACAGCAAATTTAAATAACACAAAAAATCCGTATTTCATGCCAGTACCGAAGTACTGGCTACTGGGCTGGTGATACCCTCGGGGACTAATAGTCCACCAGCAGAGGCATCGACCCAGTGGTAGTAATAAAATTAACGGTACCAATTTTCTTGCACCAGATGCGCATTTCGACAATACATGTCTCTTCAGTGATGCTCGTGGCCAAAATATTTGAAATCCAAAGCTTATATAAAAGATGAAGAGCTATAATCCAAAAGGTCCAAAAAGTATAGCCAAATCCGTGAAAGGAATAAGAGCTTTGCACGAGGGAGATACATTCCTTAATTTATAATAATTTATAATACTTTGTAACAGCAAATTTAAATAACACAAAAAATCCGTATTTCATGCCAGTACCGAAGTACTGGCTACTGGGCTGGTGATACCCTCGGGGACTAATAGTCCACCAGCAGAGGCATCGACCCAGTGGTAGTAATAAAATTAACGGTACCAATTTTCTTGCACCAGATGCGCATTTCGACAATACATGTTATAAACTAGGATTGTCAGTTATCGTATATTGGTGGTTTACTCCGGGCACTCCAGCTTCCGTCACCAATAAGAACTGACCGCCACGAAATAGCCCAAATTTGGCGCTTAAAAGTGGCGTTTAAACACTAACAATCAATAATTAGTATTGAGGAATAGGATGCATTGCTCGGGACAATATTCCTCAAATTTATGCAGTAACCACAGGCATTAATTTGTTATAATTCGAATTCACGGGTTTCTATTGCACTAAAACATTATGTGCCGTAAATCCAAATCAATGTATCTACACAATGGTGTATGACACGACTAATTTTGTTTCGGAATCATTCGTAGCATGCCTCGCAAAGTATGTCAAACGTCATTATTTCGACTCCCAACAGCCGATAGGAAATATATATACTAGAAAATGGTTTATGACAAGCATTACTGCCTCTTTCATTACAAATTCCCTTAAAACTGTAAATTTCATGTATTTCGGAAAAATTTCTAAATGTGAAAAAATGACATCAATTAATAACTATGGTATGTATGTCGCTATGTTGCTGTGCTAGCAATCGAACGATAAAAGTATCAAAATACATTTATGCATTTCAAAATAGTCTTCAATAATAACCCGATAAAATATCTATAATATGATAAGCTCAAAATCGTCCCCAACCACAAAAGTGTATAGATAACAAAGAAAAAAGCATTTTATTTATTAACCGAACTTTTACCTTGGACATCATTAAAAACCTATCACACAAAAAGGCAACATTTTGGCCTGTTGTGAAAGAAATCTACGACTGTAGTTGTTTATATGGTCTTTATTAATGATATTATCCATATCGACCCGGTTATTACTCCTATATTTTTATCAGCCCTTAAAAACGTCTCGGGGTGACATCCATGCCGATATAGAAAAGGTTATGTATTAATATGTGTGTAGCACACAGAAAAGCAATGTGTTATGAGTGAAAAACAAAAACGCAACTTTTGAAATTAAAGGAAGAACTTGTTATTATGTGTCTATATTATACAAATTTTGCATTTATAAATCAATTCTGTTAGTAAAAGTACGTGTACCAATGCTATAGTTCGAATGTATAAATCCTTGTATTTTCTTATTTTCATCGTATATTTCTTTAGATAAGATTTTGAATATCTATATTTTGTCATTATTTGTTCTTAGGGCAATACCGTAAAATTTTAATGAAACAAAAAAAATATTTGGGAGACGGAATCCACGCATGTCTAGAAAGAATCAGGTCAACATCGTTTTCGTTGTATGCATATTGAATTTTAACTTTTTTCTCATAATCTCCTAGAGCGTTGTATATTCTTTTCTAATTCCTCGAATTTCTTGTATCTATACTATTAAACGAGAAGACCTCATTTTGTATGTCGCTTCTCTTCCTTCCACGATTAAATAATCGTCATGCCTCTGTGTTCTGTATCTAGGTAGCATGCATAGTCGCATTTGTCATCCATTCTTATGATAATTCAGATTGAGTTATTTGTGGAGAAAAACGACAAAAAAGAAGTCCGGATAATGATTCCGTCATCAGACTGACTTTTAGTCATAGATAAGACTTCAGGTTTGAAACATCACAAGTACAGCCAATCGTATAATAGATAACAAAAATGAAAAATAAATAAGCCAAGCAGAGCGTTCCCCATAAACTGGTGTTTAGATCGCAAGAACTGCAACTATTATACCTTTTTAGAGAGGACAATTATTTTTCGCGTTTATCTACATGTAAACTACGATTATACTACATTAATATATAGAGACTCTCTGTATTGTGTCTACTGTTTTCTTTGAAATGTTTACTATTTAAGGGGTCATACCAGTTGCATATATATTAAAATAAGTAAAACGTGTTGAAACAAGAATGTGTCCATAGTACACGGATGCCACATCGGAACTATATTTAATAAGTTTCGAGTTGATTGGACTTGATCAAAACTACCTTGACCAAAAACTTTAGCCTTTTTCGGGACAGACGGACAGACGGACGAACGAACGAACGAACGAACGCACGGATGTACAGACTAGAAAACATAATGCACATAAGTGGGGAATAAATATTTATTGTTGAAAGTGAAAGTATTGATTTGACAAAAATGAAAATAGGGTAGAGATTAGAGGGAGTCATGACCTTTTTTGGGACGTCGGGATCGGGTGTTTTTAAGCTCGGGATTTGGGGATTGATCCTTACTGGATCCGGGAATATATTTCGTGATTTCGAGATAAAAATTTCTTTAAATTCTGCATCTCGGGATTTCATGGTTTTAATTTCGGGATCAGGACCCTCTGACTCTCCCTCAAATTAGCCTTAGTCGGTCTTAGTCATTTATACAAGATTCATATCCTATCATTGCCATGTTTATAAGGCCCTCAAAAGAAAAAGCACTGATGGGTTGCCATAGAAGCATACTTTATTAGACTAATAATGGTGTATATATAAGCAGTTACATTTATTTCATGTTTGAAGCGTTGCAAATCTTTAATTTAACGTGACCTTTACCAAAAGATGCATTGTAGCAAAGAAGAAAAATAATTGTGGTCTGAAGCCAGAAACACGAAAATAATTGAATTTAACAGAGAGGAAACAAATATCGGACTTTGGAAAATGGGAGAGAGCGTTTGATACCTTTTATGAAATTCTCCATACATTATATCTTTTACAAAAAATCATTTTACAGCAGTTCACAAGCTGTTTATGCCCGCGATATTGCGGGTGTGTTCTAGTATTAATTAAGTGAACAACCCTTTCACTTCAAAAGGGGGGTATGGTTTTCTAATATTCAAATTAACAAATTGATGTGAAAAAATATTCTGTTCAAGCAACGGACAAACAAAAATATTTGAATCCAGCTTTTCAAAATACGTTTTAGTGTTAAATTTTGAAAAAAATAATTTGACTGATAGCGTTGAGAACTATCGTATATACTTATATCATATATCGTATAAAATGATATTATGACAATAAATGATCATGATTTATGAGAATGCATTTGTTAAATTGCCTACATGGCGGATCCAGGGGATTATTGTTTTGTTATGTTTGTGGGTGGGAGAAGATAAGATAATATAATTCTATTAACTAATTATGGTGTCCAAAATTTGGGTTATACAATGATCTACAATCTAATGAATCATAAAAAAGTACAGTAAATGATTAGAATGATGAGATTGTTTAAAGTACATTTAAACAAAAACATGAATACACATTTAAACAAAGTACAATTATAAACTGTTGTATCGACAACACATGAAGTTATTTTGGAAGCGCTGTGACCTTGGGGCTGGAGGGGTTGGAACCTCCCCTTTATTGACGATCACTGGTTTTTATGACCGCCTCATCCTTGGTTGTAACACACCCCACCCCTTTGAAAATGGCTGGATCCGCCCTTTACCGCTATTTAATAAATAGCGATAGCGAAGTACTTAAAAATTCGTTCATTAATACAACAAAAGCGCGATAACTCAAGCTGTCAATACTAACTGTTTTATCTGTGTATAAACGTATGGAACTAATTTCAGAAGCTTCTTCTTTGGGGGAGGGCATGATAAATACTAATTCGCTTCTTTTTCTCTTAAACAAGACTTTAATCAGTATTGAGATTCCTTACCATGCAATTGACGCGTCATTAAATAGGATCGTATCATCCTATACTGTTTATGAAGTTAGTGAATAAAAAGATCAGAATTGCGAAGTTCTCCTGCTGATGGGAGAGACCTGAACGAAATACCAGAATGTTAATCAGTTTAAGAGTGAACTTTCAGTAATTGCAAGCATCTTTGAAACTCCTTTTTTTTAAGTTGTTCAAACTTAAATCACATAAATACCGAACTCCCACGAAAATTCAAAACAGAAAGTAGCAAAATCAAAAGCTGAAACACATCAAATGAATGGAAAACAACTGTCATATTCCTGACTTGGTAAATGCATTTCCTTATGTAGAAAATGGGGGATTAAACCTTGTTCTGTAGCTAGCTAAACCTCTAACTTGTATAACAGTCGCTTATAATTCTTATGTATGTTATGTTTCAAGTTTATTTCAGCGATACTAACATGACTAAACAATTAAGTGTATTACTCAAATTCCATTTATTTTATATTCTATTTATTGTAATTAAAAAAGGGCGATAACGTGTCATTGTATTGCTAGATTTTATTGTCGTTTACCCTTAACCTGTCAGGATATAAACATTAAACTTTTATAAGTACATAGAAGAAACTTCGATCATTCTTAATATTGTCCCTGGTAAAAACTTCAAATAAATATTAAATGAAACATGAAAAAAAAGTCTAAAAACTCTCCAGTTATCTAGATTTTTTTTTATTAACTGTTGATATTTAACATTGTATTTACAGAAAAATATGAATTTTCAATGTATGTGGCTGTTTTATTTTCCCCCTGTTATATAAATCCTTGGACTTTAAAGTGTTTGGTTTTATATTATCTGTGAAAAAAATTTAGAAAAACGCTTCTCAAACATTCAAAAATCGAAAATGTTTTCATCGTTAATAAAACAGAATTCATCTCATCATATAATGATGGAAATTTTATATTCATTCTATTTTACATAAATTGTAAATCATGATGTAAATTTTATATTCATTCCATTTTAAAATATATTGTAAATCATGATGTAAATTTCATTCTATTTCTTTTCAAAATAAAGTGTTAAACAAATTGCATTAAACATTAAAATAGCAAAATAGTCTTTGTTATGCAAACATTTTCGAAACAGCACTCTAAAACATGCAAAAAGTATTATATAAGATATTAGATAACTATTCTTGTTCACATGTGAAAGTGCTGTTTTTAATTTTATCTTATCTTATCGCCATATCTGTTTACTATATTGTTCGGTTTAATATGTAAATTTAACGGCATTTAATCATCGACATATTATGCAGATGTTTAGGGACGATTATATAGTTGCTGTCTCGTGGTGTATATTACAATAGATTTATCTCTATATACACATGTAGTTCCAAGTGCATTCTTTTTATTTCTATCATCAACAAATCTCGCGATTCACGTTTGGTCTGTTGAATATGTAAATGCAACTAAAACACAAACATTATACTACTGATAATTGTTTCGGGGCTTCTGAACTCTATTTCATTGTGAATGTATCTTGAAAATGTGTTCCAGTGTAGTGTTTTACTTTTAGGATAAAATGAATCCAAGTTTTAGAAAGTTGTACCCGTCCTTACTCAAAATTGGACAATTCGATGTTAACGAAATCTATGATTAAGTTTGACATCTTATGACATTTAAATTTTTACCTTTGTTAACTGGACCAGATCGTTTCTTTATTTTAAAATCCATGACCCAAGATTTAACATGTAACTGCATCCCCTTTTTAACATTTTATGCGGAAATATGATAAACAATTTTGGAAAGAGTTTAAAAATAAATTCGTTATACTTATAAATGTGTCATAGAACCCAGTGATCGTTTCCAGACTAGCTTTCTCCTTCTGTTTAAAACAATTCATCTGATATAGGTTATTTTCTTTTATTTAACAAATTCTTATTTCAAGACAAAACATATAAAATACATTGGATTATTTATGTGCGCAAAGCTTTATGCTAAACAAAAAATAGATATAAAATTAAAACGAGGCTCCATTACGAACTAAGCAGTAACATATCGAAAGTTTAATGCTTGGTATAATATTGAAGATATGAAACAACTATAAGGGTCTGAATGGGCTATGCAGAATAGAGTACAATGTTGCTTAAAATACATTTACAGTTTACAGTTGCTACAAACGTTGTAAAATATCAGTAGACAATATTCATAGATCGAATTAATCGTAGGCTCACTAAGTCAGGGATGTATAAATTGAATTCATTTATTTTCGTGGGATCGTTTTCGTGGATTAAGGAAATTTACATTTTTGCGGATATTTAATTTCGTGGTTTGCCGAAGTCTGCATACAAGTCTATATAAAATTTGTTATTTGTTGATCGTTTAATTTCGTGGTTTACCTGTACCCACTAAATCCTGCAAAACTGTTTTCTTACGAATAAAAATGATTCTTCAGTAATCTGTTGACTATTGTGTTTTATCATATTTGTTATACTTGGAAAATAAAAACAAACTACTAGTAACAGATAGTTAAAATTTAAATCGAATGTCGTAAATACTATGAATGAAATTTGTATTGAAATATTGTCATGAGAATGATTTGAATAGTTATATTCTTTATAAATAAAATTTTGTTCATTTTCCGTTGATATCTGTTGTTTGCTTATTTAAAATTGAGAATGGAAATGGGGGTCAAAGAGACAACAACCCGACCATAGAACAGACACCAGCAGAAGGTCGCCAATAGGTCTTCAATGCAGCGAGAAATTCCCGCACCGGATGCGTCCTTCAGCTGGCCCCTAAACAAATATATATATACTAGTTCAGTGATAATGGACGTCATACTAAACTTCAAATTATACACAAGAAACTAGAATTAAAAATCATACAAGACTAAAAAAGATCAGAGGCTCCTGACTTGGGACAGGCGCAAAATGCGGCGGGGTTAAACATGTTTTTGAGATCTCAACCCTCCCCCTATACCTCTAGCCAATGTAGAAAAGTAAACGCATAACAATACTCAATTTCTGATAATAATTGAAAAAGAAATCATCAAAAATAAATCATATTTACCCGATTTCGAATTATATTTTAATTCTAATGTTTAAATCAAATGTTAAGACTAGATGAACACTTAGAATAATCTGTTGATAAGTAAAACCAAATAAAGTGATTTGAATTGATAATTGAAAATGTTATTCTGTATAAATTCTCAAACAAAATAAAATTTATTTTTTTCCTTTTAGAATTATCATTCAAATACGAACAAAATATGAAATAAATATACTCAGTGATTAAGATAAATAGTTTCTTTGTATTGTGCTCTGGAAAAAAAGCATACTAGTAATTCAATTTCATTTCACGAAAAAAAGAAATAAGATATAGAACACTTTTATTCATTAAATATGGAAAAATTTCATTTGTTATTTCAAATACTTTTATTTTTTTAGCTGTACAGTGTATAGTAATTACAATTTAATCATTCTATGTAAAGTACAATAATGATTTTTAAATACATCTTTTTCATTTATCATATGCATTCATCATCAAATTAAATCTTCAAGAAACGAACACTTTCCATTTATTGAAAACATAAATTGAAAATGCTTTGTTATGTTTATTTTTCTCCGATGGTATATCTAAGCTTATCATTTTTATTGACTAGCATCTAACAATGTATACATCAGGCTATGCAATTATGAATTAATACAAGTACTGAATCATAAATTATAAACAGACCGAATACTACTTGAAGCTTTTAAGAATCAATCAATCAACATTAACAAATATAATAGCCTTTTAGTTTATTTCATATACAACAGAATATTTAATTTATTAGTCATTTTTTTTGGCATCTACGTTTTAATTCCCTTTTTCTCAGTTGGCTCTTAAATATGCATTCTTCTGACGTTTATGTCAACGTGGAAATCTCATTCTGTAATTATTTCAAAAACATGTGATTCACAAGGAAAATAGCAATTGCGTAGATGAATATTTTCAATCATTCATAACAGAGAAGTTTAAATAATATGCTTTTTGTTCTAAAGAAAATATAAAATCCTATAATTACAAACTAGACAGCATAATACATTTGACACGAAAAGGCAACAAAAAGGTATTAAACTTTTTTAATATCAATACATACCTATAGTGTTTAAAGTCAAATGTATACACATTGGTTCAATTCATCTTTTCTGAAAGTATATAAAAAATTCAATTGTTAAACGGTGGTTTGTTGCATGATAATAGCCCGAAAATGAGTAATAAATTATGAGAAAGGTGTAAAACACCAAAATTAGGTACTTTTAAATGGCCGTAGCAAAATAAGAAGTGAACCACCAATTGATTTTTCAGCACCAATTATTTTTTAATAGTCATATCAACCAAAAAATCAGGTTAGGAAAACACGTTTAATTCTAGAAATATGTGGCTCCCTAGGGGAGTACACCCTTAAGACTATTGAATCATTCTTCTATTATCAATTATTGTTTAAGATATTTGAAACATGATTCATATAGATTCATTTACGTTACGTATATTGAATGCATTTTTCTTTATAGCATGACTTATTAAATTAACCATAGTAATGTAAAAACTCAGAGGTTTTTAAATAGCAGAAAATATACCAATCGGTAGCAAATGATCTACCATCCACTTTTAGAATAGTAACAGACAAAAAAAAAAAAAGGTCGGAAACGTACCATTTAATTTTTTTCATCGACATTTTTGTCAAAGTTTAATTCTTTCAAATCGATTTTTCATCAGTTCAGTGTTGTTTGTTATTGAAGTATAAACATTTTTTTGAAATAAAATGAACAATGAAAAATATTGGTTGCTAGACTGTTTTTTCAGTATAATTATTTTTTCCTCTTAAAAGATATTTACAAACAAAAAATGACGTTATCGTGTGCCTCACATGAAAAGAAATCTGCCATTTATTCCCTTGATTAAAGTATACACGTTATATGCTCCATTACTTTTCGTTAACTTCCTAGTGAGCACACCTGGTTGCACTTCGTGACCTTAAGTTTACATAAGAATTAGCATAGTATGAAGAACGAAGTGTCATGTATCTTTTAACAAAACTTTTAAGTCGCTATTCAATTGATAATTGGTCAATGTCTACTTAATAAATAGCCATGATAATAAATGGAGGTTTTTAGTTATAAATTATAAGTGCTAACGTTGAGAATAATTGTGTATACTTTATAGTTTTATGTTGATGTTGTTGTTGAACTACAAAGTTCCTGTTGGTCGTGGAACGGTATCAATGCATCGATCTTTGGGTTTCAGTCTGAGTGTTCCTGAGGCCTTTTGGCTGAGATCTGCAATTCGGACGCATTTTTGTAGACTAAGTGTTGTTTTCATTTTGTATACCCTTCTATTTCTATTTTACTTTTTAGTTTGAAATGATAATGATTTTATGGAAAGCGTATACTGTCAGTTTGTTTTACTATACTTTATGAAATATTGATAACAAAACATTTTTTGGGGGGTATCTTAGTCAGATGAATTTGTATGTTTGTTTGACTTTTTAAGTTTTTCATGTTATATGTTTGAGTTGTATATTTTCACAATTGTGTTTGCTTGTGATATCAGTTTATGTCACGTTAACCTATTGGCAAGCTTTAAAATCAGATTTAACCAACCATTGTATGCATATCATGTTTATACCAAATGAGAAAATATGTCGGTTGTTTTCTATTCATTCTATGTGTCAATATTGTCAAGTGTTAGAATTTGTCAAGTGTTTGGGACATCTTACTGTTTTGAATATACCATGAAATTCGGTTGTTATGTTTATACTTTTTTCACACAATTCTGTCCTCTTTACAGAGGGGGGGCAATAGGGGGTCCGTTAACATGTTAACAACACCTCGATTTTGGCAAAAACAGTTAACAAAGAATGCAAAAATGCTGATAACAGTTAACGAAGTGGGTTGAAAACAGTTAACAGCTTTAATTGATCTCCGATAACAGTTAACAACACATTGAAAAGGGCCAAAACAGGTTAACACACAAAGGTATTGCCCCCCTCTTTACAGGTACTATGATAATACAAAAAGCGACTCAATACTAAATTTTATTTGGGCAACAGGATGGGCGCCAAAAAAAAAGTCCAGAACGTTAGTCTTTAGTTTTAATAAGAATTAGTTTTTTGCATTTATGCGGGATATAATAAAATATAAACATTCTAGTAAATTATTCCTGTCTTTTTTATCATGTTTATACAGGTAATATACAGTGAATGTGCTTTCAGAAACTGATTTTTAATATTAAAAAGGTTTATGTTCGGGTTTTTTCGCCAATTTAGGGGTGTTTCATTACTCCAATGTAGTTTAACCTTGAACATTAATAGTGTGTCAATCCAAATTTGGAACATCGTCAGATATGGTCTTTATTAACATACACTATTGCAACTACTTTGACGAATTTAGTATTATTCTCGATGCATGTTGGCGCTTTGTCGTTTTACATAAATTTGAAACTTGTCTAAACTGAGGGCTATTTAGTTGGTTTTTTTTGTTATTTTTGAGGATCATATGATACAAAGAAGTTTTTTTCTATTTCTTTTTATCGATGAAAGAGTTCGTTCACACCTTGCAGAATATTTTTATCGGTGACACACTTTACCCGTTTCTCAACAATATACATGATCTAGATATTTGACAAATTCATCACTTAAGGTTAATGCAAATTCGTACATAGATTTTAATTTGTGAAAAATATGTTGATAATTCAGAAAAGTTATAAATAGTTCATCAGCTAGTTCTCAAAAGCGCACTAGTTAAGGAGTTTGTGTTACACCCCAGGGTACCGCGATTTTTTTTGATAAAATTCAACTTCATTATCTTATTGATAAAATACAAGGTGTAAGACTAAAAAAACATTGTCCAAAAGAGGATTAAAAACGTCTCTTCCAATGGTCCCCTCATTTAGCAATCACGACTAAGTATTTTTTTTATTAAATTTTTTAACATAAAGCGATTAAAAACAAATAAAGTATAGGTTTACACAACTAAAACAGATATAAAACTATCATATTAAATGTAACTCGGAAGATTTTTTGTTTCAAACAAATGTTTTTTTTACATAACAAACAATCCGATTTTTTGTGTTCAAATTGAGGCATATTTTCTCCTTTCATAAAGATATTCGTTACACAATTACCCGTTTTAGGTAATTAAACCTGAGAATTAATAGCTATGCAATGTTTAAATCATTCGCAGTATTTGTATATCGTCTAAAATATGAATTATTTAATAAAATATAAGTACGTGCAAATACTCGTGAAATTCCGGAAATCATCAAATTACCGTCTTTGATTCAGTATACAACATGTTCAATGTATTCACACATAAGCATTATCAATTTGCAACCGAAAACAAACATTTAATTGTCGATTTATGATGTTTTTGTGCGACAAATTATTTTATAAAGTGAATGTGTAACGAAATATTTATGAAAAAATACAAATTAAGGTGATTTTGTTTTGCGTTCAGAAAAGGTGCACTCTATCAAACTCAATAAAGGTGTGCTTGATAACCTTTTATATTTTAGCTATGTAATTATTGACTTCAGATTGTTAAGTCATTCAATCGACAAACATCGCTTCGAACGAACGTCAAATAGTCAGTTGTGGGATTTGGCAATACTTTTTTCTTTCTTAGGTTTCTAAGAGATACAAAACAATAGCTTTGTTGGTAAAGATTCTGATAAACTTTGGTTGCTAAATGCACATGAAAGAGCTTTAATATCCTTAAAATGTCGAGATTTGGTAGGAATGGTTAACCTGAAACAACCGTCCAAAAAGAACTCAGAAAAACTCGAATGAAGCGAGACGAAATTGATGTTTTGAAATTGATTCAGACACTTCAAAGCTGACCAATTCCATTATAACATCAGAGCAGTTAAATGGCTTGTTCTCGGGTTCTGTTGCTTCTTCGGAATTAATGTGCGACCTTCTAAACGCGTATGAAGAGGAAAAATTTGCTTCAGAAATTTTCATTACGGAATGGCTTATTCAAAAGTCAATCGATATCTTCATAACACTCAAAAAAAATCATTGCTTACATTTTTAAAAAAGGAAGTCACAGGCAAGCAGATAATGGCTGATAAGAACAACAAAAGTCGCCTGCTTGTAATAGCCCAGTCAAGATATTTGGTTATGCGATAGGTTCTCCAGTTGGAATTAGGTCATATTCCAATGTCTCTTGCAAACTTTGATGGTACACTTGTAATAAAAAAATAAAATATGTCCTGAGTGGTCTTTTAAAAAAGGCTCATTCTTTAGGAAAGCATGTGGATATTTAATGGCATGGCAGTTATTCAAACCATTACTAGGATACAAAACACTTTTTTCGATTTGGCAATTATTATTTTAAAAACCATCCTTTTAATTTCGAATAGTGGTCCCGAATTGATTTGGTCACTAATTAGTATACCACAATATTCATAAGGAAATTCGAACGGCAGGTTCTTGGGAGGCAAATCATTACGATAAGTTCTAGACCATCAGAATCGTGTTCCTGGGAATGGAAGAAATGTTTGTTAGTTGGGTGAAACAAAGTTGCTTTTGTTGAAATATTTTGGTTTTGAAAAGAGTCAACAATCCTATAGATTTACACTTGAATGTTGCATATCAATTCTAAATTGTAAGTCTGACAGATACATCTTCCAAATGCAGATTATTAAACGTACAATCAATGTGTGCGAAATTTGGTGAGAATGTTTGTAGAAAACTGTCAGGATTTCACGCCAAAACAGGTTGTGATTCAGTAAGTGTTTTGTCTGGTAAAGAAAAAAAGCAAATTCGTCTTTTTGACACGTTATGTGGAGTTTTCAGAAGGTCTGTTCCATCTTGGTGAAACCTTTGAAGAGGTTGGCGAACAGTTGTCAAAACACTCAAGAGGTTTTCGTGTTCTATATATGACTACGAAATTAAAATATATCGATGAATAAAGATCAGAACGTTTTGAAATGCAAAAGATGCAATGTTAAAGCACATTAAACAAGCCAACTTTTAGACGAAGATTAAGAAATCTGCTCTTAAACACAACACTGTTCTGTCGCCAAAGAACTATGGTTTGATTGTTTAGAGCGCTGTGATCAGTATCAATTTTCTAGACCAACCACCAGCGTTAGATGTTTTGATAATTCTGATGTGCTGTTCATGTAAAGCTGGTTGTGCCAAAAAAGATGTTCATGTGTTTAACAAGGTTTATCCTGAACAGATGGCTGTATGTAAATGCTCGAAAGCTTGTAGATAAAAACATTATCAAATGGTTGATATTGCTAACGATGACGACGAAGATGATGGAAATGATGATAATGATAATTCGGTAGATGCAGGTGACCGAAAAAATAAATAATATAAACCCTGACAGTTTTGTGTATTTTTATATGTGAGTTATTTCATGAATGTGATGTGACAGAATCGTGTATTTCTGGTTGCTCATGTTTGTGTTTGTCGTTGATTCTATGTTCAACAGGTTTTATATACTTTATGCTTTATTTTTCAATGTGAAAAATATACCATTGTATCAAGAAAATTAGTACGTATGCTTCTTTTCATTCAGAATCATGATTTTTGGAAATTACTCTCCCCCTCTTTCTTGGTCCTCTACGATTAAAAAATTGATTAAAATTAGCCTGCATTTTAATAAGATATGATGTGTTCCATTTAATAAAAAGTATAGTACTGAATACTTGATTATTTTTACATTTTTCATCAATATGTGCAAAACAAAATTTTTGATATACCCTTAAATAAGTCCCCTTTTAACCCCTTTTGGACACTTTTTCAAAAGTCTAACACCTCTTAAAATATTCTTCAGATATTACTCTTTAAATGTATGCCAAAAAAATGCGGTACCCTCGGGTGTAACACAGAACTGAATTTTTGCCCTACCAGCTGATGGACTATTCCGCACACACAAAAGCACAATAAATTACCTCCAGATTATGTCTGTCGTTATGAACATAGTTACATGTACGAAACATTTAAATACCAATTTCAAAGGACGCTTATTAAAATACCGACTTTTTGTTGAAATGTAAATTCAAAAGTCTTGTTTAGCAAGTATAATAAGACTCATAGAAATATGAAAAACAATAGAACCATATTCGTTGTATTAACACCCAAGTCAAAGATCAGAACCAAATCTTTGCAGTTTTGGTTCTGACAAATGACATTTTTTTTTGTGCGACAACAGTCGAAGTATTTATCATGTGATTTATGCAAAATCATCAACCCTTTAGAGTCTAGGAAATTAGGTTTATTCAGCAAAAATAATTCAAGACATCAAGATATGTGCTGCACTTGAAAATAACGCACTACATTAATTAGTTATGGGTATTTCGTGCTGAACATTCGTGATTGTACTTGAATAATGTACTGTAAATAATTCATAATGGACATATGGTAAAACATTTTATGAACAATTTCAACACAGACAAACAAGCTATCCCATAAAATAAAAGTATTTTTTTTTTAAATAATCTTGACTTCACGAGCAAAAAATATTTTGAATAGAGGATACGAGATCATCTGAAAGAGATTACACCTTTTCTGAGATTTTAATACGATTAGATGAATTATGTGTTCACAGAACAGAACAACTAACTTATTTAACATTGTTTCCAAAATTAGATTTTTTTCATTGTATCCTGTTACAATTGCTCTAAGTGGATTAATGTTTAACGCATACGAGAAAAAAATTTAAATAATGACACTATAAAAAGAAGTTTACTAGGCTATTGTATGAATTACGGATTTGTTTCACCTAGAACTTGTTACAGTTTACAGGACTATTTTGGTATTGTAAACGGGCGTATAAAAATGTATGTATTCGTCTTATGTTTATAACTTAAAAAAACTACAAAAGAAAGTTAATGAACAACATAATCTATTATTATAATATTTGGAAATGTCGTTTCCTCAAGTTGAAACAGGAAAACATTGATTTTCAAAATGAACGAATCAACATAATGACTATATGATACAATGAACAATATGTATATGTAATAACGATATGGAATAAAGGACAAACGAATCTCAAATCGACCGAGATTGGCGGCTTCACTGGAGGATTGCCGATTCAAGTTTCATATCTGCCATCAACAATTATACCCGATATAAAAAGAACACAATGAGATAACAAAAAAAAAAGGAAACATCAATGATAAAGCACATTACAAACGCAAAAAATCAAGACAAAAGAGAACACGGTAACCACCTCAACAATAAACATGGTACAAACAAAAGTTTAAAAAAAAGAACATTCAAACTCATATATTGAAAATAAACTGATCAAGCCATGGCTAATAAGAAAAAGACAAACAGTCATACAATAGCACACCAAAATTAACAAAGAAAAATAAAGACTAAACAACACGATAATGCCAAGAGAGTACTGAAAGAATTCTGCACTAGACACAGATAAGTTTTATCAGATTAACAGGCAACTATTTGAAATTAAGACTTACAATGCTGATGTTATTTGTAATTCACTTGGCCTTCTTAGCGTTTCGAAGCGAGAGTTACTGTTGATCATTATTTAGATAGAATACGTGTCTGCTGTTTTTTTTTATTTGTTCTTAAAAAGTCCTGTACCAAGTCAGGAATATGGCAGTTGTTACTCAAATATTTCGTTTCTATGTATGTTGGCGTTTGTTGTTGTTGCACTGTTGTTCCTTTGTTTTCCTCTTATTGTTGGTCGATGTCTTTCCCTCGGGTTTGGTTTGTTACCTAGATTTGTTTTTTTCTCAATCCATTTACGATCTTTTAACACCGGTGATCTAAAGTTGCCTTTAATTGGATAATACGTCTGCCATATTGAGTCAGCACCTCAGTGTTGACATCCACTATCAAAGATATGATCGATCATACTTATGAATTAATTGTTTACCAAACTTTCGAAATACTTAGGATTTTCTATCCCAGGAATAGTTAAACTCGGCATTATTTGGAAAACTGTTTTCGAAAATAAATGATGGTCAATTATGCACTTCAACTTTATTTGGCGTATTTACTCCTTTGAGTCGAGCATCACTGATTAGTTTTAATAGATGCACGTTTGGCATACACATTTTAATTCCTGATATCATTTAGTATGGTGAGTCTTTTAAATATTTTGTTTTTTTTATTTTTTTATATTTAGAAAATATCAGATGACAACATGACAACGTTCCTTATCAAAGTGTGTTCTATGGACCAGTTCATTCACCCAAGAGGCGGGAAAGCAAATCCTTCCAACAACACAGATATAGTACGACATAAAGATATACACGAAAGGATGCATTGGAAATTTCAACGCGTCGAAGGTGAATGGGGATACATAATACATGCAACAAGTAACAAGTGTATACATCCACAAGGCGGAAGTGAAAACCCTGCAAAAAGAACACTCTTGGTAATTAACGAGGACAGAAAAAATGCAGCCCTCTTCAAATTTGATCTCAACAATAATGAAATTATGCACAAGGGTGGAAAGATAGCCACAACAGCTATAGATCCCGTTGGCGATTTCATCGATCTCACCACGAAACCGCCATTTCCGTATGAACTTATAAACTTTGAGTGTGTTTCACCTACCAACATAAGACAAAAAATCAACCCCTACCAGTAACAACTTTTTCTGAAGCAGAAACTATTGTATTCTTTATATATGTACTTTCCTACACAGAACTTATTACTCGTTACATACCACAAACGCACAGAGATAAAATTTCCGCTAAATAATTACCAGACACTACATACATGAAGTCAAAATTTGTCAGATAACTATACTGCTGCCTCTCAATTATTCAATTTCACATATAGATGTTAAGTATATCAGATTTCACATGCTAAAGAAAATTAGTGTTTTATCAAAAAATGCAAACAGCTGGCTGACTTTTATAATAACAATATGTAAGCAGTAAGTTGAGTCAAATTTCATACAACACACTGGAAGCTGATTTCTTTAACATCATGACATAGCTTATAAGCCACGATTGATATTGGACACATGAGTGAAGAGTTAGAGAAACGATTGAACGGACAAACGTCTGCTTAAAAAACATCAAAATTCAACACATACACTAATGTAAAGTTTACAAAGTTCATGCAGGTAGTGGAAATAATTTTTTGCTCATCATATTTTTATATTTTCCCTTTATATTTTATGTATTACATAAAAATAGCACGTGTATTCACTTCGTTTAAAAAAAATTCTTAACCAGAATAAAATTTCAATTAATCCATGCACAATTATTCAATGAATGCAGTGCACATTGTGCGTGATTTAGTTTTAACAAATGCGTGTATATACAATATATGAGGTTCTACACTTTTTTTTCATGCATAAAATTAGCATGTCAGAAATGAGATTGCATCCTTTCTCAAGCACACACAGCTTGTTTGTGCTAGATGCGAATGAATTGTTTAATGTTAAAGATCAAACATGTTATACTTAATATCACAATCTATTGCATCTACATTATTGATTTTTATTTGATCTGTATTGATTTAAAAAAGAAAACAAACGGATTGGATACATTTCAATAGTTAAAAATCGTCATTTTATACTTCCAACATTATATTAATGTAAACTACACTTTAGCAAAAGCTGGATCCTCAATGCTCTTCAACTTCGTACTTGTTTGGCTTTATAAATATTTTGATATGAGCGTCACTGATGAGTCTGATGTAGACGAAACGCGCGTATGGCGTACTAAATTATAATTCTTGTCACTTTTATAACTATTAAGAATTCTGTTAAAAACAACATGCTTCCAGAGTACCTGAGATCACCCCCAGTATTTGTTGGGGTTCGTGTTGCTCCGTCTATAGTTTTCTCTTGTGTGTCGTGTGTACTGTTCCTTGTTTTTCCTTTTTTTAACCATGGTGTTGTCAGTTTGTTTTCGATCGATGAGTACCCTTGGAATCTTTTGCCCCTATCCCTTCTCAGTTATTAGAAATACCAATCAAAATATTTCGTACATCTAAAGCACATTTCAGTAACCCCTATTAAAATGATCACTAAGATACAAGTATTAACATTTTGTATTTGCGCAAAATGTTCGTTTCGTCTACAAAAGACTCATCAGTGACCCTCGAATCAAACAAGAGTAGAAGGCCAACTATAGTACGAAGTTGAATACTATTGAGAACCAAAAGTTCATTGAAGAAGAAGATACGCTCAATGCCGAACCTTAGAAAGTTGAGGATTTGTAAACTCATATCAAAATCAGGAGAGACATGAATATGACCATAAATTACACGAAAGATACAAATATGAATAGAAAATCATAGCATAAAAACTTTTAAAAAGCAGAATGAAGATAAACCCATCAATACAACCCAAGAGGCTTCTAATAAGAGAGATAATAATCTAAAGTAAGTTCCTTTAGTTGAATTTTGCCAGTATATTTAGTTTTTTTTTGGAAAATTAAACGAAGTAATATCATCAGGATAACGGTAAGATGGGTTTTTACTGAATTGGTCATAAACTGTGATTCGTAACAGTACAGAAACAAGTCTGCTATTAAAAGGGTGTATTTAGTGTCCATTCATTTACCTACAACCTGGTAACGTATATAAATATAATCAAGGAGAAAATTAACAGCTTCAATCATTTCATCTTTTATCTTTCACATTAGGGGAGAAGGCTTGAAATGATTTACAGTATATATATATATTTGCATTCAGATTTAACAAACGATTTGTTAAATAGGAAAACTTTTGTTTGCTTATATTGTGTGGAAGTGCAGTGTAAAGAGTAGTAAAACAAATCTGTTCCCAGAATCAAAAGAACCATCAGAAAAACGTATATTATCTAAACCATTCAAAGATTTTTTACACGCCGAAAAAACTATTTTCATATATCTTATTACAATATTTTATGATAATGTCTTTGATAGTAATTTAAGAACTTGTTAAAAGCTCCGAACGATTAGTTGCAGAACACTTACTAGAGGCAGATATGAAACAACATGTTACTGATTTTTATGTAGTTTACATGGCTTAGTAACTGCACATAATTGTGTATTAAATTATAATTCTGGTACCTTTGATTCACACCAATGGGTCGATGTCTCTGCTGGTGGAAGTTTCGTTCCGGAGCTATCACCAGCCCAGTAGTCAGCATTTCGATGTTGACATGAATATATGGTCATTTTTATAAATTACCTGCCATAAAAATTTTAATTTTACCAAAAAATAAGGATTTTCTGATCCTAGGAATAAATTACCTAACTCGTATTTGACACAACTTTTTAGAATTTTGGGTCCTCAATGCTTTTTAACTTTGCACTTGTTTTGCTTGATTACTATTTTGATCTGAGCGTCACTTGTGAGTCTTATGTAGGCAAAACTCGCGGCTGGGGTATTTAATTATAACTCTGCTTGATAACTATTTAAATCACTGGGTCGATAACTCTGCTGGTGAACGATTCGTCCCCGAGGGTATCAAAAGCCCAGTAGTAAACACTTCGGTGTTGACATTAATATCAATAATGTAGTCATTTTTTTTAAATTCCCAGTTTACAAAACTGATTTTTTCCAAAAAGTAAGGATTTTCTTATCCCAGGCATAGATTACCTTAACCGTATTTGGCACAACTTTTGGAATTTTGGATCCTCAATGCTCTTCACTTTTGTACTTGCTATGCTTATTACCTATTCTGATCTGAGCATCACTGGTGAGTTTTCATCACCAGCCTACATTTTGTAGGATAACACTTCGGTGTTGACATGCATATCAATAATGTGGTCATTTTTATAAGGGAGTAGATCCGGTAAGAGTCCATTTTGGCCTCAAAATATAGCAGTTTCACAAAATTGATAAAATGTTAACTTTTAGTTATTTATTAAACAGTAGAGTGCTTCTGCTACATAAATATGGGCTATTTTTGACTATACAATGAACATATATCGGGTACTGGCATCTTAAAGTTATGCCAAATTACTGAATTCTTCAAAATTCTAGCATTTTAGTTAAATTTTAGACGTTTTTGTGTTAAACGAAATTGGCCGCATTCGTTTTCATCCTTAATAATGAAATGGAAGTTTTATTTTATGATAATACATAACATATATAAAGGTTGAGGATGAACATGGATGCGGCCACTTTCATTTTTGACCAAAACTATCCGAAAAGTGACATTTTTCGGCATATTTGGTTGATTTTTCATATTTGAGCTTGAGTCGGATCGTTTTTAATGACTAAATCAGTTCAAATCTTTCACATAAACTAACTGATTCATATGAAATAGACACTTAAGTGTTTAAAAAGTGGTCAAAATCTTTTGTCAGATGAACCTAAAATTTGATGCCAAGATCGGTCCTTACCGGACCTACTCCTTTCCCGTTTACAAAACTTTGATTTTTGAAAAAAACTAAAGATTTTCTAATTCAGGTAATCAGGCATAGATAACCTGAACCGTATTTAGCACAACTTTTGGGAATTTTGGATTATCAATGCTCTTCAACTTTGTACTTGTTTGGCTTTATAAATATTTTGATATGAGCGTCACTAATGAGCCGTATGTAGACGAAACGCGCGTCTGGCGTACTAAATTATAATCCTGGTACCGTTGATAACTATTTACACCACTGGGTCGATGCCACTGCTGGTGGACGTTTCGTACCCGAAGGTATCACCAGCCCAGTAGTTAACACTTCGATGTTGACATGCATATCAATAATGTAGTCATTTTTTTTTTATAAATTTCCCGTTTACAAAACTTGTTTTTAAAAAAAACAACGAGAAACTGGAAACACTTATAAACCATATAAACACACGACAACCATTGAACATCAGATTCCCGACTTAGGACTGGTGCAAACAATAGCAGCGGGATTAAAAATTAGAAGTGGAATTTCGATTTCGAAATTGGATTGACGGCAGTTGAACTCATATTTGAAATGAGTTTTTATTCAAACGAAAATATCTTTGAAGAATTTTTGTTTAAATGTTGTCTTGCTATTATTTAAAATCATGATTAATTAAAGGGTAATGTGAAAATAAAATGAGGCCGAAAGTCATAACATTCAATAAGAATTACAACAACGGAATATATAAGCAAAATGTCGGAAGTATATTAAGGGAACTCTTATTTATCTAACGTAAAAACTTGTTTGAAGATAACGTTGAGGGTTCTTAAGTGTATTAATTAAAAAGAATTGAGGCTGCTCACAGTTATGCCACAAGCTCTGATTCATAACAGTATATGAACAAATCATAACAGTATATGAACAAATCATAACAGTATATGAACAAATCATAACAGTATATGAACAAATCATAACAGTATATGAACAAATCATAACAGTATATGAACAAATCATAACAGTATATGAACAAATCATAACAGTATATGAACAAATCATAACAGTATATGAACAAATCATAACAGTTTATGAACAAATCATAACAGTATATGAACAAATCATAACAGTATATGCACAAATCTGGTTTAAAAGGAGCAACATTGGTAACCATCAATATACCTAGAATCTGTTGATCAGGTTTGTTGCCGAAACGTACATAAATGTTGTCAAGGAGATAGCTCGAATCATCTCATCACACCTCTAGTTATTATATCTTGCATGTTATCTTTCTTTTACCATGATTTTCCTAGCTCTCTTACTGTAACCAGAGTGTGTTTGAAAGGAAAGTATCAAAGTATTAAATCTTATTCAAATTGAAATAGTTTTTTTTACATCAAATACAATTTGCATGCTGAAAGTGTATATATTTTACTTAAATGGCACCACGCTTGCCGCATCCTTTAAACAGTATACATGTATTTTGATAAATACTACTGCAATTGATTACACAGAAAATGAGTTATTCTCACATATATAGACAAGTCGTCACGGCCTTATAATGTCTGAGATTGGTAGCTGTACCTGCAACGCAAATTAATAGATTGTCAACTCCTTGTACTAAAAGTACAAGACTGCCGCTAACAATTAAAATTTTGTTTCGAAAGTTGCTTTTTTTTTTTTTAGAAACGACTATCTTCTGGTCACGTCAATTAAACTTCAATGTGGGACATTTGATTGTATCTTAAAAAAATTCTATCGTATATGCACGATTGCATTTAATAATCTATCATCCCAAGAGACCAATACTATCTGTGTATGAATCTTTATAGTAGTCTAGCAATTTATAATTGTCTATACGACTTTAGCATCATTCGAAAAGATGGATCAGTAAAACTATTCAGGATTTTGTGAAATATTCCTTTTCAGATGCATCTGTTTTTTTACATTTCTATTTTATATTTACTCATTCTGAAGTCTTGTGGTAAGTTCAGTAATGGTATTTATTTAATATGCTTGTCCTTTTCTTTCTTTAAGTTGTCAATACTTATTAGATGAGGCAAGCCCTTTCCAAATGATTTTTAACATTTGTGCGGAGCTAACGTTCTACTTTACTAATTATTTTTATTATATACTGAAATTTGTTTACGGTTAAAAAAAACACGTCCGCTACTAAATCTAACAAAAAGTCTTCATTGGTAGTATTTTCTAAACTGGCACAACTTTGGGGAATTTCGGATCCTCAATGCTCTCCAACTTTGAACTTTATAACTATTTTGATCCGAGCGACACTGATTAGTCTTATGTAGACGAAACGCGCGTCTTGCGTATTAAATTATAATCCTTGTACCTTTGATAACTTATTTCAGTATCTGCTAGTTCTCTTAGATTGATACTTTTCTACGTTTACTATTTTGTATGTGCTTAGTGCTTATTTTATGAGTAAAAGTACTTACTAAAACCTTCCAACATAATGTTAAAAGTTTGTTCATATTATTTGCCGTAACACCAAGGGTCCATATAATAAACAACATAGGTACATTTTTATATATACTGTAAACCAACTGCTTTTCGCGGATACTTTATATTGCAATTTTCTCTTTCTAGATCACTTCGCAGCTATTCAATTCGCGATTTTCTGAGTAACTTGATTAAGTTTAATAAGAAAAGATTAAAGTTTTACATATTTGCGATGATTTAAATTCACGTTATTTTTCTTATCGCGAAAGTCGCAAAAAATAAATCGCTTGCGAAAATACGTTGGTTTACATTACGTGCCTGTCTCAAGATAGTCGTTTGATGCATCTGTACTTTCTTATCCATCTTTTCTTTTCCCATGGTCTTGTAGTTTTGTCATTTATAGCTTATTCTACGGCTTGAAGGTCGTACGATGACATGTACATGGGCACGTCTTTGTCCTTTAGATTTATATGGATTGTTTCCTTATAAGAAATCACACCAGATCTCCTTACTAGCTTACCCGGTCAAAGAGGCCAATGTGAGCTTTTCACTATTTCTTATCGCCAGTCGTCTTCCATTTACTTAATAAAAAAAAATATTCCTACTGTCTATTTACATAAAAACTATCAAACGAAAAATAACCACAGACTTAAGTCTCTTGAATGACGCAATAAAACTTCAGTCGACCAGAATAAGGAGTTTCCTCGTAGACGAAAATTGATGCAAATCGCAGAGCTTACGATATAAGAAATATTGTAACGTTTTTGGCTTATGAACTATATGTTCGCATCCGTTTTCACAGAATCTGAGATCCTCCAATATCAATCTTTTAATTAACTCAAAAACCTAACTACAACTTGGAGGCTTTACATAAAACTACAAGATCAACTTGAAACTTAATAAAGAAATAACACTATTTACACAAATAACTTTATATCAAAAAGTAGTCTGTAAACTATAATCTCAATTTATCCTTGATCCTTTCACTGACTCCGAGGTCCCAACTGATTTGATAAAACTTTAGAACAAGCTTCAAAAATCATAGGTTCCTGAAACACCTAGTTCTGAGACACCCAGTCTCTGAGACACCTAGTCCTGAAACGACTAGTCTCTGAAGCGCATAGTTCCTGAAATAACTTGTTTTGAAGCACCTAGTCTCCGGAGCATCTAAGTCACCAGATTATTACAAGCTATCTGTTCGAGGGATTGCGACCATTCCCAAGGGAAATTACAGTATCGGAACAACCCGGTAGCTTGCAACAATCGTAAAGACTTTAAAAACCGCTTGGTTCAAAATCACAACGCTTTCAACTCAACTTAGGTTTACAAACTTCTCAATTCTAACTTCTTTATTTGCTGGTATTTTCTTCCCGAAAATTATTGCTAATAATAAGACTGACGCCAGTGCAATTCTTTGAAAACGGTCAATTCTAGATATGATGAAATCGTAGCTCGTGTTATTAATTTGTATGTATATTATAGGTATACATATTGTAAACAACATACTGACAGAAGATAATGGATACAAGAAAGCCTCTTTAATAGCTGATATCATGAATTATACTATTGACATAAATAGGTACAACCTTGACCTTAAAGGAATAACGTTGGCGTTTGAGGTAAAGTCCTGTTCGTCTGTACATATTCTTCTATCTAGTTCAGATGTCCAGAATTCTTCATTACCATTGTTTGAGATACGTCTTGGTGGATGGCAAAACATGAAGTCGCATCTTCTGTATCGAGCGGACGATTCGTTAACGGACGAAAGCATGCATTTGACAACGGTTGATACTCCATACATACTTAGTTGTACTGTATATATGCCATTCTGGATTAGTTATACAGGTGGGTACGTTCGATATGGAATTGGACTTCTGGATGGTGAGAATGTTTTGAGCAATGTGATAAATACAAATAAAGTTGAAGTGAGAGGTATTGGTGTAATGGTCAGTTATAATATTAATAAACCAGCAGAATGGAAAATACATCTAGAAGGTAATGTTCCAATTATCATTTTATTTTTATTTTTCCGCTGTTCAAAATAAAACACACACAGAAACGAACTTTAAGATAACAGCTGCCATTTTTCTAACTTGGTATAGGAAAAACCTCGCGCTTTTATTGTTTATAAATATCAAAAGACTAAGATTCCAACTTTCATTTGAAAAAGTTGAATTGGTAGAAATGGCTATTCATGTCATATAAAAAGAGAAGATATGGTAGGATTGCCAATGAGACATCTCTTCACAAGAGACAAAATGACGCATGAATTTACACGTATACGGCCTTAAACAATGGGCAAGGCCGATATCGCATAGTCAGCTATAATAAGTCCCGAAATGACAAATGTAAATCGAGAACACTAACTGTCTAATTTTTATTTCACAAAAATGAACGAATGCTGTTGTTTTTACTATGGTCGGGCTGTTTCCTTTGACATATTCCCCATTTCCATTCTCAATTTTAAACAATAAATATGAAACACATCAACAAACGTCGATATACACTGAAATTCAGGCTCTTGACTTGAGACAGACACATACATACACAATATGGCTTGGTTTAAATGATAGCGGGATCCCAACCCTCCCCTAACACGAGACTTTTGTGTAACAGTACAATAGAAAAGAACAACCTATAAAAAAGACGGGACATAAAGGGGTCCTTGAACATCCCAACATCAAAACGACACTGCGTACATATCTGATTGTAATTATGTCCTTCTAAGTGATGTCGCTCCTAATGAATTCAGGTATTTATATACTAGTATTCGTCTTTCATTTGTTTCGGAATGAACAAATACATTCAATGTAATAATAATATAGTTTCAGATAAATTTGCTGGTCGTTTCGATACCTGTAGTATGGATAATAAAAAGGCTGACATGACGGTAGTTGATGATATTCAGTGTCCATCACTAATAGAATGTGCTACACGTTGTGGATTGTCAAAGATTTGTATGGGTTATAATTTCAACAGTGCTTTAAAAAGGTTAGTGCAAGTTAAGGTAGATCTTAAGTATTGGCTTTTTTAGACCGAATTTTATTTTAATTTGCCAAAGTGAAGATTTTACTATGCTTTTTTCAAAAATATAATAAAAAGTACGGGTCACCGTGCTATTTTTAAAGCTATGAGTTGTTGAAAATTGCCTAAATTTGGTTAGATTGTTCACGAAAAAACACATTTGTGTGCATAAAAAAAGTTCTATGAGATAGAATTTTGAAATAAATTGTAAGAAGTTAGGTTTTATTATATGTTTTAAGAAAATAAAAATAAAAAATGGTGTCAGCGAAGTTGTTTTCTTGCTACAAGTGAAAAAAACAAAATTTCCTATTAGTTCAGTATGATTTTTTTTTACTAAAAGAGTTATCTCCACTTTAATGAATCATTTGGAAAAATTGCCATAATAATATTTGTTTTATATATTTTGAATAATACAATAAACCACAAAGGTTTCTTCATATACATGAACAGTCTAACCATTAAATTGCAAATCTGTCTTCAAATTTGCAGATTTGGGCAAATGACTAGATCAATTTTGTACTGTGATTGTAAAATCCAAGATGGCGGTATACAATGAATCTACCTTAAATGTCTTGATTTAGTTACTTTCTTCCTTCAAATGCAATTTTGCAATGTTATAACAACAGGTTTCGGGATATACCCAAGAACCAGTGTCGTGACTTGCAATGTCTTATTGTTTGTTTTAAACAGACGCCTGCTTATCAGAATAGCATAACCTGTCCATATACTATACACCAACTTATTTTCTCGGATACTTTATTTCGCGTTTAGGCCTTACTATCCCATTTCGTAGCGATGGAATTTCGCGATTTTCAAATTTGCTTGATGTAGTGATAGGGAAAAGATCCAAGTTTTCCATATTCGCGTCGATGAATATATTTGCGTAATTTTTCTAGTCACGAAAGACGCGAAAACATATCGCTCGCGAAAATTAGTTGGTTTACAGTAATTTCAGAGTTTTACATAGTTCCATAAGATTATTGATATGGGAATTATTATTCTTCAATTTGTATGTAAATGAAAAAATGTAAGTGACTCATGACGTAACCATCTGTTGATTTTTAATTTGTTTGGTCAACGTAACAGCTACGTTGACCAAAAACTGAAATAGTATCATGCCCAAAAGCTTCTAAGTCATTGATTGGATTGTAAATATTTCACGCTTTTTGTGTATCTCAAAGAACAAAAACCAGGACCTTATGGAAAGTGACACCATTGTTTAAAGAAATGTGTTACACCGAAAGGTGTGCGTAATTCATAAATTATTTCATTCTTGAATAAAAAATAAAATCACAAAAATATTGAACTCCTAGAAAAATTCAATCGAAAGTCTCTGTTCAAATAACAAACCACATCAAATGAATAGAAAACAACTGTCATACTCCTGACTTGGTACAGACATTTTCAGATGTAGTAAATGGTAGCTTGTGCCTGGTTTTATAGCGCTAAACTTATCACTTGTATGACAGTCGCATCAAATTCAAAACAGTCGCCTTGTAAATTTTAGATGTGAGCTGCTCTGGTTTGGATCCGATGTTGTGACTGACATACCACATCACATCGAGGCTGGATGGAAATTTTTTAGTAAATGTTTCAATGGGATCACTGCTTGTCTCGGGTGTTACTTTTAGACGACGGATCAATTTAGAATAACCGTCTTTGATATGGATATTATTTTTTATACCTATTTTTTCTATAACTTCAGTAAATATTGTAGGTTTTTTATAAAGTTCAATTGTATGTATAAAAAGTTACTTTTAAGTTTTAAGTTCATAGTTTATTATGAATTTAATGAGATGTTATTTTTTCTTGTTGTTTTTGTATTTTGTATGATATGTTTTTTTTTATGGATAACACTTTTTTGATCCGTTTAATTTTACAGAAGAAAGATTTGAAATTATAAGTATGAAATTGAAAACGAAAATGGGGAATGTGTCAAAGAGACAACAACCCGACCATAGAATAGATTTTTTGTGGGTTTATTAGTATACTATGCGTCATACTTTTGTTGGTATACTACTTGATTAAGATGATGAATATCACTATACTGTAAAGTAAAAAAATCAGACGAATTTCTGAGCAAGAGGCGCTGAAATCATTAAATTGTAAAGTTTAACTCACTTGTTTATTGTTTGATATTTGAAAAAAACTACGTTATTTTGATGACTCATATATTTCAAGAGCCATGCGTGAGGTTTTCTTGTTATGTTAAATTTCTGTCAGTCTTAAAATGTAGAATAAAAGAATCTGCTGAGAGTTGACATATCAATGCTTTTTCAATATCGATATTGTCATCAGTAAATTAAAAAACTATCTTATCATGTTTTCTTTTCAAAAGAGATGTATAGAGACACACACACGTTCATTTTTATTCATAACAAAGTCAACGCCTAACTATCCTACTTCCTTTCGATACATTTATATTTGGCTTTGCACAAGTCATGTCTTCTTTGATAGTCCATAACGTCAAAATACCTAATACATGAGATTTTTTCTAGTTAATTTTAGTCTCTGATGCATGATTTTTTTTAATACTAATTGTTTTGGCTTTTAACTAGCTGTCAGTACTCTCAAATCATTCTAATTTATTTGATCTGTTGATACTATTTGTAATGTTTTTTTGTTAGTTAATGTTAAAATGAATTTGGTCTATGTACCAGCTTTGATTGTTTGGAATTACTACAAATTGTCACTTCATCGTGCTATGAACATAAAAATTATTTCCTTTCTCCTTAAAATTCTGTTCCAGCACCGGTACATGAAGAACACGAAGTTTTATCGAGCACCAATTGTATATTTTTATTGTTGATATGTATTTCTTGATTTATTTTACATGACTAGGCGGGGTTTAACCGGTTCGCCTATATAAGACAAGTCCATCTATAGACAGGTGTGTCAGGATTAATTCATCAATGGAGTGTCCATTTGGTTGTCATAGGTTATAACGCAGTTCATTTTACATTCGTTTGGTGACACTAATAGGTGATTAGAAATCAATTATAATTAAAACGGTCATCATCCTTATCACACATATTTTCAAATAGACTGTCCTTGTGCAAATTAATACTTAATCTTAATCTTGATCAGTTAAATTAACATTGGTAATACTCCACATGTACAAAGTTTAAGAATAGTTTTATCGAAAAACAAGAAATAACTTGGTATTCCGAAGCTGAGATTATATAGACAGACTAAGAATTATACGTAACAACAAATTCCCTGTGTACAATATGAATTATAATATGATTTTTGTCAAGGTTGATGTTTTTTTCTAAAATCGTTTAATATTTTACAGAGGTTTTATACTTTTACTTTGCTTATGCATTCCTTATTCTTATTTACTCTTTGTTTACTGCAACCAGTCGTGTTTATTCCCTTAATATAGAAAATAAGCAATTTATCTATATTTTGTGCAATTTCAATTTCATCATAGAACACTTTCTCTACCTTCAGGGGTCTATTAAAGAATTAGTATAAGTTTGAAATGTGGGTTACAATTTAAAAAGCTATCAATTTATAAGTTTAAGTTGCAGTATGAAACAATATTAGGTCAATGTCAGAAAAAATAAACTTTTTGGTACTCGGGGCAAATCCAGGAAAGGGCTCGGTATAACCTCGCTCTTCCACAGTTTCTCAGCCTCATACAACAAAGTTTATATTTTCCCGACATTGACCTATTTGTATATTTTTTATTTGCATTGTATTACAAATCAAACGAATTCCTTCATTGTGTTTTTATTTGTGCTACTACGTTTTTGATTGAGTTAAGCAATTCCAATTGAAATTTTATTGTGTGTTTTTCGATGTTGTGATGCTATACTATTGTTTTAAAAAATGTAGAAATTTTGGTACCATTTTGAAGATTTGGAGAACGTACCTTGACCTGTAATGGGTTACTTTTATAAATTGTTTCTTGGATGGAGAGTTGTATCATTGGCACTCATACCACGTCTTCCTATGTCTATTTTTCACAACTGTTGTATTTTTGGTGGGGTTCGTGTTGTTTATTCTTTAGTTTTCTATGTTGTGTCATATGTACTATTGTTTGTCTATTTGTCTTTTTTCATTTTTAGTCGTGGCGATGTCAGTTTGTTTTGGATTTGTGAGTTTAATTGTCCCTTTGTTATCTTTCGTCCCTCTTTTGTATAAATATACTATTTTCATGATGAATTCCATTTTTGTACTTTAATTTCAACTAGAGATCCGATTGAAATATGGTTTTATTAGCATCATTATTGAACACCTGAAGTGTTGTCTTTCGGGATTAATATATTTTAAAACTAATCATTTTTCGATTTGTAATTTCAATATAATTTTCAGTATTTTCACTACAATGATTACTTTTACACTTCAAACTGCATATTAAAGTTAATATTAATGACTTTTAGCTGATAATACAGATAAGTGACGTTTGTGCTTGACTAGACAATGCTATTTGTATTCTAAATTAAAGATAATATCAAGTTCAATTTTATGTCGATCAATTTATCTAATCCCTGTAGTAACAGTTAGTTGACTTTTTATCACGATCGTTTCGAATAATTTAAGTTTTGTTAGAAGAGGTTTATATTTGATGTACCGCTATGCTGAGATAACTTTTAACGATACGAAATCTGATCCTAATGTAGATCGTGTAATTTCTAGCTAGACATTTATTAACAAGAGAAAAAACGTTAAAGATTAAACAATTATGGGGCAAAATATGGCCTTTTACAATAAACAAAATTTTCACCTTAAGGAAGCTGTAAATACCCGGGCATATTAAATGCAGAACAATTTAAAACAGAACAAAATACCTGATTTATGTTGAAGAAAACAGACCATAACACATTAGATAGATAACAACAAACTACAACTTCTGATTTACAGGCTATTGACATAGGAGGATACATATGGAATTTGGCTTGATTAGATACATGTTTGACATATTCATGATAGCCACCACCTTGTCTTAACCTTATACAGTGGTTAAACAGTGGTTTAACAGTACACAAAAAAAACAATTGATAGCAATCAGTTGAAAAATACTTGCAACATCATACTGACAGTAATCAAGAATCAAATACTTGACAACACATCCCCAATAAACAAGTTCCCAATCTAAGAAATCTCTCTGTTTCTTAAATAGTTATCAAAGATACCAGGCTTATAAATTGTTACACCAGAAACGCGTTTCGTCTGTGGCGCTAAGGTAAAACGCTAAGGTAAAACTAGTTTGAAAGCAAAAAAGTACAATGGTTAAGACTATTGAGGATCCAAAGTTCTAAACTAAGTTGTGCTAAAAACAGCTGAGGTAATTAATGCCTGTGTTAAGAAAATCATTAGTATTTCGAATAATTCATACGTTTGCAAACAATTAATTTATAAAAAAAATACCATTTATATGGTATTCATGTCAATACCGAATTGCTGACTACTGGGCTGGTGCTAGATTTAACTATTAAGTAAAGCATGTTTCTTCAGTATTTTAACCAGTAATTCAACTGTTTGAGTGTAAGTTAATCATACACAATCTGTTCAATATCATAAAATAAGTAAAGACATATTGATGTATGATTTAAGGTATTTATAATTGCATAGTTGAACAAACTTAGTTATGTTTTAATGTATCCAAATCCAAATTAAAGTTATAACCGAAGACAACAAGAATGTCAAGCATAATCATTTTTTATGTTCAGTGGACCGTGACAATGGGTAAAATCTCTAATTTGGCACTTAAAAGTTTGATTGGACTTCACCTTCATCAAAAAAATACTTCGACCATAAACTTTAACCTGAAGTGGGACCAATGGACGGACGAATGGACGGACATACAGAGCAGAAAACATTATGCCCTTAAATGGTGCATACACATATTTTAAGGTAAACTAACAATTTAAGATTGTGTTTTTTTTTCAAGAATCAATTAGAAAACATCGATTGTTTTTAAATCTAAGGTCTCTAAAATCATACCACTTTTATCAATAAGAATGGGGCATCACGTTTTTCATGAATTTCTTTAAAATACTAGGTTCAGCAAAACCTCCAATTTAAGTATTAAGATGTTAAAAAGAAACAGTGTCAAAATATGTTAATTTCAACATTAAAAAAGAGCAATTTCAATTTAAACGTACTTAACAAAGCTAACAGTTTCCAAGAGAGCATACAAAGCAGTCTTAAGTTAAGTCTGCTAATTGATATTTTATCGTATGTTTGTATATGTTGTGATGTTATGCTATTGTTTCAGAAAAAGGGAGAAGGTTTGGGCCCATTAAAACGTTTAATCCCGCTGCAAATGTTTGCACCTGTCCTAAGTCAGGAATCTGATGTACAGTAGTTGTCGTTTGTTTATGTATTATATACGTGTTTCTCGTTTCTCGTTTTGTTTATATAGATTAGACCGTTGTTTTTCCCGTTTGAATGATTTTACACTAGTAATTTTGGGGCCTTTTATAGCTTGTTGTTCGGTGTGAGCCAAGGCTCCGTGTTGAAGGCCGTACTTAAACCTATAATGGTTTAATTTTTAAATTGTTATTTGGATGGAGAGTTGTCTCATTGGCACTCACACCACATCTTCCTATATCTATTAAATATTATTTGACTGTTTTTGTATGAATAACGTCAATTGGCAAATATTTAATGAATATTCTCAGATTATCTCATAAGATATGAAATTAAGTTAACTATAGTTAGGCGATATTCACAGATGGATAAAAAAAGTCTTATTGAATTAACGAAAAATACTTAAAAAATCAAATTTACTCAAAGATTATAGATATCGGGTGTATCGGAGCGTCACTATTGAGTCTTATGTAGACAAAAAGCGCGTCTGGCGTATTAAATTATAATTCTGGTACCTTTGATAACTATTAACAACACTGGATCGATGCCACTGCTAGTGGAAGCTTCGTCCCCGAGGGTATCACCAGCCTAGTAGTCAGCACTTCGGTAATGACATTAATATCGATTATATATAGATATAGGAAGATGTGGTGTGAGTGCCAATGAGACAACTCTCCATCCAAATAACAATTTAAAAAGTAAACAATTATAGGTTAATGTAAGGCCTTCAACACGGAGCCTTGGCTCACACCGAACAACAAGCTATCAAGGGCCCCAAAATTACTAGACAGTATAAAACCATTACAACGGGAAAACCAACGCTCTAATCTATATAAACAAGACGAGAAACGAAAAACACGTATATATTACATAAACAAATGACAACTACTGTACATCAGATTCCTGACTTAGGACAGGTGCAAACATTTGCAGCGGGATTAAACGTTTTAATGGATCCAAACCTTCTCCCTTTTTCTGAAACAATAGCATAACATCACAACATAGAAACACATACAATAAAATATCAATTGGCAGACTTAACTCAATCAAAAAACGTATGATTACACAATGAATATATGGTCATTTTTATAAATTTCCTTTTACAAAACTTTGATTTTTTTCTAAAAAACTAAGGATTTTCTTATTCCAGGAATAGATTAACTTAGCCGTAATTGGCACAAATGTTTTTAATTTTTGGTCCTCAACTTTGTACTTGCTTGGCTTTATAATTTTATTTTGATCTGAGCGTCATTGATGAGTCTTATGAAAACGAAACGCGCGTCTGGCGTATCATATTATAATTCTGGTACCTTTTATAACTATCATCAGTGTTCTCATTACGCATTAAACGAATTCTAACCTAGTAAACATTTGAGAAAATGAGAGAAAATCAGGAATATTACTGTTTTGACAAATATTTAGAAATATACTGCAAATGCATTTTGCTAATAAGTAGATGCTTGCCATATCGATGAACCATTCATGATGGTATCCGTAATACTTACGTATGTTACTTCGTTTCAATTGAAACAATCCTTTAATTGCATGCGTCCGAAGCGCTTTTCTTGATTTACTGTCACTAGTAACGCTTATAGCCGATTATGTGATGGCCTAGGATTTATAAAAATCGAAACCGTTGATAATCTATATGATCAACAGTCTGAAACTGCTTTAACAGAGTTATGAAGAGGAAAGATTAAAATTAACACTTAAATTTTATGGACACCATCATGAATTGATTTATTTATACAATGTGTGGCTAGCAACATGTTTACCACGTCTTAGATTGTGGTTAACCATCTACGTGGTAGGGTCTGCTTAGTATCGAGCATGACATATTCCCTAGATTTTAATGCACAATAACGCCATGCGCACATATTTTGTTAGTTACCTTCATTTTTCCGCGTTTACTATAATTACATTAACGTGTACATTTATACTTTTTATTTGATTTTGATAAATTAAGAATTGAAAATTTATGTTGATGTTGTTAAAAACCGTCATAATACAAAACACTTTGAATAGCGGATTTTCTATATTTTCTGTTTAAAAAAATAACATGTCAATAATGTACAAACATCGACGCATAAACAATTTAAAAAAAAATTATTTCAAAACTAAATACTGCAAAACTGTGTGTACATTTTAAATGGATTAAAATTGTGTAATATCATTAACTGTAATCGTCAATATGTCAATTGAAAATGGGCAAAATTTAAAGACGCGCCGTTTACATGCTAACGAGGAGGTTAACTTGAAAATAAAAGTCAGTTTATCTTGCATGTCTAATGCAGAGTTAACGGAGCGTTTACATCAAATGCACATGAATTAACGCCCGTCTGTATGTAATGCTTGGTCTGCACTCAACTGTATGTTGTTGTTTTCAATTAGGACATTACCTCTCGATATTCAATTAGTTATAACGTATTACCGTACTACCATAAAATTTCTTCTAATACATGAAGCGTAACAAATTGACGTTCAATAAGTATTGAGATTCCTTGTGAGATTGCTTACACTACTGGACGAAAAAACAACTGTCCATACCAGTAACAGTCGTTGTACGACTGTCTTAGTCTGTAAAAGACAAGTAATGACTGTCAAATCTGTCATATTTCGTTGCAACAGTTCATTTATGTCTGTCCCAACTTTTCTACGGGTTGTGAAAGTCAAAAAATGCTACCATCAGTCATTTCAGAACTGTTGCAGTGGTTTACGGTGTTGACACAGTCAAAATCGATTTATTACAGTCTTTCTAATAGTTGTTGCAGTTGCATAATGTCCGTCCCAACCTTTTAATAGTTGGGACAGTTAAAATTTGTTTGTGTCAACTTTTCAGACGTTGATGCAGTCAAAAAATGTTTGTCACAACGTTTTTAGAGTTGGGACAGTCGTTAAATGTTTGTTACAACTTTCTAAAGGTTGGCACAGTCATTAAATGTTTATTACAACTTATAAAAGGTTGACACAGTCGTTAAATGTTTAAAACAAACACTTCATAGGTTGATACAGTCGGTAAATGTTTTAATACAAATATTTTAGCGTAACGGTAGTCCCCCAGATAGCAATACTTTGTTGGGCCAACATTGGTGATTGGTTGGCACAGTTGGTAAAAGTTGGCGTTGGCAGCACAACAAGAAACCGATGTTGGCCCAACAAAACTCAGCCAACAGTTATTTTGACACTATTGGCCCCTTGTTGGCCCAACGACTTTCCACCAACTGTCATTTTGGTGTTATTGGCCCAATGTTGGTCCAACATTTTCTTACCAACTGTTATTTTTAAAGTAGCTTGCCCAACGATATTTGACTTACGTTATCCATTGGTTCAGTGTAAGATCTTCTGACTGAAACAACTGAACCAATTTTATTCGAACTTTATTTGAATGATTCTATGTTATCGTAGAGAATATAGATTGTGTTTGAAGGGCATTGAGGACTTAGTAAAAAATCAAATAATAAAGTCTTCCCAAATAGGACTATTTTAAACCGTCTGTGCCAAGAGCTAAAAAATTCTTAGTATTTTGAACATGTTGATTAATTCAAAAGTTTTTAAAACAGTATATTTAAAAAAAAAACCCATATCATTGATATTTCATAACAATATTGAAATATGAGCCAACATTGTGCCAACAATATGCCAACGTATTAAGTTCTTATCTCCCCGTATTATACCACAGATTTATAAATTTTTTTTTAGATATTATTTCAAAGTGCAAACCAAAAAATGTGCTCTTCATTCTCTTTATCTAATATTTTCAAATCTGTGTAGTCATTTAAATGTATGTATCTTAATGATTGAATAATTTTATGCACAAACAAAAAATACTTAAAACCAGCCCAAAAAAACAAATTAAATTTGAATATAGTTTCTGCAAGTTGTTCAACTAATCAACTGAACTCAGCTTCTCATTTGACACGAGTGGAATATCACACTCTCCACATGACAGCCGAGATTGACCTGCCAATATAATATTTATATACTAGAGATGATTATTTCTCAATACATAACATGAAATGCATGAAAAACATGTTTGACAGACTGAAGCCATCGTTGGCATACTGCTGTCCGACCAACATTGGTCCAACATAATTTCAAAACTAGACGACGTTGGTAGACTGTTGGCAAATAGTTGACATTGTTAGCAGATTGTTGGCAAATAGTTAACCTTGTTGGCATACTGATGTTGGGCCAACAAAGACCCAACATGTTGGGCCAACTGAGGGCCGATGAGCAAAATGACGTTGGCCCAACATAGTTTTCCAACATTGGCCCAACAATGTTGCCAACAGAATGCCAATATTGGCCCAACACATGTTTGCTATCTGGGCCATCAGTGTAAAAAAAAATCACGTCTCACCCGGCTCTCACGATTTGATTTTGTTGTGAAATAGTCCATTACTTATACTATTATCGTCTATCGTGCGATTGTAAACTTGTTTTGTTGTTTATTCACTTATTTTTGCGATCGTTGTTTGTCTTTTGTCGTTTTCCATTTATTGCCGTAGCATTGTCCGTTCATTTTTGACAGTCATGTGCGTTTGACTTTAAATAATCCTTTTGATATCCTTACTTTTTATTTTATAATATCTGTTTTATAACATTTTCGTTCATAACTGGTTTTAAAAACCAGAAGCTTTCGTTTAAAATAGAGTTTTAATATTATTGCAGAAGAATGAGAAGATGATAATGGATTCATTCAAATTCATATTTGATAAATTCTGCGCAATAGAAAAATGTACAAGGGTGTACCTGAAATAAATTTAAAGATTATGACTAAGTTACCAATATTGTACAGCATAATAAACCCGTTTTAATTCGAATTACACCAAGAGGGACATTTCCGATGATTAAAAAAATAATAAGTAAAATCTGTCAAGTTTCATTAAAAACGGAAAACAATTCTTCACCGTAAACGATTTATCCACTTTAATTTTTTGTCGGCAAAAAAACAAAAAAACCGGGACCTCAGGTCGGCAAACTATATTTTTACACAGGTAACTACAGATGTTAGACCACATATGTTCAATAATCTGAGCTGGAAAATACAATCGGTGAGTAGAAATTATCAATATTTTAAAGCATGTCTATCGAATAATCATGGATTCATAATTTTGAAGGGAAAATGTGCACATTTGTCGGCTTACAGACCTTACAATGTGTTCTCATTGGCGGATCCAAAAGGGGGGGGGGGGGGTTCCAAGGGTTCGAACCTCCTTTGTTTTGGCCGCTCAATGCATTTAAATGGGGACATATAGTTGGACCCCCCCTCCCCCTGTTTCGTTCAGGGTTGGACCCCCCCCCCCCCTTTTTAGAATAGAATGGCTGGATCCGCCACTGTTCCTACGGAATCTATATTGAGATACTCCGATAGGCTATATATAGCTATGAATCGACGTTCTATATTACCGCACTCGTGCATAGTTGCATGTTCCAGGGAAATTATAAGCTTTGAGCCACCTTTAAGCTTCAATGTTAAAGTTGTGCTTCATAATAAATCATTGAAAGTCATTAAGGACACCGTCCCCCCCCCCCTATTATCATGTGTATGTCATTTATTCCCTTAATTATTTTGCATACATCACCCTGAGTGGAATACATAAAAGGTTACCCTATATCTTCCCCTTTTTTGTGGGAATAATTTGGTCGATTATATAGGGAATCACTCAAGCATGACTGGATCCGTGCCCCTAAGGGCAGTCAGGGGCCCTGTCCCTTATGAAAAGTTCTGGATCTGCCACTGACCATGCTGACCTATACATCATGTAGTGTACATATTGTATGTTAATGTAATGCTAACTCGGGTCATAAATTTGCATGAAATACTTGTCACTGGACATTTTATAACCAATAACCAACCGATCTTTACATGTACGTATCCATATAAATGTGTTTCTTATCATGCTTATGCTGGATTACTAGTATTTCCCTAGTTTTGCTTTATCAGCTGATAGTTTTTGTTCTATTTAGAATGCATTGTGAAGTCACGATTTCGATAAAAAAAAAACATGCATAGTACAAACACATATGATTTGATCATAAAATGTTAAGAAAATTATTAACTTTAAGATTAAATAGTGACTTATTTAGCAAGTGTCCATTTTCATTTAGATTTTAAATAATTCTCAAATCATGGACAACAAAACATTAATATATTTGATAATAGCATGTGCATATGCCAGGCATTGAAAGTGAATAAATATTTTAAAAATGGTTTAAAATAGCATTAATCATCAAAATAAAACAATATTATTAAATTAATGTTCCTGAAACAAGGCACAGAGTCATAAACAGTTGCCATTTAAACACAGTTGATTAAACAAATTGTGCTAATTCAATTAGTAATTGTTTTATCATGTACTACATTGTTTAAAAAACACATATTAAAAGAGCAAAGCTAGCATCATAATTTTATTCTTTTTAGATTTAACATAGAATTTATATTAAATCACTATAATTTGTTAATACTTTGAACCCAAACTATATATTTTCATGTGAAATTTTTATATAAATTGTGCCCTGTTAGCATTGTTTTTCAAAATTCATTTGTGCCATACATGTTATCTAACTTACAAGTAGTAACATTCAATGGTCATTATATTTATTCCGCAATGATTAAGGACCTTCTAATCATAAGTCATATATATTTTTCGACACGCATTCAATTGTGTTTTGGTTACTTTATTGTTGCCTATTAAACTGTTGGGTTGATGCATCATTGATATATCCCACATCTCCTTTGATCATGTGCATTCACATAAGACTGCAGATTTTTTGCATTTTTTACATAATCATGATAATTATTTTATGTAAACATTCAATATGTCAGGAAAACATAACAAAAAAATCAATCTGTATGCATATTTTTATGCCCCACCTACGATAGTATTATGTTTTCTGGTCTGTCCGTCCGTCTGTCTGTCTGTTCGTCCGTCTGTCCCGCTTCAGGTTAAAGTTTTTGGTCAAGGTAGTTTTTGATGAAGTTGAAGTCCAATTGACTTCAAACTTGGTACACATGTTCCCTATGATATGATCTTTTTAATTTTAATGCCAAATTAGAGATTTTACCCGAATTTCACAGTCCATAGAAAATGATAGTGCGAGTGGGGAATTCGTGTACTGAGGACACATTCTTGTTTTATGTTAACATGGTATAAACTTTTTTAAAGTATTTTATGAACATGATGAAGCTCAAAATATTTTTTTATAGATATAGTATTATCCAGTAAGTTCTCATAAAATTTACTGTGTTAACTGCATTGTATGTGTTGTATCTACTAATTTAGTCTAACACATTTTTTTTTAATTCAAATTCAAAATTAACAATTAAAATATTTGTATTTACTGAATATGACCATGCAAATGTGACATTAAAATAGGTAATAATCAGAATGTTAACACTGGAAATGCGATAGGTAATAATCAGAAATTCTTATATACATGATCTAGCTAATATACAAATTAAGACACAATAGTTTATTGCCCTGGGGGATGATATTTAATCTGTCATTGGTATAATGATACAATTTTATAATAATGTTCACAAATTATCATGATTAAAATTGTCCTCTTCAAAATTTTGATAACTTTTTCAAAACAAATTATAATTTAAGAAAAATATGAAACAGCAGGATATTTATTATTTTGGATATTAAAATGCAAATTTTAAAAGTAATCTGAATATTGATTTATTAAAATAAAATTGGGTAAATAACTAGATTAATAAAAAAAGTGAGCTACAAAGCATTATTTAATGCAAGCTGTTATAACAAATGAATAAGTAAAAAGTATTCAGGGTAACACAAAAGATGTAAAAATTATTAAACTCAAGGATTTAAAACATTAACTGGGATGGTTAAGTCTTGGAACAATATTTTTACATCACAAAGGTTTATTCATTATATGCACTGGACAAAGGTAAAGTCAATATTATCTACATTTATATAGTAACAGGGCATTTATTTATTTTATTTTTTCGTTCCTTAAACTTTTCTTTGTCATGTTTGTAGTATCAATATATTTCATATTAAATCATAAACATAATTAAAATAAACAAAAGAAATAACCTGTTGTGTTTTAGAGAGGAATAACTATGTCCATGATGTCTGACTTTAAAGAATTGATGAAAAAAGTATGGTGTGAGCTTCAATGAGACAGTAACCCTTCAATGAAAGTACACAATCACACTTAACAAATCATTAATGCAGGAAAAAAGACAACACTATATAGAATTTAGACCCACTTAAAAGATTTATTTTTCTTGTTAATAGGGACTTGAAAATAGAATTGTATTAGTGTTAGAATTTTTTGGTCAATCAAATGAGAAGTGCTAGTTTTATCTAGGTAAATACAGTTATTGTAATTAACTTTCTTATTATTGCACAATGTATATACATGTAGTATTATATACTTATTATTAGTTAAACATTTACTGTACTTGAGTCTAAATGTATATTTTATTTTGTAGAATCATACTGAATATGTATTGGTTTGACCATGATTCCCACTTTAATAGAATATGACACCTGCTAGTACATGTGCACTTTGATGCATAGAAAATATAGATGTCACTGAGTCGCTGTATAGCTGCAAATTGTGAAACAATGGATTAATTCATTATTTAATGCTAGTTATCTATTGTTTTTGGAAATTATGAATATGGCGTGCAGCATTATTCAATGATGATAATGTGATGTTCTGATTAAATTGGACAAGAAGAAAATTGTGCCTTGTACAAATAGGAAAATTACAAATTGTATTAAAGGAGGACCACATTACTGGAGGACTAAATACCTTGGATTATCATGATCAATTGTGAATTTGGAATAACAAAATTTCGTAGTTGCAGTGAATATTAATAGTGCAATCATACATGTACATTATTTCTGAATTCCATGAATACCCAGGATAACTATTCATTTGAAATAGCAATTTGGAATAATGAAAATGCATAGTTTCAGTGAATACTACTAATAATAGTGCATCATATCTGAATTCATGAATACTTTAAATTAGTGGATAATCAGTCATTTTAATATAATCATGATAATAACAATATGGATAATGTGAATTTCTAGTTTCAGTGAAATTAACAAAACAGTACATGTATATCACATCTGAAGTTTATGTTGGCATTGCAATTGTTTACTACCGCCAGCATGTCCAGGGTGTGTAAAAAGATCTTAACCAACTATGAGGGTCTCGTGCAGTCCGTGTCAATTGTTTAGAGTCAAATGACTGCTTGCTGTACTTAAATTATTAAAGTCTGAATTAGAATTAAATAAAAATCTTAATTAGCATGATTAGTCATGTTAGTGGCCAAGTGTTCATGGTTTTTGAAACAAATAAACCATGCACGTACATTAAAGTATAATTTTATTATCCCTCCTGCAACAAAAGTTGAAGTACATGCATGCAAGCCAAGAAATATGTATTACAATCTGGCAGTGGCTACAGCGTACCGTTTTGTATTTAAGCTTCACCAGATACATTTTAGAAGCTGAAATGCCTGGATACTTCCTTTAAAATGTTATGAAGTTTCTGTTATTGATTTGTTCATTGCACTTCACCTAGTTTTCATGGTACACTGTTTGAACAGTCACAGTGAAATACACTTGAAGTCTTAAATGTATAAGTATGTATATTAATTGAGTTACTGGATTAATTGTTATGGTATCTTGAAAGGTGTACATGTCTCAGTGTCTGTCAGGCAGGGTTGGCCTGATCCTGACTTTATTTCATGGATCAGTGATTAAGGTTACTTCAGTTACATGTAATTTGTCAAGTTTGTTTCTCACACATGTTTAAAAATACTACAAGCAGTAGGAAAAGTAGGTCAACTATATTTGGTTTATGAAATGAGTGTAAGGTGAATATGTCTAATTGCAAGACTTACATCAGACTTTGACCCCAATGAAAATGTCATGGTTCATTGAACAATGCTTAGTTTTTGTGGTTTGATCTATTTCCAAATGTTTCTCAGATGCTACAGTATAAACTACATGTACATGCATGACATGTATACAATCACTATTTTTTGCATACATGTATTATTGGATATTCATAAGTTAGTTTTCATGGTTTGGATGTTAAGAATGTTAAGTCTATTTCACAGACAGTATAAATCACTAAATTTTGGGTATCATGGGTATGGAATGTCAGTTTGTAGGGTGTACATCATCTGTCTGGCATGGTTAATTTGACTGCAACTTCATTTTCAAAGGTTAATAAAAATTGAAAGTTTATGTGATACTTGTACATGTAGTAAAACCTTCATACATGTAGGCAAAGCAGAGATGACATTTCAGAATTTGCACAGTCACTCTTGTTTACATCTGACACCAGTGATCATGTCTACATCTTGATTATACACATGTACAGTAGCTGCTTTTTGACAACAAAGTCTGACAACTATTAACAATTGTTATAATTCATTTGATAATACTAGGTATTTTAGTCTTGTATAACATATAAAAAAGAAGATGTGGTATGATTGCCAATGAGACAACTATCCACAAAAGACCAAAATGACACAAACATTAACAATTTAAAGTAACCGTACGGCCTTCAACAATGAGGAAAGCTCATACCACATATCAGCTATAAAAGGCCCTGATAAGACAATGTAAAACAATTCAAACGAGAAAACTAACGGCCTTATTTATTTTAAAAAATGAACAAAAAACAAATATGTAACACATAAACAAACGACAACCACTGAATTACAGGCTACTGACTTGGGACAGGCACATACATAAATAATGTGGCGGGGTTAAACATGTTAGCGAGTTCCCAACCCTCCCACTAACCTGGGACATTGGTATAACATGTATACTGTATGATAACCAGAATAAGGAGATGTGGTATGAATTTCAATAAGACAACCATCAACCGTAAACCAAGACAGGGATCTCCATGGATGAAAATTGAACGATGGAGGAACTTCAAGTGAAGTGATGTAATTGTTAGTAACTGTACATCCTTCAACAATGAGCAAAATCAGTTCCCCATAAGTCATGTAAGTGTGATAATGAAAAACTTATAACAGGTCTAGCTATATTAGTTAATGTAACACCGTGTAAACAAGTTCAGATGAGAAACCCAAGTTGGATTTTGATACCATGTATACAAAAGCAACATTGATACGTCAGTGATGACAAATATAATATTGTGGTTAATCAAAGACTTGTACTATAATCATGATAATAGTTGATCATCTGCCCTTTAATATTCATGTTTTTCTACAAATCAATTCTATCTGCTTTTGAATAAATGCCTTCTTAATATATATCCCAAGATGTTAAGCAACATTTTCCCATTGTTTTCTATAAACACAATAAGCATTACAAAGTCATACATGTATAACGCACTAAACCATTATAGGTCAATGTATAGCCTCAGGCGCGGATCCAGGGGGGGGGGGGTTCTGGGGGTTGAACCCCCTTTTTTGGACGATCAAGGCATTTGAATGGGTACATGTAATTGGAACCCCCCTTTGTCCTGGGTTAGTAACAACTCCTTTTAAAATGGCTGGATCCGCTCCTTGGTCTTCCAACATGGAGCCTCGGCTCACACCGAACAAAAAATTATAAAGGGACCCAAAATATTGTCTGTACATAATTATCTATCCATCTATATCTAGTAACATTGTTAGTTTTCTTTACTGATTGAATAATATGTCATTATTGTACAAGCATTTATGGGATTAAATAATTTGAATTTGAACAATTGAAATGGGAAAATATTTTGGATAAACGTTAGTACATCTGATCAACTGAAACCACACAAGAGAATCTGATGTCAGTCTTTAGAATTTAATAAGACCGGTGTCTAAAGAATACATCAAGTTCTAAAAAGTGATGTGAAAAAAATAAAAGAATTAAGGTCTTAAACAATGCGAGTTTTCAGAACATTTGAACTTTCACTTGCGCTAGTTATTTTGTCGGGTCTTGAACAGTACGTCCATCTACTAGTATTTACATAAATTATGTATGGTAAATTCTTTGCGAAAAATCCGGTGAAAATATGAATTTTTCTCGCGAGTGATAATATTTTTTTACCTCAATCATGAATGCTGACGTGCTATTTACCTGTATCATGTGTATCAATTACAATTGAACTTCAAATAGACCATTCCGTACAATGTACAATACAAAGTCGAGTTAATATTGACCTATTCAAAAATAAAATACGGTAAAATAAAATAAATTAAATTCAGATAGATTCAAGATTTGTTTTCCATAGCTGCAAAAGATGTGTTAAATGTCTGATTTTTTTTTACATGTATAAAAATCAAAATGATTATACGGCAATATTTATAATTTTACAAGAAATGTAGCCCCCCCAAAATTAGTGTGTGAAATAAGCCCTCAAGAAAATATAAAGCAGTTTTATGTGGGGATAAGTTTGACAAGTGCGTGTATTAGGAGTTCCCCGCTAGGTCTAGAGTATATCATGTATATTCAGCGTTATTATGAAGTGATGTGATTCGTAAAACTACGGGTATTGAAAACAACCGTGTATGCATGAATGATTTTACACCTAACTAATTTAATAGAAAAATAATTAAATTGTTATTTAGATGATATAAAAATTGTCAACTTTTAATTCAGTTATACAGATCGATTGGTAAATATATTGGGTAAGGTTTTTCGATTTTTCTGTTAGTAGATATATCTTTTATCTAGTGAAATTGCAGGTATCTAGTGCTGGTTCCGATTTTATTGGTTCGAAGAGATAAGGGCGAGGAAGTGTTAAAAAAATGTATAAATTCAGCACATTCACTAAATAACCGAGGAATACAAAAATGTGTTCAGCGGCAAATATTTCAAAATACTTTTTTTTTTAAATCAATATCTATCTAAAATTAATGTATTACATTGGAGTGATAGTTGTTTCTCTTTGTCACAACCTTGTATTTCACACAGTAATTTTTTTTCTTCAAATAATTGAACCTATATCCCTGACTGTTAGACATTTTGTATCCGTGACTTTGAAGTGTACATGAAGAACAATGTTTGGAAGTTGCTACGCTTATAAATTAGCTATGCCTATACAATGGTTGTAGCTATCATATTTTAACTGTTACAACTTTTTCTGCGTTTAAACAGTTTATTTATGACTGTTTCAACGTTTTCCGTGTTGGTACAGTAATTAAATGACTGTTACAACTTTCAAATGGTTGCATCAGTTTTATTACGACTGTGACAACCCTTTAGGCGTTTAATCAGTTTATTTATGAATGTTGCAACGTTTTTTGAGTTGGGACAGTTGTAAATCAACTGTTACAACTTTGAAATAGTTGTATCAGTCCTTTAATAACGGTGACAGTTGTTTCTTGCGTTGTTACAGTCGATTTATGTTGTAGACAAACACTTTTAAAGTTGGGACAGTTACAAAAAAACTGCAGCAGTGAAATTTAACAACTGTTACAACTTTAACAAACATTATCAGTCTTAGAACGACTGTTACTGGTATGGACAGACGTTTTTTCGTCCAGTAGTGTTACCAATTGACTTTCAATCAGTATTGAGCTTCCTTACCAATTGACGTTCAATCAGTATTGAGATTCCTTATTAATTGACGTATAATCAGGATTAAGATTCCTTAATAATTGACATATAATCAGTATTGAAATTCCTTATGAAATGACTTTCAATCAGTATTGAGATTCCTTGTGAGATTGCTTACCAATTGACGTTTAATCAGTATTTAGATGCCTTACCAATTAACGTTTAATCAGTATTGACATTCCTTTTCAATTGACATTCAACCAGTATTGTGATTCCTTACCAATGGACGTTTAATCAGTGTTTAGATTCCTTACCAACGGACGTTTAATCTGTATTGAGATTCCTTACCAATGGACATTTAATCAGTGTTTAGATTCCTTACCAACGGACGTTTAATCAGTATTAAGATTCCTTACCAATGGACGTTTAATCAGTATTGAGATTCCTTACCAATGGACGTTTAATCAGTATTAAGATTCCTTACCAATGGACGTTTAATCAGTATTAAGATTCCTTACCAATGAACGTTTAATCAGTGTTTAGATTCCTTACCAACGGACGTTTAATCAGTATTAAGATTCCTTACCAACGGACGTTTAATCAGTGTTTAGATTCCTTACCAACGGACGTTTAATCAGTATTAAGATTCCTTACCAACGGACGTTTAATCAGTGTTTAGATTCCTTACCAACGGACGTTTAATCAGTGTTTAGATTCCTTACCAATGGACGTTCAATCAGTATTGTGATTCCTTACCAACGGACGTTTAATCAGTGTTTAGATTCCTTACCAACGGACGTTTAATCAGTGTTTAGATTCCTTACCAACGGACGTTTAATCAGTGTTTAGATTCCTTACCAATGGACGTTTAATCAGTATTAAGATTCCTTACCAACGGACGTTTAATCAGTGTTTAGATTCCTTACCAACGGACGTTTAATCAGTATTAAGATTCCTTACCAACGGACGTTTAATCAGTGTTTAGATTCCTTACCAACGGACGTTTAATCAGTATTAAGATTCCTTACCAACGGACGTTTAATCAGTGTTTAGATTCCTTACCAATGGACATTCAATCAGTATTGAGATTCCTTACCAATGGACGTTCAATCAGTATTGAGATTCCTTACCAATTGACGTTCAATCAGTATTGAGATTCCTTACCAATGGACGTTCAAACAGTATTTAGATTCCTTACCCATGGACATTTTATCAGTATTGAGATTCCTTACCAATGGACATTCAATCAGTATTGAGATTCCTTACCCATGGACGTTCAATCAGTATTGAGATTCCTTACCAATGGACGTTCACACAGTATTTAGATTCCTTACCAATTGACGTTCAATCAGTATTTAGATTCCTTACCAATGGACGTTTAATCAGTATTAAGATTCCTTACCAATGGACGTTCAATCAGTATTTAGATTCCTTACCAATGGACGTTCAATCAGTATTGAGATTCCTTACCCATGGACGTTCAATCAGTATTGAGATTCCTTACCAATGGACGTTCAAACAGTATTTAGATTCCTTACCAATTGACGTTCAATCAGTATTTAGATTCCTTACCAATGGAAGTTTAATCAGTATTAAGATTCCTTACCAATTGACGTTCAATAAGTATTAAGCTTCCTTACCAATGGACGTTCAATCAGTATTTAGATTCCTTACCAATGGAGGTTCAATCAGTATTAAGCTTCCTTACCAATGGAAGTTCAATCAGTATTTAGAATCCTAACCCAATGGATTTTTAATCAGTATTGAGATTCCTTACCAATTGACGTTCAATATGAATTTAGATTCCTTACCAATGAACGTTTAATCAGTATTAAGATTCCTTACCAATGGACTTTCAATCAGTATCTAGATTCCTTACCAATGGACGTTTAATCAGTAATGAACGTTTAATCAGTATCTAGATTCCTTACAAATGGACGTTTAATCAATATCTAGATTCCTTACCAATGGACGTTTAATTAGTATTTAGATTCCTTACCAATGGACGTTCAATCAGTATTTAGAATCCTAACCCAATGGATGTTTAATCAGTATTGAGAATTCTTACCAATGGACGTTTAATCAGTATTTAGATTCCTTACCAATGGACGTTTAATCAGTATTAAGATTCCTTACCAATGGACGTTCAATCAGTATTTAGATTACTTATCAATGGACGTTCAATCAGTATTTAGATTCCTTACCAATGGACGTTTAATCAGTATTGAGATTCCTAACCAATTGACGTTCAATCAGTATTTAGATTCCTTACCAATGAACGTTTAATCAGTATTAAGATTCCTTACCAATGAACGTTCAATCAGTATTTAGATTCCTTACCAATGGACGTTTAATCAGTATCTAGATTCCTTACCAATGGAGGTTCAATCAGTATTGAGATTCCTAACCAATGGACGTTCAATCAGTATTTAGATTCCTTACCAATGGACGTTCAATCAGTATTGAGATTCCTTACCAATGGAGGTTCAATCAGTATTTAGATTCCTTACCAATGGACGTTTAATCAGTATTTAGCTTCCTTACCAATGGACGTTTAATCAGTATTAAGATTCCTTACCAATGGACGTTTAAACAGTATTTAGCTTCCTTACCAATGGAGGTTCAATCAGTATCTAGATTCCTTACCAATGAACGTTCAATCAGTATTGAGATTCCTTACCAATGAACGTTTAATCAGTATTAAGATTCCTTACCAATGGACGTTCAAACAGTATTTAGATTCCTAACCAATTGACGTTCAATCAGTATTTAGATTCCTTACCAATGAACGTTTAATCAGTATTAAGATTCCTTACCAATGAACGTTCAATCAGTATTTAGATTCCTTACCAATGGACGTTTAATCAGTATTGAGATTCCTTACCAATGGACGTTCAATCAGTATCTAGATTCCTTACCAACGGACGTTCAATCAGTATTTAGATTCCTTACCAATGGACGTTTAATCAGTATTGAGATTCCTTACCAATGGACGTTCAATCAGTATTAAGATTCCTTACCAATGGACGTTTAATCAGTATCTAGATTCCTTACCAATGGACGTTTAATCAGTATTGAGATTCCTTACCAATGGACGTTCAATCAGTATTAAGATTCCTTACCAATGGACGTTCAATCATTATTTAGCTTCCTTACCAATGGACGTTCAATCAGTATTTAGAATCCTAACCCAATGGATGTTTAATCAGTATTGAGAATTCTTACCAATGGACGTTCAATCAGTATTTAGATTCCTTACCAATGAACGTTTAATCAGTATTAAGATTCCTAACCAATTGACGTTCAATCAGTATTTAGCTTCCTTACCAATGGACGTTCAATCAGTATTTAGATTCCTTACCAATGGACGTTCAATCAGTATTTAGAATCCTAACCCAATGGATGTTTAATCAGTATTGAGAATCCTTACCAATGGACGTTTAATTAGTATCTAGATTCCTTACCAATGGAGGTTCAATCAGTATTTAGATTCCTTACCAATGGACGTTTAATCAGTATTGAGATTCCTAACCAATGGATGTTTAATCAGTATTGAGAATTCTTACCAATGGAAGTTCAATCAATATTTAGATTCCTTACCAATGGACGTTTAATCAGTATTGAGATTCCTAACCAATGGACGTTCAATCAGTATTTAGAATCCTTACCAATGGACGTTCAATCAGTATTGAGATTCCTTACCAATGGACGTTCAATCAGTATTGAGATTCCTAACCAATTGACGTTCAATCAGTATTTAGATTCCTTACCAATGGACGTTTAATCAGTATTGAGATTCCTAACCAATGAACGTTCAATCAGTATTGAGATTCCTAACCAATTGAAGTTCAATCAATATTTAGATTCCTTACCAATGGACGTTTAATCAGTATTGAGATTCCTTACCAATGGAGGTTCAATCAGTATTTAGAATCCTTACCAATGGACGTTCAATCAGTATTTAGATTCCTTACCAATGGACGTTCAATCAGTATTTAGCTTCCTTACCAATGGACGTTCAATCAGTATTTAGATTCCTTACCAATGAACGTTTAATCAGTATTGAGATTCCTAACCAATGGACGTTCAATCAGTATTTAGAATCCTTACCAATGGGCGTTCAATCAGTATTGAGATTCCTTACCAATGGACGTTCAATCAGTATTGAGATTCCTAACCAATTGACGTTCAATCAGTATTTAGATTCCTTACCAATGGACGTTTAATCAGTATTGAGATTCCTAACCAATGGACGTTCAATCAGTATTGAGATTCCTAACCAATTGAAGTTCAATCAATATTTAGATTCCTTACCAATGGACGTTTAATCAGTATTGAGATTCCTAACCAATGGACGTTCAATCAGTATTTAGAATCCTTACCAATGGACGTTCAATCAGTATTTAGATTCCTTACCAATGGACGTTCAATCAGTATTTAGATTCCTTACCAATGGACGTTCAATCAGTATTTAGCTTCCTTACCAATGGACGTTCAATCAGTATTTAGATTCCTTACCAATGGACGTTCAATCAGTATTTAGATTCCTTACCAATGGACGTTCAATCAGTATTTAGCTTCCTCACCAATGGACGTTCAATCAATATTTAGCTTCCTTACCAATGGACGTTCAATCAGTATTTAGCTTCCTTACCAATGGACGTTCAATCAGTATTGAGATTCCTTACCAATGGACGTTCAATCAGTATTTAGCTTCCTTACCAATGGACGTTCAATCAGTATTGAGATTCCTTACCAATGGACGTTCAATCAATATTTAGCTTCCTTACCAATGGACGTTCAATCAGTATTGAGATTCCTTACCAATGGACGTTCAATCAGTATTAAGCTTCCTTACCAATGGACGTTCAATCAGTATTGAGATTCCTTACCAATGGACGTTTAATCAGTATTTAGCTTCCTTACCAATGGACGTTCAATCAGTATTTAGAATCCTAACCCAATGGATGTTTAATCAGTATTGAGATTCCTTACCAATTGACGTTTAATAAGTGTTCTTAGTTTACCTGGTGATGTGAGAGACCAGAACGTAATCTAACATGTGAATAAGTTTTTAGAGTTTACTTTCAGTAACTGCAAGCATGGTTGGTACACTTTTATAAAGTTGTATCTTATTTAGAAAGATTATTATAGCGATACAAAAATGACTTGATAGGAAAGTGTTTTATTCAAATTCGTTTTATTTGTAAATTTTATTTATTGTTATCACAAAGGGGCGATAACGTGTCATTGTATTGATAGATTTTTGTCGTTTACTGCTAAAATGTTGGGATATGAATATTAAACTTTTATAAGTACATAGAAGCAACGTCGTGTTTTCTCAATAGTGTCCAGGGTAAATAATAAATATTTAATGGATAGTATTGCAATGAACCATGATTAAAGATTTAAGATTTTGTTTAAAAAATTTAAGTACCTATGTTTTTAGCTGTCGAAAGGATCAGAAATATCATTTTTCTAATGAACTTTAAAAAAGTGATCAATTTATATAAGTGCATAAGTCTACCCAAACATTTTATATATTGTATTAATTATAAAACCGATATACAAAATAAGATCTTCGAAGTTTGTTTTTTTAATTCTAAATTTCAACATTTATCCCAAGAAGGCCCCTTTCACATATAAAAAATAGTGTAATTTATTGAATATTAATAACTTCAAAGTAAAGACCGGGTATGAATTCATGGGGAACGATTAGTTTTTTTAGGAACCTTTTTTTTTTTTTATATATATAGCATGTATGTCCTTATTTTATAAGTAAAAATTTAAATCGTTGCTATAAAACAATGACTTCCAATTTTTTTTTAAACTCGGATAGTAAGATAATCACTGATAATGGTGGGACTGTACCGAGCCATCTGTGTGAAGGAAATAAGTCGAAATTATAGAGCACAATCGTCATAAGTCATTACATTCAGACTACAGGTGTTAATTTCTGTGTTATTTTGGTCTCTTGTGGAGAGTTGTTTCATTGACCATTATACCACATTTTTTTCCTAAATTCTTATTTGACAATTACAATCTATTATGAACATTGGGAACTACTTCGACTACCAAAAGGTGAAGAGTTACTATTAATGCAAGAATTGGCATACTTTTTAAAAAGGCATGGATTCATTTGCAGGTGCACCTATTAAGTTGTATCCTGAACATTGTCAAAATGTAAGTGCTAACGATTATGCAAAGCGTAAAAAACATAACAGATATTTCACTCAAAAATAACATTGAAAACCAAAAATAATAACTTAATACTTTTTATTTTTTTTTAATTTGTTCATCATTGTCTTTCCAATAGTTTATTTTCCTATATCAAATTTCATTAGAACTCGGCAAACCAAAACATTTTTTTTTTATTTGGATCATAATCAATCTTTAGAGAGTATGATTTTTTGTCTGTTTAGACATTTCCCTATAGAACGTTTCGTAACATTGTAAGGTTAAACAGAACGAAAGAGCGGATATGATATGATATCAGACTGTTGAATATGTATATCAAAAATATCAGTGAACTGATTATTATCTGCCTTACTTCTTATGTCTAATTTTACTGCCTTAAAAATGTAACTTATATAAAATATGCTTATAACACAATTTGCGCTTGTATGACATAAAGAAATTATCAAAATTAAACATCTTGTATTTACATATTAACCATACTTTATTGCCCTAGAAATTGAATTGAATTACATCTTTTTCAAATTGTAGGGTACATTTTATATTTGAAATTCATGAGCGTTGGAGCATACAGATCAAAAAGATTATTGAGTTGACTTTCGCTTAATTAACCAAGATATTTTTTAAATACCGTACATGTTTAAAATGCAAAATCTGAAAGCAGATATTTTGATACTACATTAACCTCCATATCTAAATAGTAATCAATTGTATCTTATATTGTATAACATATGATATTTAATGGTATTCCATATTATCAAATAAATATGTATCCCCCATTCGACTTCATATTTTTTTAGAACAGAAAAATAACCATTTTCATAACATTATAAGATACACAACCACATCTTAGTAACTTATATTTCTGTATATAGAGTTGGGCAACATCATGTAACTAAAATTCGTGTATTGGTTTAATATTCTAAAAGATTTTTGAAAATGTATCTCATACATTATCCTAATATTTTATCATGATAGGTAATGAGGGTTTGTAACAAAATAAGCAACACGACGGGTACCACATGTTGAACAGGATATTATTACCCGTTTGGATCACCTACGGTCCCCCCTCGCTGTTGGTGGGTTTGGTGTTTCTTAGTCTTTTAGTTTTCTATGTTGTGTTTTATGCACTACGTGTCTGTTTGTCCGTTTAATTTTTATTCATGGCGTTGTCAGTTTATTTCTTTGAGTTTGATTGTCACTTTGTTATCTTTCGTCCCTCTTTTAGTGTTAGCTACTATGACGTCATATTCAGTGTTCTATCGAAAGACAACTCTTTTTGTCAAAACAAATGGAAAAAACATGAAAATTACTCCTCGTAACTTTTTTGAAAGGTCGGCGGAATACGTTTTTGTGACTTTATTTGAAAGATAACACATAGCACATTCATGTACGTTCAAATTGCAAATTTTCTAATTATCCTATTTTGTCGAGATATTTGTTGACTGCTTTTATCGGTTTGATATGCAATATGTAAATGCAAATGCAATAAAACATCTGCATGTTATAATCTGTGCAGACGTTTATAATATTTACTGGCCCGTGCATTATTGTTTGTTTATGTTAAGGTTTAAGTGTCAATTCTTGTAATAGTTGCTTTGTCGTGGTGTATAAACAAGAGATCTTTATTCTTTTAGAATTAGACGCGTTATCTCTATAGTAAAAATATGTAGTTGCAAGTGCATTCTTTGTTTTGCATTTTTAAAAAAAGAACTTTATCATATACTTAAAAGAAAAATTAAAAAAAATATGGGGTCATCGTCCATTTAAGGGCATACGATACAGTTTCGATTCTGTATTTACAAGTTCTTGAAAATTTGCATATAGGCTATTTTTTACCTGATTAAATCAAATATGTAATAAAAAATATACCTTCATGTGCTACTTTTTGAGATAAATGAGGTCGAAATTTTGTATATTTGCTCATAATTCAGATTTGTGGCCTTAATTTCTTTTTCGAAAGAAAAACATAACTTTTTTGTAATAAAAGATAAACACAAACTGTGTTTTGTTAAATTATCGGTAATTTCTGTATTTTATAAATATCCTAAAAATTTATGCATTTTTTGTCAGAAATAAGTCATATTTATCAAATGTTCATGAATTGAGGAAAATACCTCATTTTTTGCTGCATGTTTATCAAAATTTTAAAAAATCCTCTATTTACAGTTTTATAAAATTTTGGTCACATAATCTCCCTTCAAAATGGAACAAATTGCTGTTTTGAAAAATAGGGGTCCATGAACTCGTTTTCAAATTAAATCAGTTTGAATGATAAAAATCAGTCGAAAAATGCATCTTTTCCCGATATGTCACAGTTTGAACTCGCGAAAATAACATTTTACGTTAGCAACGTCATTGCCTCCCCTGAAACTGTATCGTATGCCCTTCAGCTAAAATCTGCCTTTGGAAGAAGCATTATTAAGTTATTTTTTTATTTCGATATTTCTTCTTTTTCTTCTATTAGTTCAACAGAAAAAAAAGACATTAACAAAAATGTATGCTACTAATACTGTCATTAAATTGCTTGACTAAAATATTGTTGTTCATTTTTTTATTTTACGAATATTGTAACATATTCATGATAGTTCTCAGATTATATGTTCATTAATTTCATGTATTGAAAATACCCATATTAAGAATGTACTTATGTGAGGTTTTGGAATTTGGGTCAAATGTTCGGAATCCTTGGTGTTTTTCCATACAATATAATGTAAAATATGTTGCCCAATAACACCCATTTATTTTTTCAAATAAGACTCAATAGCTCTCGAAAGGTCAGTTACCAAAATTTTAGAAGATTCTTGATTTTCTTTCTTTTGTTTTAAGACCAATTAATACCAATGCATATATAAGGTAATACCAAAAGAATGCATATATAAGGTGAAAATCCGAGTCAGCCTTTTCCCGCCATATTTTACTTCTTGAATATCTTGAAAAGGAGGTGCATGACCTATCAATATTGTTACCTTATCTTTATCCTTAGTTGATGTTCTACCAGCCTATATGTTTCATTTCCGTAAATATTGGCAAAGCAATTTCCAATAGGAACTCCTTTTACGGCTAAAACTGTACCACTTTTACCATGAAGTATTGAAACAAATCTTATCCTAGAATTGAAAGTTCATATGCACTACAATTTTTTTCAAAGGTAAAAATATACATGATATGCGGCATATTTTCAACGTTCATATGCCCTGAACTTCTCAGAGTTTAAACTTACACTAATTGCAATAACTACCCCTACCTCGAATAAAGGGTTACCATAGGTTTCTATATAAACTATATGCACATGTACATTTACTGTTAACATTCCCAAGTTATGTCTCTGTGAGATTGAGCACAGAGAGCATAACTGGGAACTAGTATTCAACAAAATTAATTTTTTATGCATATTTAAGATCTCCCCCAAAAAGGCGTGGTTTGAGAAACAGCTGTATTTACAAAGTGCAACCTTTAGTATCAATTTTAATTTTTTTTTTTTTTTATTTTACCTAACCTTACCTAAGTACATCCTTAATTAATATTTTTAATGATTGTGTGGTTTTATATTTTTCCTTTTATCAAAGCTTCTAGACGTTTGGGTAATTTTAACTCATAAATTTATTGCGATTTAGCTATTAGCAATTTGACAAATAATGGAAATTGTATCCCATGATATATATTAATTTATGGAAAAACACCAAAGTCAATTTTTGATAATAATTGAAAGATTAATCATTTGTCATGACAGAAGGAAATGTGAAAATAAAATCAACGCTTTGAACACTCAGTTTAAAGGTTAAACTAAATAAAGAGATTTAAATTGAAAGTTCAAAATGTTATTCTGTATAAATTCTCAAACAAAATCATTCTATGTTCAGTTTCCCTTTTATAATTATCATATGAATAGGAATAAAGTATGAACAAAACTATATTAACATTTTTTCATAAATGATGTCTTTGCATAGTGCTCTGGAAAAAAGCTAAATTTAATCAGTTTTATTTCATATTCACGAAAGTAAAAAACAAAATATAAAACAATTTTATTTATTGATATGATAAAAGTTGATTTGTTATCTAAAATACTTTTTTAAAAAACTTAGCCTTACGGTGATATATCAGCCTGGTTAATTTTACGAATTTGTACTCGTGTCTTTAAATTGAAACTTGCATATTTCTACTTAAAAATACAAAGTTAAACATCCATAAGTCAGGAATCTGATGTACAGTAGCTGTCGTTTGTTCATGTAATTAATACGTGTTTCTCGTGTCTCCTTTTTTTATATAGATTAGACCGTTGGTTTTCCCTTTTAAATATTTTTTACTTTTTGTTTGGTGTATATTTTTATATAACAGAAAATATACCAATCGTTAGCAATTAATTTACCTTCTTCTCCTAAATGTTCTAAAAAAGTTAGAGACAAAAAAGGTCGGCATCTTACCATTTAATTTTTTTTCATTGACATTTTTTAAACTTTAAAACTTTCAAATCGATTTTTCATTCAGTTCAGCGAAGAATAAACAATTTTTGAAATAAGATGAAAAATAAAAATTATTGGTTGCTAAACTGTTTTTATTTAGTATAATTATTGTTCCTATTAAATTATTTAAAACTATAAATGACGTTATCGTCTGCTTCATGTGAAAAGAAATCTGTCATTAATTCGCTTGATTAAATTTTACATATTATATGCTCCATTACTTTTCGTTAACTTCCTAGTGAATACACCTGGTTGCACCTTGTGACCTGAAGCTTACATAAGAATTAGCATAATATAAAAAACGAAAAATTTTAGTCGCTATTCAATCGATAATTGATCAATGTTCACTTTATATACTACAAAGATATATAAATGATGTTCTCTCACTTAAAAAAAATAAAAATTTGTTGACTTTGTTGAACGCATCTATCCCATTGAACTAGAGATTATGGGTACACCAGATACATTTAAGTCTAGCTCATAGGTTGATTTACATGTAGAAATTGATAATGAGGGTCGGTTGAAAACAAAACATTACGACAAAAGAGATGATTTCAGCTTTCCAATTGTGAACTAATAAACTCATTATAGATTCCAGAACTAAATTAAGTATATACGCCAGACGCGCGATTCGTCTACAAAAGACTCATCAGTGACGCTCGAATCCAAAAACGTTTTAAAAATAATAAAGTACGAAGTTGAAGAGCTAACATTTTCTATGTAGCGAGATTCCAGCAGCGCCTGCATACGGAGTACGTATCTCCCAATTGATACAATATTTCGAGGCTTGTATTTTCTATCATAATTTCCTTGATAGAGGATTGCTGCTAACAAGGAAGCAATACAATCAAGAGTTCAAAATGGTGAAGTTGAAATCATATATTCGTAAATTTTACGAACGCCATCATGCGTTGGTTGACCGTTATTGAATAACCGTTTCACAGATGATTTCGGATACGTCGTAACTACAATAAACTCATTTTTCACCAAGAATGTGACATATCGAATAGGAATATTCACTGGGTTTGTAAAAACATGAGCATGCCATATGAGGAGCAGGATCTGCTTACCCGGCCGTAGCAAATGAGATCACCCCGTTTTTTTTGTTGGGTTCTTGTTGCTTAGTCTTTAGTTTGCTATGTTGGTTCTTGTGTACTAATACTTGTCTCTTTGTCTTTTTTGATTTTTAACCATGGCGCCGTCAGTTTATTTTCGATCCAAGACTTTGACCATCCCTTTGGTATTTATCGCCTTTACCCTTTTATTTGTTCGCCAGTGTTTATTTTTCGTGTTTTTTTCTCCTTTCAGATATTTTTTGTCGCGATATTTCCGCAATTTATTTTATTTTTTAATTAAAAGGATAGTGTCCCACTATATAATATTTAAAAGAATATAGTTTAATAAGAATTAGTTCTTTGCATTTATGTAGGATATAATAAAATATAAATATTCTAGTAAATTATTCGCGCTTTTTTTTCAAGTAATACATTGAATATTCTTTCCAAAACTACTTCAAAATAAAAACGTATTCGTTATTTTTTTTCGCCTATTGAGGGGCGTATAAGTACTCGAATATTGTTTAACCTTGAACATAAATAGTGTGTCAATCCAAATTTGGAATATCGTCTGGTGTGGTCTTTACTAGCATGCACATGTTGCTACTACGTTGACGAATTTGGTATTATTCTCCATGCATGTTTGCGCATTGATGTTATACATAAATTTAAAACTTGTCTAGACTATTACGTTTTTGGCTTAATTTCGAAGATCATATGATGCAAAGAAGTTTTTTTATTTCTTTTCATCGATGAAAGGGTTCGTTCACACCTTGCAAACATATTTTTATCGGTGACACACTTCACTGATTTCTCAACAGTATAATGATCTAGATATTGGACAAATTCATCACTTTAGGTTAATGTGAATTCGTGCATGCATTTTATTTTCTGTTTAATATGTTTCTAGTTCAGAGTAGTTATAAAAGAAAACTAAAAGTCAAATCGTTCCTGTAGAGAATCAAGGTTTACAAGTTGAAATGACATGTGAGGCGATGATGTGTTTTACTAGGGTATTTTATAGATTGCAGTGTGAAGGTCTTTGTTAATAAAAACGCAAAATATTGCTACTTTAGGTGGCATGGTAGTATTTTCCTCCAACGTTTCAGGTTACTCCTTTGTGTACCCCACTTAGATGAATACTTGTGACACTGGATTATTAATCAGAAACATTTTTTTCAAGTATTTTAACCAATTATGAGTCTAAAAAATACCAATTTTTAAATGTAACTATTGAAATAGATTTTTTACTATTTTGTTTAGAATATTACATTTACTGCGGCCAAATATGATGTAAATAACTGGTTTCCTTAGACTGGTGACAATAGTTTAATCAGTAAACGGTCATGTTGGTGTTTCTCATTTATTTCTGAATATCTGAATGAAAGTACTTCAAGTTACAGTAGGTTTTTGGGTCTTGGGGAGTGTTAGAAAGTCATTTAAATGTAAAAATCTTAACATTGACGCCTATGGCAGGGAAATACTACCGTGCCACCTTAAATGATTCCTAAATTAAGGTAGATAATTGTGTTTAACATTGTACAAAGTAAAATACGAATCAAAATGACGAACACACATTCCGAATCAAACACAAGAATTATTGTTGAACTTGCAAGAGCCTTTCTGGAAGACGTTTTTGTTTATTCAGTGCTGATATCCTTTGTTTATTTATTCTTCCCATTTTCGCAAGCTAAGATCATTTGATAAAATTACTAAAAGATGAATAAATAAAATAATAGCCGTTTTTTTATTTTCTTTAGGGGGAGTAGTAATTTTCTTGCCAATATTATTTTGCACAGACATTTCTTTTATTGGCGTCGTAAAAGGTAAATAAACTGTTGTTATCTTATGATTTGGCCTTAAAGAGGGAAGAAAGATACCAAACGGACAGCCAAGCACATAACTCAACTGACAACGCCATGGCTAAAAAGGAAATAAACAAACAGACAAAAAAATCGAACACAATACACAACATAGAAAACTACAGACTAAGCAATCAAAATTGGGTGCTCCGAAATGGTAAGCAAATTCTGCTCCATGTGAGCTTCGTGTTACTCAAGTCATTACAAGCCCGGTAAATAACCTTTTAATAGTCGTTCGTCCAAAATTTGCATTAAATAGTCTTATAATGGTATGCCGTCCAAAATATGCATTTAAAGAACATTGACAAATAATAAAAACATTGCTTCCTAACTGATATTGCATTCTGTTTTATCCGTAAAATTTTGGATGGTCCTGTTTATTTTTTTTTCTTCTATATTTGCAACATACATCAAAACCTATATTTTGCTAAGTCACTTTTGAGATCATCGACACTTGAAAACATATTTTACTTCGTTTTTATTACATAATTTTATGCTCAACCTGCATTATACAATACGTACCATCAAATAAATTAGCAGTGCATTCAACCTAAATGTGTTAATGCTTCTTTCCTCCGCGCGCCTTTTATCACCTTCGCTATATTTAAAATTTAATTGACGTTTTTGAAATACCGATTTTATTATTAACTAAAATCTTTTCAAATTGCTATCAATAGAGAATAACACATTATAGTTACATCATTTAATGCGGACAATGTCCTTAGCTAAATTATGTAACAAGTTAAAACATTTAACGGTTACGCATGCGCTATATTTTCTATGTCCAAAAACATTTAAGTGATTTAAGTAAATTTGGTTGAACATTAATATTGAAGTTATTAACTACGGCTTAAAAGAATCTGTTAAGAATAAAAAGCAATAGTACTAAAAACATTAGTATTAATATAATTTTATTAATCTTACTCATATAAACAACAAATACATAAAACAATTATCTTTAGTCAGTGAAATATCCATATCATGATTTTTATGCAATTGTCATAAAAGTGGGAGGTTTAGCTGTTTATAAAACTAAGTGTACTCTTATATTTCCTACATAAAAAAATGTCTGTACCAAGTTAGGAATATGACAATTGATATCCATTTTTTGATGTGTTGGGCTTTTCATTTTGGCTTTTCATTAGCAACTTTCCTTTTGAAATTTTTCCGGTGCTCATATGTTTTTTTTAACTATTTTCCATATCACATTTAATCATTGTCTAATTTAGTTAAGTTACTAGCAATTAAACACGAAATTCATGAAATGTTACAGAGCCTCGGTGGCCGAGTGGTCTAAAAAGTTCCTACTGTAATCACTAGCCAGTCAAAACCGAGGTTGCGAGTTCGAACCCTGCTCTTATGGATGCACTCGACTCCAATCTTAATTCACTAGGATTGTCAGTTTTCCAATCGAAGGTCGGTGGTTTTCTCCTGGAACTAAGGCTTCCTCGCCCAATCAAAACTGGCCGCTACGAAATAGCGTAAATGTGGTGCTTAAAGGAGGCGTTAAAACACTAAATCAATCAATCAATCATGTTTTTTATAATACATAATGCAAATAGTCAAGGTACTTTAGAAATGCTCAACATCTATTTTTGTATTTCAAAACAGCTAAGGAGGTCATTTCTATTTATTTATGACATGAAAAAAATAAATGCTTTGAAATACTATGATATAGTCGGATGGTCGTATTTCGCATTTAAGGAATTAGATAAATAAAAAAAAAAACGCTCTATATTTCTTGATGTTTTTACTTTCTGTTTGAACAATAACAATGGTCTTTTCACGATGTGTTTATTTCTAAATTTTCCGATTGAATCTAATTAATATTTCATCTAGTATGATGAAATGGCACAAATTAAAAAAAGGTTGAATAACAATAAGTTTAAACAATTATATGTTTCGTATATATATTTTTTGGCTTGAATAATTAGCTTGTACATATACTTGTTGTGTTTTATACATAAGCAAATTACTATTCTGGCTCTTATTTGAGTAGTGTTTCCATCAACAATATTTTATAAGTTGAAAAGATTCATTTTTAAGATAACATGTAAAGCTGGCAAAAACATTTTATGCTAATTTTGCTAAACAAAAATGGAAACATACGCAGCACTGTTTATAGATTTGAATAAAACTAAATTTTTTTAAAGTTCTGATTTTGTTTACCAAAAAAGCAACAGTAGTATACCACTGTTTAGAAGTCATAAATTGATTGAGAGAAAACAAATCCTACTTACCAACTAAACCCGAGGGATACACATCAACAAAAAGAGGAAATCAACGAAACAACAGAAACACTGAAGTGCAACAAAAACAAATGACAATGCAACATACGTAGAAACGAACTATTACATAACAACTGCCAAATGTCTATCTTGGTACAGGAAATTTTAAGAAAATAATGTTTGGTTTAATCTGGGTGTGTGGCTAGCCAAACCTCGCACCTTCTGTCAACGTTGAATGTACCGCTTACATGACAAAATTAAATATACCTTCCTCTACAGCACAGTGTACGAATTTAACAGACGCTCAAAGCAAATGTGTGAAGCAATCCGTATAAATCCTTATTCTAATCTATAGTCTTAGTTTTGTTGAATCGATTTTTTTGTAGATATCAATTCCAGTAAATTGTAGTTACTGGACTGGTCATGTTTTCACAAGTTTGAATTCATTGTTTCCGTAAATACATTTTCATATTATTAACTGACTTCCTTAGTATTTTACGAAATTTATTTGTAAAACAGGGAGAAAATCTAAATAATTTTTTAAACGTCTAGTATTATTTGGTTCTATAGCTTTACTGTTTTTACTGTTTATCAAAACCAATCATTTATGTTGCAAATAAACACAGTTTGAATTGAAACGTTTAACTTAATCTGAACATCTCCTGAAAGACTGAAAAATGAATTATAAGATCATGTCAATTGAAAGCTATACTTTGTTATACAATGTTTTACTTTGTTGTCTTATTGGCACTCAAACGACATTTTCTTATTTCTATATTTTAAGCTTTTCGTGCAGTTATTTTATTACGCGTTTAGACTCATTTCACGGCTATTAATTTCGGGATTATCAAATTTACTTGATAGTTAAGTAAGGAAAACTCCAAGTTTTTTGATATTCACGATAATGTATATTTGCAATATATTTATACTCGCGAAAATCGCAAAAACAATATTCGCTAGAGAAAATTAGTTAGTTTACAGTATTACCATGAAAGATTAGATTTGAAATACCTGAACGTATTAGATGTCTGTTTGACTATTTAAGAATGATGTCCACAAACCGATGATACTTAAAATTAAGTAAATGGTTTGAGTAGTTTGTGGTATCGAAAACCCTGTTGTAAAAAAAATTATATAGTTACACAGAGATTTTTTTCGTTTAAAAAAATCAATTATGTTGTTACATACACAAGCGAAGTTGATATATAGAAACACCATTAGATGGTTAAAAGAGAACGTCAGCATCTACTAAAAAATAATTATCTATAGAAAACAAAAAAAATAAATATTTTACAACACATTTTGGTAAAAAGCTTCCCGTCAAAGAAATATGTATCAAGATTTTGGATTTAACCGAGTTCATCGTTCATTGTTGAAATAAGGCCGTGTTCACACCAAACGCCGTGTAGAGTAAACATGTTTACAATTAGTTTAGTGAAGTGTACACTGGTTTCACATTACATTTGTTCACATCTATACACCTTGTTTAGCTACCTGTACATAAGATTTGTTCCCACTTGTAAACTATATGTCATTTAAATGTTCATTACGTAGAACTGAATTCAAAATTTTTGGACTATTTTTCTAGCGATAAGGCAACAACCATTTGTCGTCAAAAGGGGGTGGGTTGGAAATGGAAATATTCCGTTCCCCAATTTGATAAAAAAAAAAGTGGTCATACAAATGATATTTTTTTATTCTGAATCAAGAGTTTCCCCATACATTATAGTGTTAAATATTAAAAAAAAAGTATTTGATCACCAGCATCGAAAAAAAAGGAATAAAAACGTACGCGCGAATTTTTTTTTGACCCAGATAAAAAAAATAACCCTCCCCCTTTTTTTTAAGTTAAGTGGTTGCTACTTTATGAAAGCCATTTTTATTATTTGTAGTAGTTTGAATATACAAGAGATGTCTCGATTACGCATTAGAAAACGTTAGCTGCAGCAGCGTGCTTACAGCCGAAAAAAAGGATTGAGATATTAGGGATCACTATACATTTTTATCTTTTCTATTTGTTTCAAATGGTATTTCTTCTCCAAGTAGTATTTGGTAAAGGAATAGGGTAACGTTTTTTTAATTTATTTTAAGTGTTATTTAACGGATCTGAGATACTAGACAAACATATCATTTACCTTACACTTTTTTTTAGTCATGCATTTATGCGAGAATCGTTGTTTGAGTAAAGACCAGTGGCGAATATTTCTGTGTACGTCAAGTCGATCCGGGAAGACCTTTTCAAATGAATTAGGCAGCAACCATTTACTTCATTTTTGGGGAAGGGAAAGGGGAGCGGGGGGGGGGGGGATAGGGGGCGTGGGCTATTGATTTTTTCAGGACAAATTTTGGTGACAAGTCGAAATCAATTTTAGCATTATATATAGTGGCAGCTGAGGGTGAAACAAACAAAACAAAATTCAGGGCCCAAAACTGGAAACATTTTTGGTTTCCAAAACAAAATTCGTAGCTCACCACCCCACCCCCTTGCCTTATGATTTATACTCAACTAGAATAGCCCCCCTCTAGAATCAATTGGTTGCTGCCTTATGGGTTCGGCAATGATACTGCTTTGATAAAGAACGTTAATTTTTTTTAACAAAAAAATATCTGTAAAATTGAGACAATAATTTCTGTAAAGATCTATATACTAATAATTATCAAAAATATAAATTTTACTCAAAAATAGTTTCCTCCTTAAATATATACACGGTAAAACTACTGTCCTTAACATGCTAAATGCCTAGTTTTGTGTACACTTTACCTACACAAGGCCTACATTGACTATCGACTGTGTGTAGATAAAACATGATTTAAACTACATGTAAACATTGAGTTTTATCAATGGGAACGCAATTGTGTTTAGTTTACGTGTGAGTTACACTAACACAACACCGAATTTAGGTCAATGTGAACACGGCCTAAGCTTTATTCGAAGTAAGTTCGTCAGGATAAATACTCATGATACTGCAGTCATCATTATTGAGAGCTAATATATCATTCAAATATCTGAAAGTGTTATTCAACTTTTGAATAAGATATTGTTTCGATGGGTCTTTGCTGCTTTAAATCATAAATTGTAACTCATAACAATACAAAAACAACTGGTCTTCAATATGAAGTACACAATTACTCCCCATGTGAATTCCAATAACTAAACGATACAGGAAATCTCCATAGAAAACAAAAAATACCAGAATGATAAACAAACATTTTTATTTTAAATTTAAAATCTTTTAAAAAACTTATGATCAGTTGATCAGTTAATTTTTTCGATTAAATCTACATTACCGTTCAGAAAAAAATGTCAAAATGCCAAGTAGCTGGACAAAATAAATCATGTGTAACACGACGGGTGCCACACGTGGAACAGGATATACTTACCCTGCTGGACCAGCTGCAGAGATCACCCACAGTTCGTGGTTGAGTTCGTCATATTCGTGTTGTTCAGTCTTTAAGTTTCAATGGTTTTTTTTTATGTATTGTTGTTTGTCTATTTGTCCATTTCTTTTTTAAGACATGGCATTGTCTGTTTATTTTAGACGTACGAATATAAATGTCCCTTTTGGAATCTTTCGTCCCTCTTTAACAACATAATGATTTATTTGAATAACCTCACAATATATACCAGGATTGAAAATTTATATTAACGCCAGACGCGCGTTTCGTATACAAAAGACTCTTCGATGACGCTCGAATAAAAGATGTTAAGAAAGCCAAATAAAGTACGAAGTTGAAGAGATACTGAACAGTTATTGACTTTGATTTAATTAGTGGAACATATCTGAAAAAATATGCTCTTAATAAGGCTCGACTTTTCTGACTCTGAGGGCGATGTTATGTTTCAAATGGTAAGACTTCAAATCAAGTACAAGTTATAGCACCAACAAATGATCAAAGTTACCTTAATAAACCACAATAAACTTTGCAAACCGATTGTAACTCGGTGAAGTATAAAATTATACAATTTGATAATATTTTTTTTTATATTTAAACGGACTAATATAACCGACTTAACCATGCATTATAATTTATGATTGCAATTTAAACGGTTCTGTAGTTTAATGATTACTTTATCACTTAGATTAAGTTTATTCATTTACTATCCGACAAAATTTTGACTGCAATTTGCAAAAAATAGACATAATTTATGATTTTTCTTTGTAATACATGAAATCTGCATACAGTACAATACATGAAATCTGCATACCGAACAAAAAATAACACAATTTTAAAACAAATATTTTTATTGTATATCTAAAAGCTTTTGAAAAACTTATGATCAGTTGATCAGTTTATTTTTCAATCATATCTACAGTACCGTTCAGAAAAAAATGTCAGAATGCCAAGTAGCTAGACAAAAAATCATGTGCAACACGACGGGTGCCACATGTGGAGCAGGATCTAATTACATTGCTGGACTAGCTACAGAGATCACCCACAGTTTTTGGTTGTGTTCGTGTTGCTCAGTCTTTAAGGGCATACGATACAGTTACAGGGAAGGTAATGACGTTGCTAACGTAATTTGTTATTTTCGCGACGTCAAACTGTGACATATCGGGGAAAGTTGCATTTTTCGACGAATTTTTATCATTCAAACTGATTTAATTTGAAAACGAGTTCATGGACCCTTATTTTGGTTTCATTTTGCAGGGAGATTATGTGACCCAAATTGTATATAACTGTAAATAGAGGATTTTTTTTAATTGTGATAAACATGCAGTAAAAAAATACGTTTTACCTCAATTCATGAACATTTGATAAACATGAGTCACTTCTGAATAAAAAAAAGCATATTTTTTAAAGATATTTATAAAATACACACATGAACGATTATTCAACAAAAAATTGTTTTTATCTTTTGTAACAAAAAAGTTATGTCTTTCTTTCGAAGAAGAAATTACAGCCACAAATCTGAATTTCGAGCAAATATACAAAATTTCGACCTCATTTTACGCAAAAAGAAGCACATGTAGGTATATTTTTTGTTACATATTTGATTTAATCAGCTAAAAAATAGCCTATATGCAAATTTTCATGAACTTGTAAATACAGGATCAAAACTGTATCGTATGCGCTTAAGTTTCAATGTTGTTTTCATGTATTGCTGTTTGTCTATTTGTCCATTTCTTTTTTACGGCATGACATTGTCTGTTTATTTTAGACGTATGAATATACATGTCCCTTTGGAATCTTTCGTCTCTCTTCAACAGCATAATGATCTATTTGAATAAACTCACAATAGATACCAGGATTGAAAGTTTATATTTACGCCAGGCGCGCGTTTCGTATACAAAAGACTCATCGGTGACGCTCGAGTAAAAAGATGTTAAGAAAGTCAAATAAAGTACAAAGTTGAAAAGATACTGAACAGTCATTGACTTCGTGAAAGCAAAACTGCTGAACAGCACTGGTATAACTAGTGGAACATATCTGAAAAAAATAAGCTCTTAATAAGGCTCGACTTTTCTGACTCTAAGGGCGATGTTATGTTTCAAATAGTTAGACTTCTAATCAAGTACCAGTGACAGCATCAAAGAATGATTGCAACTTCCTTTATCAAGCACAATGAACTTTTCAATGCGATTGTAACTCGGTGAAGTATAAAATTACAAAATTTTATAATAGTTTTTTTTTAATATATTTAAACGGACTAAAATAACTGACGATAAAAGGGTATTTAACCATAAATTAAATTTATGATTGCAATTGGAACGGTTCTGTAGTTTAATGATTACTTTATTACTTATATTTAGTTTATTCATTTACTATCCGACAAAATTATGACTGCAATTTGCAAAAATAGACATAATTTATTATTTTTCTTTGTAATACATGATATTTCATTATTATTATACACTGATATGCGATATATAACCAAAACTAACAATGGTTATACCTAAAAGCCTGACTGTCATTATCTCTAACATATTGAATAACTTTATAGTGATTTGATAACGTGACTATGATTTAGAGACGCGCAAATTAACCTTACTATTGATTTCGGTAACATGTATAATATTATGTAAACTTATATGATTTTTTTTTTGCATATGTTTAGATGACATTTAAATGTCGATTATACATAACAGGCATCGGGACAATGACAAAATCACTAGCACAAAAAACTCCAACAATACCAGGTAAAAATGTTCATGAAAGAAAAGAAAGTCTATCAAATACTCTGGAATCATTTATATTCGTGGGTATCAATTTTCACAGATTCCAGGAAACTAGCATATTTGCTGATATTTAATTTCGTGAATTTTACTAATTTCTATATACAAAGCCTATCGAAAAACTGTTAATCGTTGACCATTTGAATACGTGGTTCACCTGTACCCACGAAACCCTTGAAAAAACAGAATCTACAGTACCACTTAATAGAAGTAAAACAGGATATCAATTACCCCCCCTCCCCCATCAACATATTATATCTGGTCCAAATATGATCATTCTAAATACAAACTAATATGCATATGCTTACGCATATTTTAGAGTAGTCAATATGAAGACGGATCAATCTGACTTATTCAAAATGTCAACATTACAACTCATGAGTGCTAAGATGTAAAGGCATTTCATTCAGGAGCGTTTGACCAAAATGTTATGTTTATTCTACATATTGATAAATTCAAAGTATCAGATGAAATGAAATAGTGTCTGACAGATTCAAAAATGCCCGTATGATACATATTATAAAAAAAAAAGCTCATAGCTTAATATAATATGTTTTTGTAAAGTAGTATCTGAAACAAAATTGAAGGAAACATTTTTCTGACGAATGAACAGGGTGAAAGTAATATAGCCCTTGCTCCTAGAGTAAGGATATAATAGTAAATTGTATGCGATTTACTGAGCAACACAAACTCCGCAAATATCCTAGGTACTCAGCAATGGTAAGAAGATCCGGCCCCTGATTTGTTACCCGTCATGTCAAGAGGTAATCGCATTTGGCTATGACACACACGATGAAGAAGATAGAATGTTTGTTACGAAAAGATATGGAGGTTATATTTGTAACGCAAATTCAATAGAGGTGATCCAAATCACGATTTTACAGATTGGCAACCACCAATTCTTAGGTCAATAGCTACTTTATTAATAGAAACCCCGTTCACAGAAACAGGAAAGGAAAATCACGCTCTTAAATATCGTATCAACTGGATTATCTTAACTAGTCCGTACGGTGATCGGTGATCTATAGTCAATTATAATCTGTTGGCAATCATAACACAGACTTACAGATTTATGTCTATATAAACCGTTATTCTAATACAGAAAAAAGGAAGGCCAAATAATTATTGGTCTTAGCTAAGTCAAACTATTTTCAACTTCAAGCTGATCTCAAGTAATGAGACGTACTTTCCTCATTTCGACAGACATGTACATCTTGTACATCTTGTCTGTACACCAGCTTTGATTATTTGTAAAATCTTCAATTTTTCACTTATTCTTACTACATTTGTATAAACTTCAAGATTATAATTTTTTTTTTCTAAAGTGAATATTCATCAATATTTTCGAAGGGTTAAATATTTCTCAGTGGTGTCCTGTCATGGCTTTGTTTGAATTTGTTTGTTAGCTTTTTGGTCATGAATGTTTGTCTCTAATATTTATTTACCTATGCATTTGTATTCAGATATCGCAGATTAAAAGTTTCAACTCCCTCAGGCAATGTTGGATTTAGATGAATTTGGCTATTTATTTTAGGTATTTTTGACATACTGCTCTTCAACGGTTTCGGTACTTATACATCTTCGGATTTCAAATGTTTGGCTTTGAGCGTTCCTGATGAAGGTGAATCCAGAAAAGCGTTTCGGACGCAAGAAATTAATAACGTGTTGTTTTCAATATTTTAAATTTATTCGTTTATTGTGTAATCATACGTTTTTTGATTGAGTTAAGTCTGCCAATTTATATTTTATCGTGTGTTTTTCTATGTTGTGATGTAATGCTATTGTTTCAGAAAAAGGGAGAAGGTTTGTATCCATTAAAACGTTTAATCCCGCTGCAAATGTTTTTGCACCTGTCCTAAGTCGGGAATCTGATGTACAGTAGTTGTCGTTTGTTTATGTAATATATACGTGTTTCTCGTTTCTCGTTTTGTTTATATAGATTAGACCGCTGGTTTTCCCGTTTGAATGGTTTTACACTAGTAATTTTGGGGCCCTTCATAGCTTGTTGTTCGGTGTGATCCAAGGTTCCATGTTGAAGGCCGTACTTTAACCTAAAATTGTTCACTTTTTAAATTGTTATTTGGATGGAGAGTTGTTTCATTGGCACTCACAATATACTCCTATATTTATGTACCCAACATGATTCATCAATTTAATATAGTTTTTTAATTGACCCTGTATAACCTTATTTGTATATAAATGGTTTCCCCGCGTATATGTTTTCTAGTTACAGTAATAGTCCATCAGCTAGTTCTCAAAAGCGCTCTAGTTCCGGATTTTTTGTTACACCCCAGGGTACCGCGATTTTTTTTGATAGAATTTAACATCATTATCTTATTGATAAAATACAAGGTGTTAGACTAAAAAAAAAGTGTCCAAAAGAGGTTTAAAAACGTCCCTTTCAATGGTCCCCATATTTAGCAATCACGACTAAGTAATTTTTAATTCTTTTTTTTTAATATAAAGCGACTAAAAAAATAAAGTATAGATGTAAACAACTAAAACAGATACAAAACTATCATATTTTATGTTACTCTGAAGATTTTTTGTTTTAAAAAAAAGTTTTTTTTACATTACAAACAATACGATTTTTTGGGTTAAAATTAAGGCATATGTTTTCATTTCATAAAGAAATTCGTTATACATTTACCCGTTTTAGCTAATTAAACTTTAGAATTAATCATTATACAATGTTTCAATCATTTGCAGTATTTATATATCGTCTAAAATATGAAATATTTCATAAAATATATGTACGTGCAAATACTCGTTAAATTACGGAAATCATCAAATTACCGTCTTTGATTCAGTATACAACATGTACAATGCATTCACACACAAGCATTATCAATTTGCAACTGAAAACACACATTTAAATGTCGATTTATGATGTTTTGGTGAGACAATTTATTTTATAAAGTGAACGTGTAACAAAATATTACTGAAAAAGTACAAATTAAGGTGGTTTTTTTTTTGCGTTCAGAAAAGGTGCACTCTATCGAACTCAAAAAAAGTGTGCTTGATTACATTTTGTGTTTTAGCTATGTAGTGATTGACTTAAGATTATTAAGTCATTCAATCGACAAACATCGCTTTGAATAAAGGTCAAATAGTCAGTTATGAGAATTGGCCATACTGTTTACGTTCTTAGGTTTCTAAGAGATACAAACAAATTTGGCTTTGTTGTTTCCAGTTTAAATAAAGATTCTGTTAAGCGTTGGTTGTTAAATGTACATGAAATTGTTATCAGAGGTACCAAAGTTATAATTTAGTATGCCAGACGCGCGTTTCGTCTACATAAGACTCATCAGTGACGCTCATATCAAAATATTTGTAAAGCCAAACAAGTACAAATTTGAAGAGCATCGAGAATCCAAAATTCCAAAAAGTTGTGCCAAATACGGCTAAGGTAGTATATGTCTGGAATAAAAACATCCTTAGATTTTCGAACAAATCAAAGTTTTATAAACAGGAATTTTATATAAATGACCACATTATTGATATTTATGTCAACACAGATTGTTGACTACTGGGCTGGTGATACCCTCGGAGACGAAACGTCCACCAGCAGTGGAAAGAGCTTAAAGATCCTTAAAATTCGAGATTTGGTAGGAATGGGTAACCCTGAAACATCCGCACAAAAAAAAACTTTAAGAAACTCGAATGAAGCGAGACAAAACTGATGTTTTGAAATTGTTTCAGAGACTGCAAAGCTGGCCAAATCCATTTTAAACATCTGAGCAGTTATATGGCTTGTTCTCGGGTTTTGTTGCTTCTTCTGAATTAATGTGCAACCTTCTAAACGCGTATGAATAGGGAATGTTTGCTTCAAAAATTTTCATTAATGAACGGCTTATACAAAGGTCAACCAATGTCTTCAAAACAATTAAAAGATTATCATTGCTTACTTTTTTTTAAAAAAAGGAAATAAAAGACAAGAAGTTAATAGCTGATTAGAACAACAAAACCTTGAGGCAGATGAAAAAAATGCCTGCTTGTCATAGCCCAGACAAGATAGTTGGTTGCGCAAAAGGCTCCCCAGTTTGAATTAGGTCCTCTTCCAATGTATCTTGCAAACTTTGATGGTACACATGTAATGAAAAATTAAAATCTGTCCTGAGTGGTCTTTTAGAAAATGGTCATTCCTTAGGAAAGCATGTGGATATTTGATGACATAGCAGTTATTCTACCCATTACTAGAAGACCAATCATTATTTGGCAAGTGTTATTTTAAAAACCATCCTTTAGTTTCGAAAAGAGGTCCCGCATTGATTGTGTCACTGATAAGTATCTTACAATATCCATTAAAAATTAAAACAGCAGGTCCTTGGGTGGGCAAATCATTACGATAAGTTCTGGACCATCACAATCGTGTTCTTGGGAATGGAAGAAATGTTTGTCCGTTGGGGAAAACAAAGTTGCTCTTGTTAAATTCTTTTGTTCGGAAAAGAGTAAATAATCCTATAGACTTACACTTGAATGCATTGATTTATTTGTATCCCATGGAAGTATGTGCCACAAAATAAATGTTGGAAATGAAATTGCGTAGAATGGTTTTATCTTATAATCGAACAGGAAGAAGCCGATTACAAAATGTTTCGTAACGCAAACATATGCAGCTGACAAAAGTTACGACTCCATTGTTATAAAACCTTCTGACATTGATATGGAAGTATTGGCTGACTATTTTCACAGTTGCATATCAATTTTAACATTGTTAGATTATTGAGAATGTTTGTAGAAAACTGCCAGGATTTCACGGCAGTACAGGTTGTGATTCAGTAAGTGTTGTGTCTGGTAAAGGAAAAAAGGCAAAGTATTCGGCTTTTTGACACGTTATGTGTTTTCGGAAGGTCTATTCTATCGTGGTGAAACCTTTGAAGAGGTCGACGAAGAGTTGGCACAACACTCGAGAGGTTTTCGTGTCTATATATGGCTACGAAATTAAAAATATCGATGAATGAAGATCAGAACGTTTTGAAATGCAACCAAAAAAAGATTTATTGTCATCTACTGCCACCAACAAAAGATGCAATGTTAAAGCACATTAAACAAGCAAACTTTCAGATGAAGATTTCGAAATCTGCTCTTAAACACAACACTGGTCTGTTGCTAAACAACTATAGTTGTATTGTTTAGAACGATTTGATCAGTATCAATTGGCTAGACCAACCACCAGCGTTAGATGCTTTAATAATTCTGAAGTGCTGTTCATTTAAAGCTGGTTGTGCCAACAACAGATGTTCATGTGTTCAACAAGGTTTATCATGAACAGATACCTGTATGTAATTGCTCGAAAGCTTGTAGATATAAGGATTATCAAAACGTTGATATTGCTAACGATGACGACGAATATGATGGAAAGGATGATAATGATAATTCGGTAGATGCAGGTAACCAAACTGATAATGATTCTATGGATTGACCTTCTGCGTGACCTTAACATGTAGTGATTCGGTTGTTAAAACAAATTAAAAAGATAGAGATCTAGAAACTCTGACAGTTTTGTGTGTTTAATATGTAAGTTATTTCATGAATATGATGTATAAATTTGTGACAGAATCGTGCATTTCTGGTTGCCTATGTATGTGTCTGACGTTGATTCTATGTTTTTGTTTCTTACCTTTAAATTGGTTTTTTCAACAGCCTTTCCATTGTAGTTACATTATGCTCTATGTTTCAATATAAAAAATATACCATTTTATCAAGAAAATTAGTACTTTTGCTTCTTTTCATTCAAAATCATGAATTTTGGAAATTACCCTCCCCCTTTTTTCTTGGACCTCTACGATTTAAAAATTAATTGAAAATTAGCCTGCGTTTTGATAAGATATGATCTGTTCCATTTAATAAAAAAGAATAGTCCTGAATTATTGGTTATTTTTACATTTTTCTGGAAATATGTGCAAAAATCAATTTTTGATATACCCTTAAATAAGTCCCCTTTTAACCCCTTTTGGACACTTTTTCAAAAGTCTTACACCTCTTAAAATATTCTTCATATATTACTCTTTAAATTTATACCAAAAAATTGCGGTACCTTGGGGTGTAACACAGAATTGAAATTTTGCCTTACCAGCTTATGGATTATAATGCTTCTGAAACAAACCAAAAAGACACCTAAAAAACGTTTGATCGTATGAATGTGAATATGTGTAGTTGATCGTTTTTAGCTGCATATAAAGTAATATAACAAAAATACTGAACTCTGAGGAAAATTCTTAATAAATAGTTTCAAAGCAATTGTCAAAATTCTAAACTCAAACACTTCAGACGAATATACAGCAACTGTCATATTCCTGACTTGGTGCTAGCATTTTCATATGATAAAACAAAAAAATAGATTACATATAACAAGTTATATCTAAAAAGTAAAGAACACTATACTTAAAATCTTTATTTCAATTTATTGTGTATTATAAGGTATACTTCAAGGCAACAGTAGTTTACCTCTGTTTCAAAGTCATCCATCAATCGATTGAGAAAGATAAAAATCTGGGTAATAAACTAAAACCGAGGGAAACACATCAAATATAAGAAGAAACAACGAAACAACAGAAACACTGACATGCAACAAAAGAACAATTGGCAATGCAAAATACACAAAAAATGACATATAAGAGAACAACTGCCATATGTTTGACTTGGTACAGAACATTTTAAGAAATCAAATGGTGGGTTGAACCTGCTTGTGTTTGATAGCTTTACCTCGCGCATTATGACTACTGTGGATTCATTTATTTTCGTCGTGGGTACTAATTTTCGTGGATACTTGATTTCGTGGTTTTGCCGATGTCTACATTCAAGCCTATAGCAACGTTGTTATTCGTTGAACAAATAATTTCATGGTTCGCCAGTACCCACGAAAGCCAAGATAATTGGTATCCCATAAATAATAATGAATCCACAGTATGTTAATATATATCGCTAATATAACAACCTTGAAAAAACGTTATTAGAAAGAGGACGAAATGTTCTTTAGTATACCCCTGGTTAATCAACTTCTTGCTCAGACACTTGTGACCCTTACAAGGTGTGAGTAGCAGTTGTTAGCTCTTGAATACCACTTGAGATAGGAAATGTATATCGGATATGCAGGTGAAGGTATATTTCTAACAAGATTGGAGAAATTTCTAGTTCTGGTGGATATTTTAATGGAACCCAATCAGAACAATTGGTTTGTAAATGGAAAGAACATCATTAATAAATCGGAGTGTGTAAATAAATAATCTGGTTTTTTTATCTTCTTGTTTTTGACAAGACCCCGCAGGAACTCCGCATCAAATGAAAATACCAAAAGTCGGTGAAAATGGATACGCAGTTCTCTCCCATAGGAATGCCGACAATTTGTTGATAATTCTACCTCCGAATTCAACAAATATGGGGTAAAGATGAAACTCTACAATTCTGATCGCTTGTTCCTCTGTGTCATATTTTTATTTCCCTCTTAACAAATTTAGAATATGCCGTGTACTATTTCAAAGCAATAGATTTATAGCGTATGCTTCCATTCTGATATTGAAAATTATTGTGGATTATTTCTTTTGGCGATCTTTCAATTTCATAAGGGAAATGGGAATCCAGGGTTGATTAAATTAAAAGTTTTGATATAATTTATTTCAGAGAAAGATCGAATTTCAAAATTGTCTAGAAGGTCTTTCAAATTTTTTTTGATAATCCACATATGGTTAATACTATTACGAGAGTAAACAGTTTCACAGTATTTCTGAAAAATCTCTTTCTCTGCACATATTATCTTTGTCATTCTAATGGACAATTCTTATTTGTCACATGCAGATGATCTGGCAATTTTCTGTTGTGTGTATGCATATTTGTGCAGTTTATTTATCCAATACAAACAAAGTAAGTCATCATTGACGATCAAAAAGTATATTTACAAAAATATCGAATTCCGAGGATTTTTTTAAACGGAAACTGACTTTTCAAATGGCAAACGAAAAAGCTCAAACACTTTGATAACAACTGTATAAAAGCATCTTAAAGACATTTTTCTACTTAACATCTTAAATATGATATGCCAATTGAATTTTTACACGGAGAGTCATAGAGACATAGAGTTTGGTATGCAGTTCCTGGTTCCTTATCAGGAAATTACGTCTTAGGTCATGTTATCATTTTAAAATGTTGCTTGGTTTCAATAACTCTAAAAGATATTAAAAATTTACGAAAACGTTTTTGCAGAATAATTGATTACAACATGTACAACGTGGCAAGATCATGTTTTGGTACGCTTTACGTAATTAATCATTTGAACCAGAAAGGGATATTTTATTATCATGAAGTACCCTTTATTCGATTTTTATGGTAAATTATATTTTGTGGATTCATTATTATTCGTTGGATTCCAATTTTTGTGGAAATTAAATGTTCAACGATTTACAAATTTCTGATTGTCATATACTAGTGTGCAAACGTCGGCAAAACAACGCAATGAAATATCGACGAACATGTAAGTTTCCTTTACGCATACAAATAAGTGAATCCGTTATATTTAAAGACATAGCATAATTAATTTGTGTTTTGGGAAACACTGTGAGATAAATAATCTGCTTACACCATAGCTGCTATTCTTGACTTTGATAACGCAATGATAAAAAGACTATCGATTTGATTAAGCAAAAACCTTTCGAAATTCTAGGTCCTCAATGCTTTTCGAATTTGTACTTTATTCCCGTATCCGTCTTTTTTCAGTTTGAATGCTTCTACACTGGTAGTTTTGGGGCCCTTTTTAGCTTGCTGTTTGATGTGAACCAATGTTCCGTGTAGACGACCATACTTGGACCTATAATGGTTTACTTTTATGAATTGTGACTTGCATGGAGAGTTGTCTAATTGACTCTCATACCACATCTTCCTATATCTATTTACGTCACTGGCGCTTTAAGTGGAAGAGCGCGTCTTTCTTACAACATAGTAAACCTGGTATCTATAGTGAATATATTTACAACCACTGGGTTTTAGGCACTGCTGGTGGAGCTTTCATCCCAGATAGTATCACCAGCCCGGTGTAAGTACGCTGTGCTGACATTAGTTATCATGGTAAAGGTCAAAATAATAAACTAGCTATTTACTAAACATTCAAATTTTCGGTATACTAAGGATTTCCTACCCCAGACAAGCATATATTACATTGATTAGTATTGTTAAGACTAAAACACGTATTTGGCGTACACCACTTACAAAATATAGTGCTAGTATTTATGGCGAGGTTATTCACTGGGTCGATGTAACTGCTGGGGAAGATTTCTTCATGAGAAAATCAATGGTGTGTGTAATGTTCTCTAGACAAAAAAAATCTGCTTTAATGTTCATATTGTCTTGAGACAGGCATTAGATACACTAAGATCAACCATCTTATTTCTTAATCAAACAAACAAAAAGTACAAGCGTCTTATAAGTAGTCGTAACCAAATTTTAATATAATTGTTTAAATAGCCGAAATAATCATTGGTACATCAAGCTGATTCCAACACTATAGTTTAACGTAAAAATGATATTGAAAGCTTGATACTATTTGTAATACAAGATACAATCACATGTAAACTTACGTGCATCCTTTGAGTGTATCTCAAACAGCTTTACTGTTATAGCAATAATTGGGATAAAAGGTTTTATTATTTATTTTTGTACATCATCTAGTATTTTATAATTAAGATTTAAATTAATATATCTTTAAAATTACTGTACACTTGTTTATATATTATGGGTATGGTCGGAAGCGAGCGCTTTAATTGGATTTCATAAATATTCTTATTCTTATTCTTATTCCTATGCAATTAAACTTTAGGAGGTAAAATTGAGAATGGAAATGAGGAATGTGTCAAAGAGACAAACACCCGAACATAGAAAAAACAACAGAAGAAGGTCAAGACAGGTCTTCAATGTAGCGAGGAATTCCTGCACCCGGAGGCGTCCTTCAGCTGGCTCCTAAACAAATATATACCAGATCAGTGATAACGAACGGCATACTTATTTCCATTTTGTACACAAGACTAAAATTAAAATAATACAAAACTGACAAGGCCAGAGGCTCCTGACTTGGGAAAGGCGCAAAAATGCAGCGGGGTAAAACATGTTTATGAGATCTCAACCCTCCCCCTATACCTCTATCCAATGTAGAAAAGTAAACGTATGCATTCTACAAATGTATTTTCTTTTTTCACTCGTTCGCAACAATATATATTTTTAATGGAAATAAATACTTTCAGATGTTAATATATGATTTTAATCAACAATATCAAAATGCTAGTGATTTGGCTTTCGGAAGCAACCGTTTTTGAAACAATCGTCAGAAGGCATGTTTATATCTACCAAAACAATCCAATAACAAAATCGGAAAAAAAATTGTAATACCCCCTTATCAGTCTATGGAAGGTGCGATACGATAAAAACTTTTCGTATATCAATGAACGATATTGTCTTATATCAACGAGTTGCATTGTGGAAAATCTCAGACGAATGTTTACATTTTTATGAAGGAACGAAGATTTCTCGGTATAAAGTAATGATTCTTTTCTTAAAACAGGATGACATTTAAAACGACATACGTCTGCTGTATAATTTCCATGAATTATTTTATATAATAACAAGCAAGGTGTATTTTAACGAGAAAATTAGATTGTTGAATAAATAAAACATAATTGCACGATGTATCATTTGTAGGTGAACACATTCAATTAAAATCATGTAGCAAATTCAGTGGAATCAGTTGAAATGAATTCAATTGTTTACTAAGCCAAAATCACCTATAAGTCAAAGTAACTGCTATATTGTCTAATATCAATGCCATGTTTTTCTTATATCATAGCGATACTTTTTTTATATCAAAAATGTATGAATGCGATACTTTTCTAATATAACTGCTATAGTTTTCTAATATAAAACGAATACGAGGAAACGTCACAAGGAATGTCAAGAAAACTGCAAACATAATTCACAATCTTAGTTCATGACTGGCTTTATGTTTTAGGATCAATATCACTAAAATTTCGTTTCTGCAACAAAGTTAACGCTTAGATGGACTTATCTTTTCGAAAATGTTGCTTGACCCTACTGTTAGTTGAAAGTGTTAACAACCTGTTCAGTCGATTGTTTTGTATAATCACATGCTTTAACCCACAATTTCTATTTTAAGTGATGATATAATGGCGGAATTTGAATGCGGTTGTAAATAGTCTACCGACCTATTAGATTCTAATATAGGTCCAGTGGCGGATCCGGAGGGGGGTCCGGGGGTTTGAAACCCCATTTTTGGCCGATCACTGCATTTGAATGGGGACATATGGTTGAACTCTCTTTATCCTTGGTTTGAAACCCCTTTTAAAAACGGCTGAATCCGCCCTTGAGGTCTCACTCCTATAGCCTATTCACATGGGTAATATCGAAAAAAAAATATCAGTACTTAAAAGAAAAAAAAACATTCATTCAAACAATCTTATTCAATACAGCTCCAAATAACAATGAATATCCAAATGGTAAAATAAATATTCCAAACAAATTAAAATGTACAAATGCTGATGTCCCGAACTTTGAAGATACCAACTGAGTAGCCTCAGACTATAGATTGAACAACTTCAGATCGAACGAAAATCAAAAATCTTGTGAAACAGAAAATGTATGTATTATCAACATGGACGCTTATTTACGGATTTAGCTATACTTTTTGGACCTTTTGGATTATAGCTCTCCATCTTTTATATAAGCTTTGGGATTTCAAATATTTTGGGAACCAGCATCACTGAAGACACTGCATTGTCGAAATGCACATCTGGTGCATGAAAATTTGGACCGTTAATGTTATTACTACCACTGGGTCAATGTTTCTGCCGGTGGACTGTTAGTTCCCGGAGGCATCACCAGCCCAGTAGCCAGTACTTCGGTACTTGCATGTAAATACGGATTTTGGGGTTATTTAAACTTTCTGTAACAATTTTTTAGAAATCATGATAAATTATGGAATGTACATGTATCTCCCTCATGCAAAGCTCTGATTCTTTTCACGGATTTGACTATACTTTTTGGACTTTTTGGATTATAGATCCTCATCTTTTATATAAGCTTTGGATTTCAAATATTTTGGCTACGAGCATCGCTGAGAGACATGTATTGTCGAAATGCGCATCTGGTGCAGGAAAATTGGTACCGTTAATGTTTTTACATCGCGACCACCGCGAGAACATTCCGCTGTATTGTTGCCACAGATTTGACCTTAGTTTTTGACTAGTAACCGATCGTATAAATACGCTAACCTGTCTTAGTGCAAAATAACAATCCGTATCGCTTGTTATAAATTCATTTCTACAATGAATACTAAAAACAAATGTTTAGAAAACAAATAAATAAGATGTAAATGTCTGTTGACGTTAAAAATAAACTCATCATAGATATTAGGACTAAATTTTGTATATACGCCAAACGCGCGTTTCGTCTACAAAAGACTCATCAGTGACGCTCGAATCCAAAGATGAGTACATATTTTCTATATTTAAGAAATTATTCAGGGAAGTCATAGATTGTTGGAAATTTACACATGAATTGGGCCGTGATATTCGAATTTTATTCTGTTGATTTCTCTGAGCTCTTGTGCATTACTTCTTTTTATGATGCATCTGAATAAGAATAACATTTTTTTTTTATTGCACTTTTTAAAACAATAAAATCGGCAAATAGGTTCCAATGCATGTAGATTTACGAGGGAAGTATATTGTACATAACAGACATTATAATGTTTACCTCTGAGTCTGCGTTAAGTATAGATCTATCGATAATTTTGTCACAGTGTTGTTTACAAAGCGAAAGAAGCACGTCATACTAGAATTATAAATTAGATCTTTCAGTGCTGTTTATTTGGTATTTTTATTGACGTAATCGTTCTTGTACCATATTAATCTGTCGTTATCGTTAAAGCTTTAGAAGTGTGCTAGTTTATATTGCACTGTACAAAAGATTCAGCACCCAAATGACGTTTTTGGAGGTCTGGAAGGCAGTTATTTATAGGGGATATTTTAAAGATTTATATATATAAGAAGATGGTGCATGATTTCGAATGAGACAACTTTCCACAAAGTATAATGATTTGTTTCAAGTAAACCATTATAGATCAAAGTAAGGCCTTAAACACGGAGCCTTGGCTCATAGCAAACACCACGCTTTATAGGAACAAAAAAACATTACTAGTGTTAAACCATTCAATCTGAACTAGAACAGTATGATTCATCTTTGTCACAAGTTAGTTTCATTGTTATCAATAAAGAAAGTCTTACATGCGTGCATTGCAAGCATATCAGATACATATTATTTCGGCGCATCCATTATAAAATTGCTAAAAGTTAATGTTATATAGTATGTGAACAATAATTAGATACTTAGCTATTTTATTACGACATTGTTTATTAAACCCCATCGGTACTTGCATTCTTATATTTGAAAATGGTGGACTGAACCTGGTTTTATAGCGCTAAACCTCTCACTTGTATGACAGTCTCATCAAATTCTGTCATATTTACAACGTTTCGTTAACAAAACTGACATAATGGGTAAAATTGTAAAAATATGGGTACAGCAGTCAAATATTAATACTAATAAATACTAATATTGATATAACAAAACCATCGCTATGATATTTTAAAAGTATCGCATTGATATTTTAAAAGTATCGCATGGCGTATTTATGTATATAAGAAAAACACAGCACTTCAAATTTTACACGGACATACACTTAAGTTTCTAGCTAACTTCTGAATGTATATTTAGACTCAATTGTTGTTTATATTTGAACAATAAGTTTAGAAGTTAGTATTTTCTTAATTTTTCGTTGCCAAAAACAACGTTTCCGCATGAAATGTCTGCATGTTTACCTTCCATAGACTGCTTATATTTCCTTCAGGAACCAAATTCAAATTTTTATTTGAGGTTTTAAACATGCTTTATCAAATACTAGTTATGTAATTAAGTCTTTTTAGTATGCAAACAATTCGCATTTATATTTCAATCACATAGTTGCATTTATTCGGTTAGTTACTCATTTAATAAGATTAAAATCGAATGAAGAAATGCTGACAAGTTGAAAAATCTTGACAAAAGATAAGTTATTTAGAGCAGTTTATATAATCGGCAAAAATATGTAAATTTTTGTTACATAACTCCTGACATAAATTTTAGGGCCTGTGAACTGAAACTTCACGGGTAATAAAACATGTCAAGAAGCCTGGTCACGGTATATTGATGCCTGTATAAAAGAGAATCCACTGCGGAGGGGATTTAAAGATAAGGATTCCTGCCTTGAATTCCAGTTCCAGGTAAACGTTCAGCTAGCCATTTGGTAAGTCTTAATAACGGACAAATAAAAATAATTATTAACTGAATATTACTTAAATGTTTAATTAAATATTTTAACAAAGAGATAAAGGTGAAAACACGAACGATTAAGAAAGATTTAATGACCATTTAAATTTCTGAAATGTCGGAACAATAAAAAGCAGTGTTCTGTTACTGCTTAAACAGTCGTTCAATATAAACATCGCGACCGCAAACAAAACCGATAAACGATATTCCAATATTAATGGTTGTTACATAATTTTTCATCGGTTTAAAGTAAAGTTATTTTATCGTCAAGTAAAATCAATTTATCGATCTTTTTACTTTTTGTGCTGACATGAATTGTTATTGATATGGTTATATTTATAAAATTACTGTTAACATTTTTTTGAATTTTTTGAAATACTAAGGCTTTTCCACTTCAGGCATAGATTACCTTGCTGTATTTGGTAAAACTTTTAGAAATTTTGGTCCTCAATGCTCTTCAACTTCGTACTTTATTTGGCCTTTTTAAATATTTCGGATTCGAGCGTCACTAATGAGTCTTTTGTAGACGAAACGCGCGTCTGGCGTATATACTAAATTTAGTCCTGGTATGTATGATGGGTTTATTTGAAATACGAAAATCGCCTTAAGTAATGTAGTTTTCCATGTGACTTTTAAAAGTGCCTACCTATAAGTTTTATCTTTTTGTAACACAGGCATTTTTCTGTTATATATGTTCCCATTTTATATAGCCAGAACAAGAATTGTTATTGACAATGAAAAGAGAAAGACTTTCAAAGACTTTGTTTTTTTCCCGATTTTACCTAGTCTTTATCATTCAAATTGGAAAATGAGATAAAAAATAGTTTTTATATATCAAAAATACACATACAAACGTTGATTAGTAATTAACATGATCTTCATAATTGCAAACAACTGTATAAATATAGCAGGCAATTACGGAATAAATTAAAGGAAATTTGTACAACATCGTATGCTTCCAAAAACATGGAATTGATAAACTGATAAAAAAAAACTCATCATAGATACCATGATAAAAATAAATATTAGACGCCAAACTCGCATCTGCAATGAAAAAGTTAAAAAGTCCAAATAAAGTACGAAAGTGAAAAGCGACATGAAATTCCGCAAAATTTTCAAACATAGCTATGGGTATCTATCCTTAAAGATCCTCAGTATTTCAAAACGAAATCTATGCGTGGTAAACATTTCTTTTAAAGTTTTGAAAATGAATCTTATTCTATGTATTAACACGTTCAAGTTAATACAAAAACGCAATTACTAAATACGTTCTCTGCTACACATTTGACTTTCAAACAATTTGATTTTAAATATTTTTGTTCAATAACGATTACTTTACAGTTATAGAGATGTGTTTATGCTTATGAACACAAGTTAACCTTACGTTTGTCTTCCTTTTCTATCCCAACAATTATGCACGTAATTGTCATTATCTTTCTTATATTTTATTTTTCTTGTATTTAAATATAAAATCATTTCTCCAAGTTTTACTTTTAACTTTTTTTATGTTTCGGGATTTTTCTGCCCTACCATACCGGTAATTTGCTATGGCCGTAACCCATACTTATAATACATACTTAATTCTGAAAATGTCCATCAACAATACTTTTTTTCAGTCCCTTCTGCTTAAAACTAGCAATAGGGATAAATTTAAAATTTCCATCCTGGTATCTACGATGATTAAAATTGAGAATGGAAATGGGGAATGTGTCAAAGCGACATCAACCCGACCATAGAGCAGACCACAACGGAAGGCCACCAATGAGTCTTTATGTAGCAAGAAACTCCAGCACCCGGATGCGTCCTTCGGCTGGCCCCTTCAATTATATGTATACTAGTTCAGTGAAAATGGACGTCATACTAAACTCCGAATTATACACAAGATACTAAAATTAAAAATTACAAAACTCACAAAGGCCAGATGCTCCTGACTTGGGACAGGCGGAAAATTGCGGCGAGTTTCTGAGTTTCTTTACACCTACTAGGTCGGGGATTCTGGAAGTGGATTTTTTTTCCCCCGAGGATATCACCAGCCCAGTAGTCAGTACTTCTGTGCTAACATAAATTATCATAAATATGGTCATAATTACAAATAAACTGTTTACAAAATTTCGAATTTTTGAAATACTAAGGCTTTTTATACCTCAGGAATATATTACATTATCTGTAATTAGCAAAACTTTTAGGAATTTTGGTCCTCAATGATCATCAACTTCATACTTAATTTGACCTTTTCAACTGTTTCTGATTCGAGCTTCAATGAATAGTCTTTTGTAGACGAATCACACGGTTGGCGCTAACACAAAATTTATATCCTGGAATCTATCATTACTTTATTTAGATATATTTGATTCATTTTTTTATAGGATTGAAAAAGCCTTGTTATGAAGTTCTATACCATGTCTTCGAAAGTTGTCACTGCAAAGGAGCAATTGGGTGCTACTCTCAAAAGATATGGTGCCATACAGATACTTCTTGGCCTAGGTTGTTTGATCATGGCATTCGTTTCAATTGGAATCGACAAGAAATCTTGTGACAACTTAGGGAAGAAAGGTATATCTTCTTTCTCCTGAATATCATAATAATTGTTGTATATTACATTAGTTGATCGCTGTATAGTATTTAAACAAATGTATAAATGAAAATTGAAGGGAGATTATTTTTTTCGCCACTGCGCTTCGGTAAAAATAAGAAAATTAATCATCGCTTTTTTTTTTCTTTAATAGTACAATACATTCAGAATAATACGATTTTTAAAGTAAAATGCGACAAGGTAATATCTGCCATAATTTGAACTCCCATTTTAAATTTTTTATATGAATTAAACAGGATTTTTTTTAACTAAATTTTAAAATTTAAAATTGCATTTTAGTCTTAAATGACAAAATTGCAATAATAATTGCACTCAATAATTTTGGAACTTACAGTATTCAGTATCTATCATCATGCTCTATACAGGGATTCAGAACACTAGAAATGTTGTTCAATAAATGCGATAGATGGCTCTCGACGTACTAAATGTTAATATGCAAACATGAAGATAAGTTATATCCCACCGATAATTATTTTTTCAATCCTACAAATAATACGTTGCATTTTGGTTTTTTTTATAGAAATTGTTATCAAAAATGCCACTATACCTACCTTCACGTTTGATAAGAAAACCATCATGCTTGGACTGGATGGAGGATCCGTGGTGTCTGCTATTTGGGTAAGTTTAGAAGTATTTCTAATTAGCAAACGCCAAATTTGCAATTACAGAAATGTTATAACAGAATTATTGTTAAGTACACCAAGACAGTTATATTTTTGTGTTAAAAATAATTAATAAAAGCTGTGTTTTGCCAAAAAAAGATATCAGTACATATGAAATGTTCATAGAAACAGAAACACAATTTTTCATATTTGTATTTAATATTTCTTTTGGTATTATTATTATTATTATGATTATTATTATAATCATTATTATTATTATTATTATTATTATTATTATTATTATTATTATTATTATTATTGAATTTGTATTAAAGGGAAATTCAGCGCCTAATTGTGAGAACGCATTTTTTTTATATAAATCTTCTAACCAAGATGATAAGAGACGGAGGTTCTGATGAAAAAAATTATCCCAGATAGTGGGTTTATGTATATGATGTTTGGGAAAGGTTGCCAACTTTTGTAAATCGTAATCCTAGGTGAACAATAATTTGTCAAGAAATGTATAAATGTGTTATTTTCTATTCATTATAGGTTGTTGTCACAGGAATTGTCCCAGCTTACATGGCAAGAAATGCAGACTACAGCTTGATAAGAACTGTAAGTTATTGTAATTCATAGATAATTTCCTACTAGGAAAATAAAAAAGTATTAGATTATAAAATGTAATGTGACTAGTAATGCAATTACAACTCTCCAATTAAACCAATTGGTGTAGAAGTAAGCCAGTATAGGTAACAGTACGGCAATGACTTATTCCCTTACCTGATATCAAGCATTTCAAGGACTCGAAATGACCAATGTAAACTATTCAAAGGAAAACACTAACGGCCAAATTGATTTACCACACAATAAATGAAAAGCAGGTATGATCAACATTACCTAATGAAAACCACTAAATAACAGGCTCGTAACTTAGTGCATCTTATACATGTCTAAATTTTTTTAATATATATTTTGATAAATCAAATCTTGTTTTTTGATAAATCAAATATTGTTTAATCTCGTGGTTTAAATCACTTTAATTAAAATTTTCGTCACAAAAATAGGAGGGAAAATATAAATGATATGTCTTTACTGTTTGCCTATTTGATGCTAAGAGCACTGAAAAAATCAGCCAACACGAATATCAAAAGATACATTTGACTTTTCTTTCTTTTTTTATAGAAAGTGGTGTTCATGGTATTTAGCATTATGGCGACATCATTGTTCGTACCCATTATTATTGGTGCAGCAGCAACTAACTATATACTGGTAAGTTCAAACATATTTCCCAATCTTAACAGTCATGGCATTTAAATGGGTTTTTTTTAAAGGCATAAAACATTATAGTATTTAAACTGTTTGTCATGCAATATCATTATTTATAAGTACATTTCTAAAAAATATCTTACTTCCTTGCAACTCTCTGTGGAAAACTAAACGAAACATGAACATTTTAATATTATTTAACTTGTCAATATATCATCAACTTTACTTTTCTTATATACCAAAGCTTTTAAGAGTTTCAAACAGAATATATGTCAAAGAGTTCTAGTCCAATCTTAATGTACATATTTTTCATTTTTAAATAATTCGCCCAAGCCGATAAAAAGTATTGAATAACGTCCATTGACCTATAAGTATCTACTTTTTATACATAATGACATGGATAGAAAGTTTTCTCATCGACACTCATCATGCTCATACTACATTTTTTTTTATCTTATATTGAATGCAGGATTTCTTACATTTTTCTGTGTATTTGCAAACCATTTGTATTTCTATCATTAGTTTCCATACGTGTTGGAATATTTGTGTCTTCATTTGTTTTTGTTTTTGTCTTACTTGTAGCGTGATAGCCACATGGAATTGCTTGTCATAACTGGCCTTATATGCCTTCTAGAATTCCTTGTGTCTTTTGCTGCGTCACTCTATTGCTGTGCATCACCATGGGCTCCATGCAAACTAGCGGTATGATTAATTTATTTTATAATAAAATTGAGAAGGGAAATTGGGGAATGTGTCAAACAGACATCCACTCGACCATAGAGCAGACAATGTTTGTGTGTTGATGGATAATTTCCTTTAAACAACTTCATTTTAAAAAAGACGGATAATATTCGAACTTTTTCGACAAGATTTTTTTCATCATTTGATCTACATAAAATGTAACATGTTTCATGTATTTATTATGTTGCATCTATCCTAAATAATACTGTACAATTTAACCGACCTTTCCCGTTACTCTATGCGTTTAGATGTATTATGTATTTTGACAACTTAATCATTTCGAAATGTTTTACCACCAAAACCAATGTGCTAGTTATAGTTAAAAATACAAAAAAGAAAATACGAAAGCTGGTTAATTCGTCTTAATGTAATCTTTCAAATCTTGACGAAGAAACTAGAATTCATACCAAATAATAATGGTTGTTTGTATTGCTAACTTGAAAACATGAACGAATGACCATTTTCGATCTTTATATATTTTAGAAGAAAGACAGAGAACTTAGAAGTGAGCAATTCATTGACAACGAGAAGCAAATGACAAAACTAGAACTTCCAGAATATAAACCATAATCAAGCTATTTCCAAATAGACTATACAAAGACTGCAAAACCTATCATGATCTTTTATTAACCAAAGCACTGCTTTTGTATTACTTAGTTTACTTTATGTCTAATCTGTCTTAAAGGATTTAAAAACAAAAAATGGGTAAGCTTCAGTTTTTTTAAATATTCTTATATTCTTGTAATCAAAATTTAAATAAAAAAATTTTTTTTTACGTGTGTATCATTGATCACTAACTTAAATAAATAAATTTTCTTGAATCAAAATAGGAAATGACAAAAACAATCCATTGACTATTTTATCAAGTATTTCTACTGCATAGTATATTAAACTTTGAGAATTTGGAAGAAACAAAAACATAGGTGTTCATATATTCCGTTATCTGCTTAACACTGATATATAATCAGATTATATAAACCTTTAACATACAATTATATGATTATTTACATATATATTTGTCTAAATATAACTATCTAACAAAATTATATATAATTTTTATTCCTTTCGACATATAGAGTATAATATAGTTTAAATACATGCCTAAGATTCTCCATGCTACTGTTAAGTATGAATCAAGTATAAAAGAAAATAGACTTAATTACAACCAAAAACAATGAAATCTTCAGAATTGTTTATTGTCGGCAAGACTAATACAGGTACTAAACGGTAAAGTAAATAAGGAACTCTACGTCAATTTGTAACAATGATGGAATTTAAATGAATTTTTGTGTATCAGGGAAATCAGATGGAAAACAACAGGGACTTGTTTGTACTTTAAATGTAATTTTGATTTATATTTCTGTATATTCATATCATAAGAAGACTAGATGTGCTTGCTTGTAATAATAAATTTTTATTTGAAATTTGTTGAGTATTTTGTAAGTTCCCAAAATAACATTCATTCTTCTTTGAAAACTATATAAGGCATTGGGATACATATATGCATGTTTTGGAGTATTTTATCTCATGGCTCTAATGTCAGCTTTACACAACAAAAAAGACAACACGAGTCACAATTGCATCATTTTTTTTAAATGTATTAATCGAGATATAAGGAATATTTCAATGCAAATAATCATTAAATTACTCCAACCTGCACTTGAACGTCCTTAGTTATGTCTATTTATTCCTTTTGAAATGAATTTGATCGAATATATATAGAGAGAATAAATATATATTGTCTCGAAAAACTATTTGCACGTGGCTTCAAAACAAGTAGGGGCCTCGTTGACCGAGTGGTCTAAGTAGTTACTAATGCAATCACTAGCCAGTCAACACTGAGGTTGCACTCGACTCCAATCTTAATTGACTAGGATTTTCAGATTTCCTATCGAAGGTCGGTGGTTTTCTCCGGGCACTCAGGCTTCCTCCAGCAATAAAAACTGGCCGCCACGAAATAGCCCAAAAGCGGTGCTTAAAAGTGGCGTTAAAACACAAAAAATCAAAATCAAATCAAAACAAGTAGAATGCAAGGATGTGCCGACCATTTATATCCTGTTTCGATCATATTACAAATAAAATTTATATTTCGAGACAATTCATGGTTATTGTCTTTATACTTCGATGCATTCAACTGTTGAACATCAATGCAATTTGACTGCGAAAACTAACACAGTTGCAGTATAAATCAATTTTCATTTCTTTTAATCTGTTTATTGTAACTTGCTTCGTGCAACTCAATGGGTGTCACTAAAATAACATAATTTGGAGCCCCTGCGATTTATTCACCTCATGTTTACATATATATCCGGATTCCTGTTGTTTAATCTTTCGTTTCTGTATAATGTGCTTTGAGCTGTTGTTTTTCTCTATGTCGTTTTTGTCTCTTGGCGATCTTATCCTACGACTTATTGCATTTGTTTGCACGCTTTGTGCCGTTTTACAGCTTTATGTTATGGTGTGTATGAATCTAATTCTGTTATGTCACCATCGTCAATTTTGCTGAAATATTCAGAACTACATTAAACATGTTATGAAGTGGTTTTCAAGCTTTGTACTTTTAATTTCTATATATAACATAATTATTACATTAGTATTGAGGAATATCATGCATTGCTTGGGACAAGATTCCTCAATGTTGTGTAATAACCACAGGCATTTGTTATATTTCGATTTCACAGTTTTCTACCCCACTCAGACTTATCATGCCGTAAATCTAAATTGATTTATAACACGCCTACATTTGTTGTCGGAATCATTCGTAGTAGCCTCTCCAAGTATGACAAACGTAATCATTTCGACTACCCTGCCGATAGGAAATATTTATCAGAAAAAGGTTTATGAAAAGCATAACTCTATTCTTTCCGAATCCACAAAAGTGTGAAACTCAAACAGGAACAAACATTTCATATATTTACCGAAGGAGTACCTTACACATCATTTAAAACAACTATCAGTAATTGGACAAAAAATCAAAACTTTGGCCTGTTGTCAAAAAAATTAACAAAATAAGCTGTTTTTACTGTATTTATATATCTGACCTTTCCATATCGGCCCGGGTATCATTCCTCGATACTTATCAGCCCTCTAAAATTGACGGAAGAAATCGTTATGCTGTGCCTATATTATGCAAAATTTACATTTACAAACAAATCCTTAATAATAGCTATAAGCAAAGCTACGTGTATCAAGGATTTATATAGTAAGACTTTATAAATACTTGTACGTTCTTACTAAGCGAAAATTCTCATCGGATATTCTTTCAGATAAGATTTCGAATACTTACATGTTGGGATTGTTAGTTCGAAGAGTAATATCAAGAAATTTTATAGAATCGAGGAAAATATTTGGAAGAATGACTCGTTCTTATCAGAGGGTGGTAACAGGAGGGGGGGGTCTCAACACGGAAGGACATGAAATAAAAATCGTAATAACGAAGCACGAGAAACAAAATCGAAAATTTTAAAGAAAAAAGTACTAAAAGTTATTGATCAACCGTTCTTGGAGATCATGCAGTCACTATTAAAGGACATGAAGACCCTGCGGTCACATTCAAGCGTCCACCAGTTGCATCTGATTTGAAAAAAATATATATTATTTTTATTAATTTGATGGACTTCATTACATACCATACATATACAATAGAATAGATATTTAAGTACTTATAGGCTATTAACGAAGAGGGCAATCAATATCCTGGGAACCAGTATGTATGTAATGGTAGATTCCTGCGTTATTCGGAGCACCCTTCGAGAGATACGAGGACATAAGACATAATTTATTTAGAATCTGTATATGCAGTACAATTAAAAACATAAGCTTTGAAGACCTTTAAAAACCGACACAACAAGCAAAACAAACATATCAAGTCATGCACACATACAATGAAACATAGAAAGCAAGAGGTCATATTAATATGTATACATGCAACACAAACGTTCTCTAAAGCATCTAAAACACAAACACTGAAGCATGCACTTATCAAGGTACTGCAGAATCCGAATCCGTGTACACTCTCTTTCAGGATTAATGGAGATTTGTCACTAACGTATTAACAACAATCTTTACAAGGACAATCCCCACTCCAACACAAAAGGAAGAGATAGGACACCGGGGAGACTGGTATTATGGTGGAGAAAGCCGAAGTACTCGGAGAGAACCACTGGTACACTCGACGGGAACAGACAAACAGAAGAGATATCAGCTGATTGATCTCAAGGGCAAAGTAAGGGGCAACTTTGACCTACCGGGCCCCCAAAGTATCCTTTCTAGTATAAACTTCGGCCTTGGTACAAGAGAAATTGGTGGGAGGGTGAAAATCACCCTTCCAAATTTCCAGCGCCCCAAGTCAGATTTGAACCCGGGACCTTCAGCACTGTAACCATCGGTCGTAACCACTAGACCACGAAGCCACCAGTTCATTAATACATAATTAAAAACAGTATTAGGGCTGACTTTGAATTAGTCCCGGTTTACTTTTTAATCAAATGCGGGACAAGCACGAGAAATTAAGAGTATCGACATGAAACACGGAAAATAAATATGGGGAAACACAAAGCACGCACATCAAACCAATCTATACTGTTTATGTAGTAAGTGAATAAAAGGTAATCAGAATTGCGAAAAACACCTGTTGATAGGAGTGACCAGAACGAAATACCAGAGTTTACTCTCAGTAACTGCAAGCATCGTTGGTACACTTTTTTAAAAGATGTATCTTATGGTTTAAGTTTCTTATAGCGATACTTAAATGACTATACAGTTAAGTGTTTTACTCAAATTCGTGTTATTTTATTTGAGAATTCTATTCATTGTATCAAGAAAGAGCGATAACGTATCACTGTATTGCTAGATTATTGTCGTCTACTCTTAACCTGTCAGGATATAAACATTAAACTTTCACTAGTACATGGAAGCAACTTCGAGTATTTCCAATATTTTTCCGAACACAAGTCATAACAAAGATTTATCCCAAAAACATTGATATCCAAAAAAAAAAACGAAAACATTATTTGAAATTTTCAAGTTTAATCATCATCGTTTTTCCGACAGTTTGTTTTCCTGTATTAAATTTTCATAAGAAGTCAGCAAAGGAGACATGTTAAGTTATATGTGTCCTTATTTGGATCATATTAAATTTTCGAGAGAATGTTTTTGTTCTAAACACGTATGTCAACATATTCCATAATAATATATAGGATCATTGTAACGTCAAGAGCGGATATGATATAAGATCATATCTCGATAATGTCTGTAAAAGGCATCAGATTCAGAATGTTTGTTTGTGAATATAGTTTTATGAAAACTATCATTGAATTGATTGTTATCTGCCATACTTCTTGTGTTTATTTTTACTGCCTCAAAAATGTAACTAATATAAAATATGTTAAAACGAAATTTCACCAGTATGACATGTAATAAATTATAAAAATTTAACATCTTGTATTTACATATTATCCACACTTTATTGCTTAAGAAATTGAATTGAATTTCATCTTTTTGAAATTGTAGGGTACATTTCATATTTGAAATGCATGAGCGCTAGATAATACACATCAAAAAGGTTATTGAGTTGACTTTCGCTTAATTAACCATGCTATCTTTTAAACAACGTACATGTTTAAAATGCAAATTTCTAAAGCAGATATTATGATACTATGTTCACCTCCATATCTAAAAAGTAATCAATTGTATCTTATATTAAATACATATCTATACTATTAAACAAGAAAACCTCATTTTGTGTGTCGCTTCTCTTCCTTCCGCAATGAATAAATCATCATGCCTCTGTGTCCTATAGGTACCATGCATAGTCGCATTTGTTATCCATTCTTATGATTATTCAGTTTGCGTTATTTTGGGAGAAAAACGAAAAAAAAGGCGTCCGGATAGTTAAGTCAGTTAGTTTTAAGTCAGACTACACTTCCGGTTTGCGTTTCTGTATAGCTTTGAACAAATATATACTGTAAATAAGGTGTGTTTGCTTTCTGCTATCATTTTCAAATTTGCTATCCACGGCGGTCACATAGTTTTTAAATAGAGAGGGTATATATAGTATATCAATGACCGTCGTGGATCGATGAGTGGACTGTAAATTGATAGTGGAGGGCAGGTGCACTTTATTTATAGTAATGCATGTTCATAATATACAGATAAACGCTATCATTATTGAAATTAATGGAAAACAAAAAAATGGGAATTTTGGAAATAAAGGAGCAGACGGGCTAGAAAAACAATTGTCCTGTCCCAAAGTACCTAAGACATTGATACCTTTTCTGAAATTCTCCAGTCATAAAATCTTTTATAAAAATTCATCGGGTTACTAAGTATATTAAATAGAGAGGGTCTATATCATACATCAGTGACCGCCGTAGATTGATTAGTAAGCTTTAAGATTGATATTAAAAAGGAAACACACTTAATTCATAGTAATGAATATTCATAATATACTAAATGTTTGTTCATATTGAAATTAATAGTAAACAAAAAAAATGGGAATTTTTGAAAAAAGGAGGAGGGGTAGAATCCCCATGCAAGTACCTATGACTTTTGATACCTTTCCTGAAATTATTTTACAAAAAATTCTTCCTACAACACTACATACTTTCAACCAAGCTGTAAATGATCGCGATTTCGCGGGTGTGTCCTAGTGATATTTAATGGTATTCCATATTATCAAAGAAGATATGTATCCCACATTCGACTTCATATTATTGAAAATTAATGAAAAAAAATATTATGTAGTTAAAAAAATATATATAGTTTTTGTGTCTTTATTTGAAAAATAACACAAAGCACATTCTGTCTTGAAATTCTTGGTATATATTTTTGAATACTGGAAAAGTTTTTCATTCTTAAGCATTATTTCTGGAGGGAATGAAATAAAACATACATTTTAAAATTAAACCACCAAGAATCTTTAACTCTTCAATCTTAAATTGATAAATACAAATCTACTGTTTAATGAGAACAAAAAATTATTCTTGTAGGTTTGGTATTATTGAATTATTTGAAATTATAATCAACAACCATATAATGTTCATATTGCAAAAAACACTTTTGGTTGTTATAGTGACGAAACGAAATCGGTGACCCCTAATTTTTTCATAATATTTCATTTCTAAAATTTTGAAATACCCTTGGTAAAAATTTTTATGACAAAATCACTGGTAGAAATTAATACTTTAATAGGCTGTTTGGTCTGAAAATACGTTACAACTTTCCCCAAGACGTCGTGATATCCATAAACTATTTCATTTAAGACGATCAGGTTCCTCAAATGACGACAAAAAGTTTGAAAACTCTTCCTGTTTTTATCTTTTGTTTTCAAAACAATCGAATAATCATGTGATTATACAACCTTGAACTTTAAAGTGTTTGGTTATACTCCAGAAAATTGTTTCACAACCACTCTTAAATATGCATATAGTATTTTATAAGTTATTAAATGTCTATTCTTGTTTACATGTACGTTCAAAGTACATTTTTATTTTATCTTATTTTATTGGCATATCTGTTGACCAAAATGTTGACTATTTTTATTGGTTTGATATGTAATATGTAAACATTTTTGGATTCGAGCGTCACTGATGAGTCTTTTTTAGACGAAACGCGCGTCTGGCGTAAGTACAAAAAAATATCCTGGTATCTATGATGAGTTTACTTATAGTTGCTTTCTCATTGTGTATATTACAATAGATCGTCCTTCTTAAATTAGACGCGTAATCTCTATCGTAAACATATGTAGTTGCAAGTGTATTCTTTTTATTTCTATCATCAACGAATCTTATGATTCCTGTTTTTTTCTATTTAACATGTAAATGAAACTAAAGCGCAAATATTATACCTGTCATTATTGTTCCGGGCCTTCTGAATTCTATTTCATTGTGAATGTATCTTGAAAATGTTTTTCAGTGTAGTGTTTTACTTTTAGGACAAAATGAATCAAAGTTTTAGAAAGTTGTACCCGTCCTTACTCAAAATTGGACAATTCGATGTTAACGAAATCTATAATTTAGTTTGACATCTTATGACATTTTAACTTTTTACATTTGTTAACTAGACCAGATCGTTTTTTTTATTTTAAAATCCATGACCCAAAATTTAACATGTAACTGCAATCCCTTTTTAATATTTTATGCGGAAATATAATAAACAATTTTGGAAAGAGTTTTAAAATAAATTTGCAAGTTATACTTATAAATGTGTCATAGAACCCAGTGATCGTTTCCAGACTAGCTTTCTCCTTATGTTAAAAACAATTCATCTGAAATAGTTTTTTTTCTTTTATTCAACAAATTCTTATTTCAAAACAAAACACATACAATACACTGGATTATTTATGTGCGCAAAGCTTTAGGCTAAACCAAAAATAGATATAAAATTTAAACGAGGCTCCATTACGAACTAAGCAGTAACATATCGAAAGTTTAATGCTTGGTATAATATTGAAGAGATGAAACAACTACAAGGGTCTGAATGGGCTATGCAGAATAGAGTACAATGTTGCTTAAAATACATTTACAGTTTACACTTGCTACAAACGTTGTAAAATATCAGTATACAATATTCATAGATCGAATTAATCGTAGGCTCACTAAGTCGGGGATGTATAATGTGGATTCATTTATTTTCGTAGGATCATTTTCGTGGATTCAGGAAATTTACATTTTTGCGGATATTGAATTTCGTGGTTTGCCGAAGTCTGCATACAAGTCTATATAAAATTTGGTATTCGTTGATCGTTTAATTTCGTGGTTTACCTATACCCACTAAATCCTACAAAACTGCTTTTTTACGAATAAAAATGATTCTACAGTAATCAGTTGACTATTGTGTTTTATCATATTTGTAATACTTGCAAAATAAAAACAAATTACTAGTAACAGATTTATTTGAACAGATAGTTATAATTTAAATCGAATGTTGTAAAAACTATTAATGAAATTTGTATTGAAATATTGTAAGATGTTTTGTTTTTTTAATTCATGACAATGATTTGAATAGTTATATTCTTTATAAATAAAATTTTGTTCATTTCCGTTGATATCTGTTGTTTTCTTATTTAAAATTGAGAATGGGAATGGGGAATGTGTCAAAGAGACAACAACCCGACCATAGAACAGACACCAGCAGAAGGTCACCAATAGGTCTTCAAATCAGCGAGAAATTCCCGCAACCGGAAGCGTCCTTCAGCTGGCCCCTAAACAAATATATATACTAGTTCAGTGATAATGGACGTCATACTTAACTCCAAATTATACACAAGAAACTAAAATTAAAAATCATACAAGACTAACAAAGGCCAGAGGCTCCTGACTTGGGACAGGCGCAAAAATGCGGCGGGGTTAATATTTATCAAAAGTACCAGGATTATAATTCAATACGCCAGACGCGCGTTTCGTCTACATAAGACTCATCAGTGACGCTCAGATCAAAATAGTTAAAAAGCCAAATAAATACGAAGTTGAAGAGCATTGAGGATCCAAAATTCCAAAAAGTTGTGCCAAATACGGCTAAGGTAATCTACTCCTGGGGTAAGAAAATCCTTAGTTTTTCGAAAAATTCAAAGTTTTGAAAACAGAAAATTTATAAAAATGACCATATAATTGATATTCATGTCAACACCGAAGTGCTGACTACTGGGCTGGTGATACCCTCGGGGACGAAACGTCCACCAGCAGTGGCATCGACCCAGTGGTGTAAATAGTTATCAAAAGTACCAGAATTATAATTTAATACGCCAGACGCGCGTTTCGTCTACATAAGACTCATCAGTGACGCTCAGATCAAAATAGTTAAAAAGCCAAATAAATACGAAGTTGAAGAGCATTGAGGATCCAAAATTCCAAAGAGTTGTGCCAAATACGGCTAAGGTAATCTACTCCTGGGGTAAGAAAATCCTTAGTTTTTCGAAAAATTCAAAGTTTTGAAAACAGAAAATTTATAAAAATGACCATATAATTGATATTCATGTCAACACCGAAGTGCTGACTACTGGGCTGGTGATACCCTCGGGGACGAAACGTCCACCAGCAGTGGCATCGACCCAGTAACATGTTTTTGAGATCTCAACCCTCCCATATACCTCTAGCCAATGTAGAAAAGTAAACGCGAAACAATACGCAATTTCTGATAATAATTGAAAAAGAAATCATAAAAAATAAATCATATTTACCCGATTTCGAATTATATTTTAATTCTAATGTTGCAATGAAATGTTAAGACTAGACCAACACTTAGAATAATCTGTTTATAAGTCAAACCAAATAAAGTGTTTTGAATTGATAATTGAAAATGTTATTCTGTATAAATTCTCAAACAAAATAAATTTTATTGTTTTTTCCTTTTAGAATTATCATACAAATACGAACAAAATATGAAATAAATATACTCACTTATTAACATAAATAGTTTCTTTGTAGTGTGCTCTGGAAAAGAAGCATAATTCAATTTCATTTCACGAAAAAAAGAAATAAAATATAGAACACTTTTATTCATTAATATGGAAAAATTTCATTTGTTATTTCAAATACTTTTATTTTTTTTAGCTGTACAGTGTATAGTAATTACAATTTAATCATTCTAGCATTTATGTTTATTTTCTGCTTGCTTTATTAATCGATACAAGCGTCTGCTGCATGAAATATAAACCTGGTATATTTTACGAATCGGCAGTATGTTATTTGTTCTCAGCTCTTTAAATTAGACCTCTGCTCATTAACACTTAAGGTTACAAAGTTAAAAATTCCATGAATGATATGAACGCTACTATTTTTCTTTATAATATTATTAATAATATTTATTATCATCATTATAAATCTTAATGCTTTATCAATATTCAAATCATTTGTGTTCCCCTTTCAAATCATCTACTAATGTCCACTTATTAACACGATAACGTCTTTTGATCTGGAAAAATGCAAAATTCAATAAATGTCATTTTCTTTTCACAAAAATAAGAACAAACATTAAACTCTTATTTTGATAAATGTGTTTAAAATTAATTTGTTAGTCCAAATACTGTAATTCATGTAGGTTATACATCATATTTTATATCCCAGGCATAGATTACCTTAGCCGTATTTGGCACAACTTTTTGATATTTTGGATCCTCAAAGCTCTTCAACTTTGTACTTGTTTGGCTTTATAAATATTTTGAAATGAGCGTCACTGATGAGTCTTATGTAGACGAAACGCGCGTCTGGCGTACTAAATTATAACCCTGGTACCTTTGATAACTATTTACACCACTGCACTGGGTCGATGCCACTGCTGGTGAACGTTTCGTCCCCGAGTGTATCACCAGCCCAGTAGTCAATACTTCGGTGTTGACATGAATATCAATAATGTGGTAATTTTTATAAATTTCCTGATAACAAAACTTTGAATTTATCAAAAAACTAAGGATTTTCTTATCCCAGGCATAGATTACTCTAGCCGTATTTGGCACAACTTTTTGATATTTTGGATCCTCAATGCTCTTCAACTTTGTGCTTGTTTGGCTTTATAAATATTTTGAAATGAGCGTCACTGATGAGTCTTATGTAGACGAAACGCGCGTCTGGCGTACTAAATTATAACCCTGGTACCTTTGATAACTATTTACACCACTGGGTCGATGCTACTGCTGGTGGACGTTTCGTCCCCGAGGGTATCACCAGCCCAGTAGTCAATACTTCGGTGTTGACATGAATATCAATAATGTGGTCATTTTTATAAATTTCCTGATAACAAAACTTTGAATTTATCGAAAAACTAAGGATTTTCTTATCCCAGGCATAGATTACCTTAGGCGTATTTGGCACAACTTTTTGATATTTTGGATCCTCAATGCTCTTCAACTTTGTGCTTGTTTGGCTTTATAAATATTTTGAAATTAGCGTCACTGATGAGTCTTATGTAGACGAAACGCGCGTCTGGCGTACTAAATTATAACCCTGGTACCTTTGATAACTATTTACACCACTGGGTCGATGCCACTGCTGGTGGACGTTTCGTCCCCGAGGGTATCACCAGCCCAGTAGTCAATACTTCGGTGTTGACATGAATATCAATAATGTGGTCATTTTTATAAATTTCCTGATAACAAAACTTTGAATTTATCGAAAAACTAAGGATTTTCTTATCCCAGGCATAGATTACCTTAGGCGTATTTGGCACAACTTTTTGATATTTTGGATCCTCAATGCTCTTCAACTTTGTACTTGTTTGGCTTTATAAATATTTTGAAATGAGCGTCACTGATGAGTCTTAAGTAGACGAAACGCGCGTCTGGCGTACTAAATTATAACCCTGGTACCTTTGATAACTATTTACACCACTGGGTCGATGCCACTGCTGGTGGACGTTTCGTTCCCGAGGGTATCACCAGCCCAGTAGTCAATACTTCGGTGTTGACATAAATATCAATAATGTGGTCATTTTTATAAATTTCCTGATAACAAAACTTTGAATTTATCGAAAAACTAAGGATTTTCTTATTCCAGGCATAGATTACCTTAGCCGTATTTGGCACAACTTTTTAATATTTTGGATCCTCAATGGTCTTCAACTTTGTACTTGTTTGGCTTTATAAATATTTTGAAATGAGCGTCACTGATGAGTCTTATGTAGACGAAACGCGCGTCTGGCGTACTAAATTATAACCCTGGTACCTTTGATAACTATTTACACCACTGGGTCGATGCCACTGCTGGTGGACGTTTCGTCCCCGAGGGTATCACCAGCCCATTAGTCAATACTTCGGTGTTGACATGAATATCAATAATGTGGTCATTTTTATAAATTTCCTGATAACAAAACTTTGAATTTATCGAAAAACTAAGGATTTTCTTATCCCAGGCATAGATTACCTTAGGCGTATTTGGCACAACTTTTTGATATTTTGGATCCTCAATGCTCTTCAACTTTGTACTTGTTTGGCTTTATAAATATTTTGAAATGAGCGTCACTGATGAGTCTTAAGTAGACGAAACGCGCGTCTGGCGTACTAAATTATAACCCTGGTACCTTTGATAACTATTTACACCACTGGGTCGATGCCACTGCTGGTGGACGTTTCGTCCCCGAGGGTATCACCAGCCCAGTAGTCAATACTTCGGTGTTGACATAAATATCAATAATGTGGTCATTTTTATAAATTTCCTGATAAAAAAACTTTGAATTTATCGAAAAACTAAGGATTTTCTTATTCCAGGCATAGATTACCTTAGCCGTATTTGGCACAACTTTTTGATATTTTGGATCCTCAATGCTCTTCAACTTTGTACTTGTTTGGCTTTATAAATATTTTGAAATGAGCGTCACTGATGAGTCTTATGTAGACGAAACGCGCGTCTGGCGTACTAAATTATAACCCTGGTACCTTTGATAACTAGTTACACCACTGGGTCGATGCCACTGCTGGTGGACGTTTCGTCCCCGAGTGTATCACCAGCCCAGTAGTCAATACTTCGGTGTTGACATGAATATCAATAATGTGGTAATTTTTATAAATTTCCTGATAACAAAACTTTGAATTTATCGAAAAACTAAGGATTTTTTTTATCCCAGGCATAGATTACTCTAGCCGTCTTTGGCACAACTTTTTGATATTTTGGATGCTTAATGGTCTTCAACTTTGTACTTGTTTGGTTTTATAAATATTTTGAAATGAGCGTCACTGATGAGTCTTATGTAGACGAAACGCGCGTCTGGCGTACTAAATTATAACCCTGGTACCTTTGATAACTATTTACACCACTGGGTCGATGCCACTGCTGGTGGACGTTTCGTCCCCGAGGGTATCACCAGCCCAGTAGTCAATACTTCGGTGTTGACATGAATATCAATAATGTGGTCATTTTTATAAATTTCCTGATAACAAAACTTTGAATTTATCGAAAAACTAAGGATTTTCTTATCCCAGGCATAGATTACCTTAGGCGTATTTGGCACAACTTTTTGATATTTTGGATCCTCAATGCTCTTCATCTTTGTACTTGTTTGGCTTTATAAATATTTTGAAATGAGCGTCACTGATGAGTCTTATGTAAACGAAACGCGCGTCTGGCGTACTAAATTATAACCCTGGTACCTTTGACAACTATATATAGGAGATGTTTTGTACATTAACCAAGAAACACTTTCATGTATAGTACAATAATGATTTTTAAATACATCTTTTTCATTTATCATATGCATTCATCATTAGATTAAATCTTAAAGAAACGAATACTTTCCATTTATTGAAAACAAAATTGAAATTACGTTGTTATGTTTATTTTTCTCCGATGGTATATCTAAGCTTGTCATTTTTATTGACTAGCATCTAACAATGTATACATCAGGCTATGCAATTATTAATTATATAATTAATACAAGTACTGAATCATAAATTATAAACAGACCGAATACTACTTGAAGCAACTAAAAATCAATCAATCAACATTAAAAAATATAATAGCATTTTAGTTTATTTCATATACAACAGAATATTTAATTTATTAGTAATTTTTTTTGGCATCTACGTTTTAATTCCCTTTTTCTCAGTTGGCTCTTAAATATGCATTCTTCATGTTTTTACCCCGCCGCATTTTTGCGCCTGTCCCAAGTCAGGAGCCTCTGGCCTTTGTTAGTCTTGTATTATTTAAATTTTAGTTTCTTGTGTACAATTTGGAAATTAGTATGGCGTTCATTATCACTGAACTGGTATATTTTTGTTTGGGGGCCAGCTGAGGGACGCCTCCGGGTGCGGGAATTTCTCGCTTCATTGGAGACCTGTTGGTGACCTTCTGCTGTTGTGTTTTTTTATTTTGGTCGGGTTGTTGTCTCTTTGACACATTCCCCATTTCCATTCTCAATTTTATATTCTGACGTTTATGTCACGTGGAAATCTCATTCTGTAATTATTTCCAAAACATGTGTTTCACAAAGGAAAATAGCAATTGCGTAGATGAATATTTTCAATCATTCATAACAGAGAAGTTTAAATAATATGCTTTTTGTTCTAAAGAAAATATAAAATCCTATAATTACAAACTAGACAGCATAATAAATTTGACACGAAAAGGCAACAAAAAGGTATTAAACTTTTTTAATATCAATACATACCTATAGTGTTTAAAGTCAAATGTATACACATTGGTTCAATTCATCTTTTCTGAAAGTATATAAAAAATTCAATTGTTAAACTGTGGTTTGTTGCATGATAATAGCCCGAAAATGAGTAATGAATTATGAGAAAGGTGTAAAACACCAAAATTTGGTACTTTCAAATGGCCGTAGCAAAATAAGAAGTGAACCACCATATGATTTTTTCAGCACCAACTATTTTTTAATAGTCATATCAACCAAAAAATCAGGTTAGGAAAACACGTTTAATTCTAGAAATATGTGGCTCCCTAGGGGAGTACACCCTTAATTTATTGAATCATTCTTCTATTATCAATTATTGTTTAAGATATTTGAAACATGATTCATATAGATTCATTTACGTTACGTATATTGAATGCATTTTTCTTTATAGCATGACTTATTAAATTAACCATAGTAATGTACAAAAATGTAAAAACCCAGAGGTTTTTAAATAGCAGAAAATATACCAATCGGAAGCAAATGATCTACCATCCACTTCTAGAATAGTAACAGACAAAAAAAAGAAGGTCGGAAACGTACCATTTAATTTTTTTCATAGACATTTTTGTCAAAATCGATTTTGTATTGAAGTATAAACATTTTTTTTAAATAAAATGAACAATGAAAAATATTGATTCCTAAACTGTTTTTATTCATTATAATTATTTTTTCCTCTTAAAAGCTATTTACAAACAAAAAATGACGTTATCGTCTGCTTCACATGAAAAGAAATCTGCCATTTATTTGCTTGATTAAAGTATACAAGTTATATGCTCCATTACTTTTCGTTAACTTCCTAGTGAGCACACCGTGACCTTAAGTTTACATAAGAATTAGCATAGTATAAAGAACGAAGTGTCATGTATCTTTTAACAACACTTTTAAGTCGCTATTCAATTGATAATTGGTCAATGTCTACTTAATAAATAGCCATGATAATAAATGGAGGTTTTTAGTTATAAATTAATATGAGGCAGGCGCTACCTTAAATGCCAGCTTTATACTAAGACAATGTCCTATGTATTGATGGTTGTTTGTTGTTTAACGTCCAGTGGCAAATATTTCATGCATGTTCAGAACGAATGTCGAAGGCTACATTAACGTATTGATTATGTCTATGAGTTCTACATAAATATCATGTACTATTAAATTCAGAGTCGGTTTTATGGCTTTATGTCATTTCTTGCATATATTTGTTTTTGTTTATACATGTACATGATGTAGCTTACTTTTCAAGTTCTTATATGACAGCAAAATAAAATTGAGAATGGAAATGGGAAATACAAGCATGTCAAAAATTTGCTTTCCAGTAATGCTTAATCATGTCATAGTTGTTTTCAAGAAGACACATTTGGTTTAAGACAATAACTTGAGTATAAGATAAAAATTTCACTAGGAGGTTCAATACACAAAAGGAAGATTAGAATTGATTTTGGGGTAATGGTACAACATTATTGGGGGTATTTTTATTTTTATTTTGGGTTTTTCTTCCAAAAAATACCTTATTTACATTGATTATACTTATCTAGTATATATATGATGCAACAAATACTGATTTGGCAGGAGATGCACTTAAAATAGGGTGTTTTATATCTTTTATCTGTAATTTGTGTATTTTTCCTATGATATGTACTTCTTGATAATGTCTCTGTGAGTATCAAGATAAAGAAAATATATTTGGTAAGTATATATTCACAATTGACATGCGCCAGTGCGAGGCAAAAGGATCTTCTTTCCCTTTAATTCCAAATATTGCACAAGATTTTTTTTTCTCACAAAAACATATGAGTGGTAAATAAAACACTTGTCATTGTTTGACACTTTCAGCAATAAAAATTTAGGTTAGCCTGTTTAAATGTTTCACTGATTGTATCAAAATTATAACAGAAAATGTACAAAACTCTTGATAAAATTGCATTATCTGCAGATTTATTTATAACTTTCCTCAAGATATATTCACAAGGACATATAACTAACATATTGCATTGAAATTGAAAGGGGGGGTTCCAGGGGTCAGAACCTCCCTTTTTTTGGCCAATCAATGCATTTGAATGGGGACATATAGTAGTTGGACCCCCTCCCCCTTTGTCCTGTGTTGGGAACCCCCCTTTTTAAAAATGACTGGATCCGCCCCTGTATTGTCCATGCTATTCTGATCTGAGTTTTTATTCATACATACATGTATACTGGCATGGCTGGTGCTGTTTCAAGTTGTCTTCTTTTTCGTTTTTTTTCAGAAGTATTTGTTTAACCTGTTCGGTCACTATAAAGTGTTAGAATTCTTATTTAGACGCAACACATAAATAGTGACCAAAAAGGTACTGCTTTCACATGAGAGAAGCTACAAAAAAATTAAATGTACACATTTTCAATATTTTTGTAGGACTTATTATTATATGAAATTAAGAAGATATGTAGTTAGAGACTTCTGCTGAATAGAAATATGTGGATTCACCTGATAACTGTTTTCAAATTAGTCCATATTGAAGTTTAAAGGATCCAAAATTAAAATATGGTTGATTTCAACTGACATAAAAACTTTGGTGTTTTTATATGCTTAATATACATCTGTGGTCCTATCAGGCTATGCGTGGCAAAACATTTTATTGCCTTTAGTTTTGTACTTTTTGTTTTGGGTCATTAAAATAAATTTGTAGTTCTGTTGTGAAGTTGCTAACATGAGAATACCCAAATTGCACCTAAATTGTCACCAACTTTTTTTTTATGTACCAGACAAAAGTTTATTCTTTGCTTATTTTGTAGACTTTCCTTGTTTACAATATAGTTACACCAATTTAATTTTGAGTCCATGTAGAGTCATTGAAAAATAGGTTTGAAATTTCATCCAAACAATCCATCATGATGATACTGTAATGAGGTCATTTCCCAAATTCCATACATCATTACATGTATGGTTAATTTCAATTTCTGAAAACTGGGATATAAACAGATTTTGTTTTATTTCTTCAAATATTTCGAACAATTTGACATTATTCCATGCTTTAACTATTACTTTTTGAAGAAAAGGATGCTGGTAACAAATTTAATTTTTTTATCTGACAGGTTTAAACTGGTGCATAAAATATGCAGGTGACCCGTCTGCTGCAGCTAGATGTACCCCACACACTTCCAAGTAACATGCCCTGTATATACCTATCAAAGTCATGGTATTCTCATTGGTTATCATAACTCCATCTTCCCATAAAATCCAATTTTGGACAATATGGGAGCATACCATATATACAGTAGTCAGTTCTAAATGTACTACTCAGACTAAAGTCTCCTTTTATGATTAAACGAAGAGAGAGAAAACAAAACAGTTTCCATCTCCTGGGACTGTATAAGGTGTGACATAATCAATGAAAAGATTTGTTGAGAGTTTGCCAAAGGAAGTACAGAATAAGAAGATTGTGAATTATTTGAATATCCTTTTATGTTTATGTCTGTGGGTTACCATAGGATCCAGAGGGGGGAAGGTCCCCCCTTTTCATGGGAAAAATTTGTTGACAATATAGGGAATCACTGAAGGCAGTGAAGCATAACTAAAGCGCCCCGTCAGCAGGCCCTCCTTATGAAAAATGCTGAATTCGTCATTGACTACATAAATAACAGTGATCACATTCAACAGTATAATTATCATTTTTCCTTGATGTGGGCAATAATGTGGCAGATGAACAAAAGTATTCATGGTCAACCAGTGCACCGGAGTTTACCCCGCATGCCGCATGGCCATAACAAAAAATCCGAAATGTATTGCCTGCAGAAGTTTTTTCTGTGTTCCCATGCCTGGACGGAACTTTTACGCTAAATATGTAATCGTTTACTATGATTTTGTTACTTTTAAATGAAGTACCTGTGATTATTAAGGTAATTTGTTTTGACCTCACTGATAATGGAATGTTGAGGCAGACGAAACATGGCGTCAGATGTTGTTGTCCTAACTTCGGTAATTTCCGTGGTACAATAAAATTTAAATAAGCCACACAAGTTACCAAAATTTCTGAATTTTTGTTTTATCAAACAAATAAAAATTAATGTCGTAGTTAACATCGAAATTATTCCGATCTGTTCCGTTTAGTCAAGATCGCGTTAAAACGTTAAATTTGGCCGCCATTAAAAAAAATTAATCGTACGAGATTTTACGAGAGTGACGAAACTTTTCAGATGGGTCGTGTAGAAAGAGTTATCGTTCTTTATTCCAAAACGATGTTTCTACCATAAGTGCCAGCTAAAGCTGGCATATAAGTGCTAACGTTGAGAATAATTGTGTATACTTTATAGTTGTATGTTGATGTTGTTGTTGAACTACAAAGTTCCTGTTGATCGTGGAACGGTATCAATGCATCCATCTTTGGGTTTCAGTCTGAGCGTTTCTGAAGCCTTTTGGCTGCGAACTGCAATTCGGACGCATTTTTGTATAGTGTTGTTTTCATTTTGGATACCTTTCCATTTATATTTTACTTTTTAGTTTAAAATGATCATGATTATATGGAAAGCGTATATGTCAGTTTGTTCTACTATACTTTATGAAATATTGATAACAAACAATTTTTTTGGGGGTATCTTAGTCAGATTAATTTGTATGTTTGTTTGACTTTTTAAGTTTTTCATGTTATATGTTTGAGTTGTATAGTTTCACAATTTTGTTTGCTTGGGATATCAATCTATGTCACGTTAACCAATTGGCAAGCTTTAAAATCAGATTTAACCAACCATAATTGTATGCATTGAATTTGTCAAGATTTTGGGACATCTTACTGTTTTGAACATATCATGAAATTCGGTTGTTATGTTTATACTTTTTTCATACAATTCTGTCCTCTTTACAGAGGGGGCGCAATAGGGGGTCCGTTAACATGTTAACAACACCTCGATTTTGGCAAAAACAGTTCAAAAATGCTGATAACAGTTAACAAAGTGGGTTGAAAACAGTTAACAGCTTTAATTGATCTCAGATAACAGTTAACAACACCTTGAAAAGGGCCAAAACATTAACACAAAAAGGTATTGCCCCCCTCTTTACAGGTATTATGATAATACAAAAAGCGACTCAATACTAAATTTTATTTGGGCAACAGGACGGGCGCCAAAAAAAAGTCCAGAACGTTATGCTTAGTCTTTAGCTTTAATAAGAATTAGTTCTTTGCATTTATGCGGGATATAATAACATATAAATATTCTAGAAAATTATTCCTGTCTTTTTTATACAGGTAATATACCGTGAATGTACTTATTTTGGTTTTTTTTCGTCAATTGAGGGGTGTTTCAGCACTCCAATGTAGTTTAACCTTGAACATTAATAGTGTGTCAATCCAAATTTGGAACATCGTCAGACATGGTCTGTATTAACATGCACTATTGCAACTACTTTGACGAATTTAGATTATTCTCGAAGCATGGTGGCGCTTAATTGTTATACATAAATTTGAAACTTGTCTAAACTAAGAACTATTTAGTTGGTTTTTTTTGGGGGGGGGGGGGTTTGAGGATCATATGATGCAAATAAGTTTTTTCTATTTCTTTTTATCGATTAAAGAGTTCGTACACACCTTGCAAAATATTTTAATCGGTGACACACTTCACACGTTTCTCAACAATATAATGATCTAGATATTTGACAAATTCATCACTTAAGGTTATTACAAATTCGTGCATAGATTTTAATTTGTGTCAAATATGTTGATAATTCAGAAAAGTTATAAAGGATAATAAAAAAACTTAGGAAACATTATTGTTCCCGTAGAGAATTAAGGTTTTTACTACTTGAAATGATCTGTGAGGCGATGATGTGTTTCATAAGGGTATTTTGTATATTATAATGTTGATGTCTTTGTTTTAAAAGACGCTAACCATGTTGCTTTTATGTTTCTTAGATCAAGGTAGATAACTTCGTTAAACATTGTACAAAGTAATATATGAATCAAAATGACGGACATACATTCCGGATCAAACACTCGAATTATTGTTGAGCTTGCAAAGAACCTTTAAGCAGATGCTACAATTTGTACTGAATCTAATACTTACCCGTTATGTGCTACCAGTATTATCATGATCATATCTAAATTCTGGGAGACAATGTTTTTTTATTCAGTGCTGATATAATTTGTTCATTTCTTTTTCTCATTTTCCCAAGCTATTACAGATCATTTGATAAACTAACTAAAAGATGAATATCAAAAAATTAATAGATGTTTTGGTCATTTTTTAATATTATATAGGGGGGAGGTTCATGCCAATATGATTTTGCAAAGAGTTTTCTTTTATTTGCACAGCAAAAGGTAATTAAACATCTGTCTTTCTTCCGATTTATGCATTAAAAAGTATAACATTGACAAATAATAAAGACATTGCTTCCTGCATGATATTGCATTCTGATCCGTAAAATTTGGAATGTTCCTTTTTAGATGATAGTTAATTTTTTTTTAACATACATCGACCACATATTTTGCTATGTCACTTTTGAGATCATTGACACTTGGAAGTCATATATAACATAATTTAATGCTCAACCTACAATATACAATACGTACCACCAAATAAATTAGCAGTGCATTCAAACTAAATGTGTTAATGCTTCTTTCCGTGCGCATTTTATCATCTTCACTATTTTTAAAATGTCATTGGCGTTTTTGAAATACCGATTTTATCTATAATTAAAACCTTTTCAGAAGACCATAAAGAAAAGCCATCAATAGAGGAAAAAACATTATGGTTATATAATTAAATGCGGGCAAGGTCCTTAGCTAAATAATGTCACCAGTAAAACATGTTACGTTAACGCATGCGCTATATTTTCACGGTCCAAAAAAAAATAAATGATTTTAGTAAATTTGGCGGATATTGGTGTTAATAATTACGACCTAAAAAGAACACTGTTAAGAAATAAAAACAATAGTACTAGAAACAGTGGTAATGATATATATTTTTTTAACTTACTCATATAAACAACAAATACATTAAGCAATTACTTTTAGTCGGTGAAATATCCATATCATGATTTTGATGCAACTTTCATACACGTTGAAGGTTTATAAAAAACAAGTGTATTCTAACTTTTTCTACATAAAAAATGCCTGTACCAAGTAGGAATATCGAAGCTCGGTGGTTTTCTCCGGACTCTCCGGATTCCTTCACCAATAAAAATGGCCGCCACGAAATAGCCCAAATGTGTTGATTAAAAGTGGCGTTACAACAATCAGTCATCAATTGTTACTGATAATACAGAATGCAATATCAGTCAAGGTATTTTGGAAATGTTTTTGTATTTCAAAACAGCTTAGAGGTTATTTCTATTTATTTTTTACATGAAAAAATCATTACTTTGAAATACTATGATATAGTCGGATGGTCATATTTCGTATATAAGTAATTAAATAAATAACGCCCTGTATTTCGTGATTTTTTACTTTCTTTTTGAACAATAACAATAATCTTTTCACGATATGTTTCTTTCTTAATTTTCCAATTGAATGTAATTAATATTTCATCTGGTATGATGAAGTGACAAAAATTAAAATGGTTGAATAACAATAAGTTGAAATAATTATATTTTTCGTAGTTATGTTTGTACTGGCTTGATTAAATGGTTTGTATATATAAAAGTAGTGTTTTATACATACGAAAATGACTTATCTGACTCCTATTTGAGTAGTGCCTCCATCAAAAATATTTTATAAGTTTAAAAGATTCATTTTTAAGATAACATGAGAAGATATCAAAAACAATTTATGCTAATTTTGCTTAACAAAAATAGAAACATACATAGCACTGTTTATAGATTTGAATAAAACTAATTTATTGTACTTTAGTTCTGATGTATTTACCAAAAAAAGGCAACAGTAGTATACCACTGTTCAAAGGTCTTCAATTGATTGAAGGAAAACAAATCAAAGTTATAAACTAAAACCGAGGGAAGCACATACATTATAAGAGGAAAACAGCGAAATAACAGAAACACTGAAGCGCAACAAAAACAAATGACAATACAACATACATAGAAACGAACTATAACATAACAACTGCCATATTTCTGACTTGGTACAGGAAATTTTGAGAAAAAATGTTAGGTTGAATCTTGTTGTGTGGCTAGCCAAACCTCGCACGTTATGGCAATGTTGAATATACCGCTTACATGACAACATTATATATACCTCTAAAATAATTTTATTTATGTTTTTTTATATTTTTCTTTACAGTACAGCACAGTGTAAGAAATTTCAAGTCAACAGATGCTCGAAGCAAATGTGTAAAGCAATCCGCATAAATCCTTATTCTGATCAATAATCTTAGTTTTGTTGAATCGATATTATGATGGTATTAATTCAAGTAAATTGTAGTTACTGAACTGGTCATGTTTCTAAGGGCAGAGTTCCTCACAAGTTTGAATTAATTGTTTCCGCAATAAATTTTTATAACATTAACTTACTTCCTAAGAGTTTTACGAAATTTATTTGTAAAATGAGAAGGAAATCGAAATTATTTCTTAAACGTCTAGTATTGTTTGTTTCTTTATTTTTACTGTTTTTCAAAACCAATCATAAATACTACAAATTTTGTTTGGAAACGATCAACTTAATCTGAACAGCTCACGAAAGACTGAAAAATAAATCATAATGTCATGTTGAAGGCTGTACTTTGTTCTATAATGTTTTACTTTGATGACTAATTGGCACTCATACGACATATTTCTATATATTGAGTGTATCATTTAGTTATCAGACTCAACCTCGGCCAAATGCAACCGATATATCTTTTTTTTTGCTATTTTTATTTCCTTTTCAAAGATTTATACTTTATATAATTAATCAATCAAATCATTTGTCAGGTAACAGAATGATGGCACACGTTGTGTTTATCGTTTCAATGGTTCACAAATAAAATAGATATTCCCCTAGAAAAAGAAAGAACTCTTAACTGTTTCGAAACTAATATTAACTAAAATAGGTCAGGCAAAAAGCATCGTGTCGTCAAATCCTTAACTCTCATTATCATGACCATACAAAGATTCGAATTTGACTTTTTTTTCTTTATTCATTCTCGATGTATAAGGTTTTCACAAAATTTGTCATTATTTTAGATGAAAAGCTGCTAAGGAGAAACACATCATTTCGCGTTAAGACTTTTCTAGCCTATTTCACGGCTATGTAATTTTGCGATTATCAAATTTACTTAATAGTTAAGTAAGGAAAACTCCAAGTTGTATATATCGCGATATTTTTCTACTCGCGAAAAACGCAAAAATAAATCGCTCGCGCAAGTTAATTGGTTTACAATATTATCATAAAAGATTGCATGTGAAATACCTGAACGTATAAGATGTCTGTATGTCGATTTATAATTAAGAATGATGTCCTTGTAACGATGATACTAAAATTTAAGTAAATGGTTTGACTTGTTTGTGAAATCGAAAACCCTGGCGTAATAATTTTTCAGTAATGCAGAGATTTCTTTTGTTTTTAAAAAAATCAAATATGTTGTTACTAAACGAGCAACGTTGAGATATATAAACACCATAAAATGGTTACAAGGGAACGTCAGCATCTACGATTAGATAATTTACGATAGAAAATGGAAAATCATCTCTTTTACCATATATTTTGATAAAAAGCTACCCGTTAAAGAAATATATATCAAGATTTGGGATTTAACAGAGTTCATGGTTCATTGTTGAAATAAGATTTATTCGAAGTAAGTTCGTCAGGATAAATTGTAACTCATAACAATACAAAAACAACGGGTAATAAGTAGTGCAGAGTTAGTCTCCATGTGAATTCCGATAACTTGACGATACATGAAATCTCCATAGCGAACAAAAATTCCAGAATCTTAAACAAACATTGTCATTTTAATTTTAATAACTTTAAAAATAAAAACTAATAATAGTACCGTTCAGACAAAATGTCAAAATTCCAAATATAGATGGACGGAACAACAGTTGCAACACGACGGATGCAACATAAGGAGCAGGATCTGCTTACCCATCTGGACAACCTGCAGAGATCACCCACAGTTTTTGGTCGGGTTCGTGTTGTTCAGTCTTTAAGTTTCTATGTTGTGTTTTGTGTATTATTGTTTGTCTATTTGTCACTTTCTATTTAATATTTAAGACATGGCGTTCTCTGTTTATTCTAGACGTATGAATATAATCGTCCCTGTGGTATTTGTGTCCCTCTTCAACAACATAATGATCTGTTTGAAAAGATACTGAACAACAATTAACTTTCGTGAAAGAAAACCGTTGAACAGCACTGATTAAACTAGTGGAAAATATCTGAAAAAAATAAGCTCTTAACAAGGCTCGACTTTTCTGAATCTACGGACGATGTTATATTTCAAATGGTAAGACATTAAATCAAGTACTAGTGAAAGCATCAAAGAATAATCGAAGTTACCTTAACCAAGTACAATGAACTTTGCAAGACGATATTAAATCGGTGAAGTATAAAATTAAAATTGATAATAGTTTTTTTTTATTTAAACGGACTAGTATAACTGACGACAAGGGTATTTAACCATACATTAGAATTTATGATTGCAATTTAAATTAAACGGTTCTGTAGTTTTATGATTACTTTATTACTTTTATTTAGATAATTCATTTACCATCGGACAAAATTATGACTGCAATTTGTAAAAATAGACATAATTTATTCGTTTTTCCTTTGTACTTCATGGTATTTCATTATTATTTTATACTGATGTGCGATATATTACAAAAACTTACAATGGTTATACCTAAAAGCCTATGACGAGATAACCCTTACTTTTATTATCTTAAACATATTGAATAACTTTATAGTGATTTGATAACGTGACTATGATTTAGAGACGCGCAAATGAAGCTTACTATTAATTTATGTAACATGTATAAAATTATGTAACCATAAATGAACTTTTATTTACATATGTTTAGATGATATTTAAATGTCTATAATACTAAAATTGGGACAATGACACAATCACTAGCACAAGATCCCCAACAATACCAGGAAAAAAAACTTACTGAAAGAAATGAAAGTTTACAAGTATTTAATACTGTGGATTCATTTATATTCGTGGGTATCAATATTCACGGATTCCAGAAAAGTAGCATATTTGCAGATATTACATTTCGTGAATTTTACTTATCTCTATATACAAAGCCTATCGAAAATGTTTTAAAGTTTTTTTTTCAATCAGTTTCAATAGAATGGAGATAACAATATTGTATTTTAAGCTCCGACGGCATCAATTGGGGATTTGATGGTCGCAAATACCCGTTTACTGTCTCCGCTAACGCGTCGCCAGTAAACTTAATTTGCGACCAACAAATCCCCAATTGATGCCGTCGGAACTTAAAATACAATACAGTTATCTCCGAATTAACCCCACCGATCAAAATATCATATCAAATATGATCAGTCCAATTACAAAAATCTAGCATTGGGGTCCTTGACATATGCTAACTCATATTTTAGAGTAGTCAATATGAAGACAGATCAATCTGACTTATTCAAAATGTTCTACACATTACAACTCATGAGTGCTAGATGTAAAGGCATTTTTTTCAGGAGCGGTTGACAAAAATGTTATGTTTATTCTACATATTGATAAATTCAAAGTATCAGATAAAATGAAATAGTGTCTGACAGATCCAAAAAATGCTCGTATGATACATATTATAAAAAAAAATCATAACTTAATATAATATGTTTTTGTGAACTAGTATTTGAAAAATAATTGTAGATTCTATGCGATTTACTGAGCAACACAAACTCTGCAAATATCCGGGGTACTCAACAAGGGTGGGAAGATCCTGTCCCTGATTTGTCACCCGTAAAACCAAGAGGTAATCTCATTTGGCAATGCCACACACCATGAAGGAGATAGAATGTTTATTATGAAAAAGATACGGAGGTTATCTTTGTCACGAAAATTCCATAGACGTCATCCCAATCACGATTTTACAGCTTTGCAACCACCAAATCTTAGGTCAATAGCTACTTTATAAACAGCAACCCCCCATCACAGAAACAGGAAAGGAAACTCACGCTCTAAAATATAGTATCAACTGGAATATTTTTACTTCGAATTTAGTCCGTCCGTTGATCTATAGTCAATTATAATCTGTTAATTGGCAATCATAACTCAGAATTACAGATTTATGTCTTTAAGTCTTTAAAGTGAAATTTTAATACAGAAAATAGGAAAGCCAAATAATTCTTGGTCTTAGCTAAGACGAACTCTTTTTAACTTCAAGCTGATGTCAAGTAGTGAGACGTACTTTCCTCTTCTTGACATACATGTACCAAAACAATTGTTTGAACATTATTCATACATTAAATATAGTTTTTTTAATTGACCCTGTTTAACAGTTCCCTTATTTGTATAGAAATAATTCGCCCTGGTAAATATTTTCTAGTTACAGTAATGCTTCTGAAACAAACAAATTAGATACCGACAAGACATTTGATATTAATTTGTTTGATGTGTTGGGCTTTTGATCTTGGCATTTGATTAGCGACTATCCTTTTTGAATTTTCCCGAAGTTCAGTATATTTTGGATTTCACTCTTTTCCATATCACATTCAATTATTGTCTGATTTAGCTAAGTAACTAGCAATTAAACACGAAATTCATCAAATGTTACAGGGCCTCGGTGGCCGAAAGGTCTAATAAGTTACTACTGTAATCACTATCCAGTCAACACTGAGGTTGTGAGTTCGAACCCCGCTCGTACGGGTGCACTCGACTCCAATCTTAATTGGCTAAAATTGTCAGTTTTCCTATCGAAGGTTGGTGGTTTTCTCCGGACTCTTCGTCTTCCGTCACCAATAAAAAAAATGCCGCAACGAAATAGCCCAAATGCGGTGCTTAAAAGTGGCGTTACAACAATCAGTCATCAAATGTTACTGATAATACAGAATGCAATATCAGTCGAGGTATTTTGGAAATGATTTTGTATTTCAAAACAGCTTAGAGGTTATTTCTATTTATTTTTTACATGAAAAAATCATTACTTTGAAATACTATGATATAGTCGAATAGTCACATTTCGCATCTAAGGAATTAGATAAATAACGCTCTGTATTTCGTGATTTTTTACTTTCTTTTTGAACAATAACAATAATCTTTTCACGATATGTTTCTTTCTTTATTTTCCAAACTAATGTAATTAATATTTCATCTGGTATGATGAAGTGACAAAAATTAAAATGGTTGAATAACAATAAGTTGAAATAATTATATGTTTCGTAGATATAATTATTTGTTTTGGCTTGATTAATTGGCTTGTATATATAAAAGTAGTGTTTTATACATAATTAAGTGACTTATCCGACTCCTATTAGAGTAGTGCCTCCATCAAAACTATTCTATAAGTTTAAAAGATTCATTTTTAAGATACATGTGAAGATATCAAAAACAATTCATTCAATTTTGCTTAACAAAAAAAATAAAAAAAATAGCACTGTTTATAGATTTGAATAAAACTAATTTATTGTAATTTAGTTCTGATGTATTTACCAAACAAAAGGCAACAGTGGTATACCACTGTTCAAAAGTCATCAACTGATTGAGAGAAAACAAATCAAAGTTATAAACTAAAACCGAGTGAAGCACATACACTTTGAGAGGAAAACAACGAAACAACAGGAACACTGAAGCGCAACAAAAACAAATGACAAAACAACATACATAGAAACGAACTATAACATAACAACTGCCATATTTCTGACTTGGTACAGGAAATTTTGAGAAAAAAATGTTAGGTTGAATCTTGTTGTGTGGCTAGCCAAACCTCGCACGTTATGGCAATGTTGAATATACCGCTTACATGACAACATTATATATACCTCTAAAATAATAACTTTATTTATGTATTTTTATATTTTTCTTTACAGTACAGCACAGTGTAAGAAATTTCAAGTCAACATATGCTCGAAGCAAATGTGTAAAGCAATCCGCATAAATCCTTATTCTGATCAATAATCTTCGTTTTTTTTAATCGATATTTTGTGGGTATTAATTCAAGTAAATTGTAGTTACTGAACTGGTCATGTTTCTGAGGGCAGAGTTCCTCACAAGTTTGAATTCATTGTTTCAGCAATACATGAAATTTATTTGTAAAATGAGGAGAGAATCTAAAAAAAATTTTAAACGTCTAGTATTGTTTGTTTCTTTAGTTTTACTGTTTTTCAAAACCAATCATAAATGCTACAAATAAACACATTTTGTTTGGAAACGATTACTTAATCTGAACAGCTCACGAAAGACTGAAAAATAAATTATAATTTCATGTTGAAGGCTGTACTTTGTTCTATAATGTTTTACTTTGATGACTAATTGGCACTCATACGACATATTTCTATATATTAAGTGTATCATTCAGTTATCAGACTCAACCTCGGCCAAATGCTATCGATATATCTTTTGTTTGCTATTTTTATTTCCTTTTCAAAGATTTATACTTTATATAATTAACCAATTAAATCATTTGTCAGGTAACATAATGATGGCACACGTTGTGTTTATCGTTTCAATGGTTCACAAATAAAATAGATATTCCCCTAGAAAAAGAAAGAACTCTTAACTGTTTAAAAACTAATATTAACTAAAATAGGTCAGGCAAAAAGCATCGTGTCGTCAAATCCTTAACTCTCATTATCATGACCATACAAATATTCGAATTTGACTTTTTTTTTCTTTATTCATTATCGATGTATAAGGTTTTCACAAAATTTGTCATTATTTTAAATGAAAAGCTGCTAAGGAGAAACAAATTATTTCGCATTTAGACTTTTCTAGCCGAGTTCACGGCTATTTAATTTCGCGATTATCAAATTTACTTAATAGTTAAGTAAGGAAAACTCCAAGTTTTATATATCGCGATATTTTTCTACTCGCGAAAATCGCAAAAATAAATCGCTCGCGCAAATTAGTTGGTTTACGATATTATCATAAAAGATAGGATGTGAAATAACTGAACGTATAAGCTGTCTGTATGTCGATTCATATTTAATAATGATGTCCTTGTAACGATGATACTAAAATTTAAGTAAATGGTTTGACTAGTTTGTGAAATCGAAAACCCTGGCGAAATAATTTTTCAGTAATACAGAGATTTCTTTCGTTTTAAAAAATCATATATGTTGTTACATACACCTGCAACGTTGGGATATATAAACACCATAAAATGGTGACAAGGGAGCGTCAGCATCTACGAATAGATAATTTACTATAAAAAATGGAAAATCATCTCTTTTACCATACATTTTGATAAAAAGCTACCCGTTATATATAAGATTCGGGATTTAACTGAGTTCATTGTTCATTGTTGAAATCATATTTATTCGAAGTAAATTCGTCAGGATAAATCTGTTTAGTGGTCATACTCATGATACTGAAGTCGTCATTATTGAGAGCTAATATATCATCCAAATATCTGAAATTGTTATTTAACTTTTAAATTAGATGTTGTTTCAATGGGTCTTTGCTGGTTTAAGTCATAAATTGTAACTCATAGCAATACAAAAACAACGGGTAATAAGTAGTGCACAGTTAGTCCCCATGTGAATTCCGATAACTTGACGATACATGAAATCTCCAAAGTGAACAAAAATACCAGAATTTTAAACAAAAATTTTTATTTTAATTTTAATAACTTTAAAAAAAAAATTCATAATAGTACCGTTCAGACAAAATGTCAAAATTCCAAGTAGATGGACGAAACAACAGTTGCAACACGACGGGTGCAACATATGGAGCAGGATCTGCGTACCCGGCTGGACAACCTGCAGAGATCACCCACAGTTTTTGGTCGGGTTCGTGTTGTTCAGTCTTTAAGTTTCTATATTGTGTTTTGTGTATTATTGTTTGTCTATTTGTCCTTTTCTATTTAAGACATGGCGTTCTCTGTTTATTTTAAACGTATGAATATAATTGTCCCTGTGGTATTTTTGTCACTTTTCAACAACATAATGATCTGTCTGAATAGATACTGAACAATAATTGATTTTCTTGCAAGCAAAACTGCTGAACAGCACTGATTAAACTAGTGGACAATATCTGAAAAAATAAGCTCTTAACAAGGATCGACTTTTCTGACTCTACGGACGATGTTATATTTCAAATGGTAAGACATTAAATCAAGTTCTAATGACAGCTTCAAAGAATAATCGACGTTACCTTAATCAAGCACAATGAACTTTGCAAGACGATATTAAATCGGTGAAGTATAAAATTTAAATTTGATAATAGTTTTTATATATATATATATACAAACGGACTAATATAACGATAAGGGTATTTAACCATAAATTATAATTTATGATTGCAATTTAAACGGTTCTGTAGTTTTATGATTACTTTATTACTTTAATTTAGATTATGCATTTACCATCGGACAAAATTATGACTGCAATTTGTAAAAATAGACATAATTTATTCGTTTTTCTTTGTACTTCATGATATTATTTTATACTTATACGCGATATATTACCAAAACTTGCAATGGTTATACATAAAAGCCTATGACAAGATAACCCTTACTTTTATTATCTTAAACATATTGAATAGCTTAATAGTGATTTGATAACGTGACTATGATTTAGAGACGCGCAAATGAACCTTACTATTAATTTCTGTAACATGTATTATATTATGTAACCATAAATGAACTTTTTTTTACATATGTTAAGATGATATTTAGATGTCTATAATACAAAAATTGGGACAATGACACAATCACTAGCACAAGAAACCCCAACAATACCAGAAAAAAAAGTTTCTGAAAGAAATGAAAGTTTGCAAAATACTGTGGATTCATTATATTCGTGGGTATCAATTTTCACGGATTCCAACAAAGTAGCATATTTGCTGATATTTAATTTCGTGAGTTTTACTAATCTCTATATACAAAGCCTATCGAAAATATTATTCGTTGACCATTTGAATACGTGGTTAACCTGTACCCACGACACCTTTGATAAATGATGAATCAACAGTACTACTTAATAAAAGTAAAACAGAATAACAATTAACCCCACCGATCAACATATCATATCAAATATGATCAGTCCAAATACAAAAATCTAGCATTGGGGTCCATGACATATGCTAACTCATATTTTAGAGTAGTCAATATGAAGACGGATCAATCTGACTTATTCAAAATGTTTCTACACATTACAACTAATGAGTGCTAAGATGTTAGGCATTTTTTTCAGGAGCGGTTGACAAAAATGTTATGTTTATTCTACATTTTGATAAATTCAAAGTATATGATAAAATAAAATAGTGTCTGACAGATCCAAAAAATGCTCGTATGATACATGTTATAAAAAAAAAGCTCATAACTTAAAATAATATGTTTTTGTGAAGTAGTATTTGAAACATAATTGAAGGAAACATTTTTCTAACGAATGAATTAAACAACAGGGTTTAATTGATATAGCCCTTGCTTTTAGAGGAAGGATATAATAGTACATTCTATGCGATTTACTGAGCAACACAAACTCCGTAAATATCCGGGGTACTCAACAAAGGTGAGAATTTTTGTCCGTCACCCGTCATGCCAAGAGGTAATCTCATTTGGCGATGCTACACACGATGAAGGAGATATAATGTTTGTTATGAAAAAGATACGGAGGTTATCTTTGTCACGAAAATTCCATAGACGTCATCCCAATCACGATTTTACAGCTTGGCAACCACCAAATCTTAGGTCAATAGCTACTTTATAAACAGCACCCCCCCCCCACCAATCACAGAAACAGGAAAGGAAACTCACGCTCCAAAATATCGTATCAACTAGAATATCTTTACTTCGAATTTAGTCCGTACGTTGATCTATAGTCAATTATAATTTGTTAATTGGCAATCATAACAGACAGACATGACAGAATTACAGATTTATGTCTATATAAAGCGATATTTTAAAACAGAAATTAGGAAGGCCAAATAATTTCTGGTCTTAGCTAAGACGAACTCTTTTTAACTTCAAGCTGTTGTCAAGTAGTGAGACGTACTTTCCTCATCTTGACATACATGTACCAAAAAAATTGTTTGAACATGATTCATACATTAAATATAGTTTTTAAATTGACCCTGTATAACAGTTCCCTTATTTGTATAGAAATCCTTTCCCCTCGTAAATATTTTCTAGTTACCCTTATGCTCCTGAAACAAACAAAAAAGATACCGACAAAACGTTTGATCGTATGAATGTGAATGTGTGTAATTGATCGTTAATAGTAAAATACCAAAAATACTGAACTCCGAGGAAAATTCTTAATGAACAGTTTCTAAGCAAATGTCAAAATCCTAATAAAGCTTAAACACTTTAGACGGATAGAAAACAACTGTCATATTCCTGACTTAGTACTGGCATTTTCTTATGTAAAAAATGGTGGATTAGACCTGGCTAGCTAGCTTAATCTCTCACATGTATAACAGTCGCATACAATCTATTATATTGACGACAATGTGTGAGGAAAAGTAACAGACATTATGAGTAAAAATTTCAAAAATAGGGGTACAGCAATAAACATTGTGTTATACTATTTAGAAAATAATATGTCAACAAAAGAAAGCAAAAAAGCTTCAAAACAAGGCACATTAGCAATACAAGAGTACAACAAATTTCCATAGCACAATGACACTATCATGGGTTGCATTTTATATCTGAAACACGTCAAATGAATATCAACAAAAAAAGATCACACATTAAAAGTCATATCTAAAAAGACAAGTGAAGAACACTATAATTAAAATCTTTATTTCAATTTATTGTGTATTTTTTATGTAGTTTATACGGAATATTTATCAATAAAGTGAATCCGATGAATAAAGGCACCAGTAGTTTACCTCTGTTTCAAAGTCACCAATCGATTGTGAAAGATTAAAATCCGGGTCATAAACTAAAACCGAGGGAAACACATCAACTATAAGAAGAAACAACGAAACAACAGAAACACTGAAATCTAACAAAAACAATTGACGATGCAAAATACATAAAAACAACATATTAGAGAACAACTGCCATATTTTTGACTAGGTACAGAACATTTTTTATTTTTTTTGCTAGCTTTACCTCGGGCATCATGACTATGTTAATATATATACCGCTAATATTACAACCTTAAAAAACGTTTTTAGAATAAGGACAAAACGTTCTTTAACATACTTATGGTTTATCAACTTTTTGCTAAGACACTGGTGACGTTTTACAAAGTCGGAGTAAGCTCTGAAATACCACTTGAGTTAGAAAATGTATATCGGATATGCAGGTGAAGGTATATATTGCTAACAAGGTTGGAGAAATGAAAATCGTCACGTTTTTATTGATTCTAGTACTGACATAACAACTTGTGTCAAATTCGAGATATAAGTCTAAAAATAAGGCAGAGGAAGCCGTGTCTATTGTCCCTTTTATTTCTAGTTCTGGTGGATATTTATGGAAACCAGTCAGAAAAATTGTTTTGTAAATGGAAAGAACATCATTAATAAATCGGAGTGTGAAAATAAATAATCTGGCTTCTTTTATCTTTTTGTTTTTGACAAGTTCCCGAAAGAACTCCGAATCAAAAGAAAATACAAAAAGTGGGTTAGAATATATACGCAGTTTTTTCCCATAGGAATGCCGACAATTTCTTGAAAAGTCTACTTCCGAATTCAACAAATTTTGGGTAAAGCAGAAACTCCACAATTCTGATCACTTGTTCCTCTGTGTTGCATATTTTGTTCACTCTTAACAAATTTAAAGTATGCCATGTGTCATCCCAAAGTAATACATTTATAGCGTATGCTACCATTTTAATGTTGAAGAGTATTGTTGATTATTTCTATTTAAAAACAATCAATTTCATATGGGGAATGGGGGATAAAGGGCTGATAAAATCGAAAGTTTTGATAAAATTAATTTCAGAGAAAGATTGAATTTAAAATTGTCCAGAAGGTCTTTCGATTGTTTTTTTTTTAAAGAATCCACATATGGTTAATACTATTACGAGAGTAAACAGTTTCACAGTATTTCTGAAAACTCACTTTCACTGCACACAGAATCTTTGTCATTCTAATGAAGTCTCACATGCAGATGAGCCGGCAATTTTCTATTGTTGAATGGATTTTTTGTGCAGCATAGTTATCCAATACAAACAAGGTAAGTCATGCAAGACGATCAAATAGTAAAATAATTAAAATACCGAATTGCGAGGATTTTTTTGAACGGATATCACTTATTAGATGGCAAAAGAAATAGCTCAAACACATTGTTAATAACTGGATAAAAGCATCTAAGAGGCATTTTTGCCTGCTTTACATTTTAAATGTTAATTAATTTTTTACACAGATAGTCTAGAGACCTAGAGTTTTGATATGCAGTCCCTGGTTCCTTAACAGGAAATTAGGTTTTAGGTCATGTTCTCAACTAAGGTGTTGCTTCTAAATGACATTAATAATTTAGGTAAAACGTGTTTGCAAAATAATTGGTTAAAGGATGACAAGATCATGTTTTATACGTTTAACGTAATTATCATTTGAAAAAGAAAGTGATATTCTACTATTATGAAGTAGTCAATTATATCCTTTATTTGATTTTTATTGTTAATTATATTTTTGGGGGATTTCGAAGGTTAAGGTGAACCACGAAATTAAATGTTCAACGATTTACAACTTTCCTATTGTCATATATACAAACTTCGCCAAAACCACAAAATTAGATATCGGCGAACATGTAAGTTTTCCTTTACACAAGAAAATAAGTGAATCCACAGTATTTAAATACATAGCTCAATTAACTTTGTTTTTTGGGAATCACTGTGAGATAAGTTATCTGCTTACACCAGAGCTGTTATTTTTTTTTAGTTTAATAACGTTATGATAAAAAGACTATCGATTTAATTTAGCAAAACCTTTCAAAATTCTAGGTCCTCAATGCTCTTCGAATTCGTACTTTATTCCCGTGTTCGTCTTTTTCCCGATTGAATGGTTCTACACTGGTAATTAATGGAGCCCTTTAAAGCTTGCTGTTCGATGTGAGCCAATGCTCCATGTTAAAGACCATACCTTGACTTAAAATGTTTTACTTTTATAAATTGTGACTTGCATGGAGTGTTGTCTCATTGGCTCTCATACCAAATCTTCCTATATCTCTCTACGTCACTGACGCTTTAAGCGTAAGTGCGCGACTATCTTACAACATAGTAAACCTGGTATCTATAGTGAATATATTTCCAACCACTGGGTTTAGGCACTGCTGGTGGAGCTTTCATCCCAGATAGTATCAGCCCCGGTGTAAGTACGCTGGGTTGACAATATTTATCATTGTAATGGTCAAAATAATAAACTAGCTATTTACCAAACTTTCAAATTTTTGGCATACTGAGGATTTCTTAGCCCAGACAAGCATAGATTACATTGATTAGTCTTGTTAAGACAAAACGAGCGTCTGGTGTACAACACTTACAAAATTTAGTGCTAGTATTTATGCTGAGTTAATTGACTGGGTCGATGTAACTCCTAGGGAAGATTATCCATGAGAAAATCAATGGTGCGTGTATTGTTCTCGAGACAAAAACTCTCTGCTTTAATGTTGATATTGTCTTGAGACAGGCATGAAATACACTAAGATCTCCCATCTCATTTCTTAATCAAACAAAGAAAAAAATGTATACAAGCTATTTCTAAGAAGTCGTAAAAATATTTCAATATAATTGTTTAGATAGCCTTAATGATCATCGGTACGTCTAGCTGCTCCCAACATTATAGTTTAACGTAAAAAAAAAATGATATAATGAAAGCTTGTAACGATTTGTAGTACAAGGTACAATCATATGTAAACTTACGTTTACCCGTTTAGTGTATTCCAAACAGCTTTTCTGTTATGACAATAATTGGGATCATGTTCACATAAGATAATAATCCGTTTTTATCAATTATTTTCAAACACCATCTAGTAAGCGTATAGTTATTCACTAATTTATATTTTATGTAATATATCTTTAAAATTACTGTACAATTATTATTATATATATATGAATATGCTCGGAAACGGGCCCTTTAATTGGATTTAATAAATATTCTTATTCTTAGAACTATTATTAATGGGGGAAAAATGTAATACCCCCTTATAATTCTATCAGGAATCTTTAAATATCAAATTCAAACTTCAAATATTGAAACTCAAATTTTAATTTGAGGTTTTGAACATGCTTTATCAAATACTAGTTATGTAATTAAATCTATTTAGTATGCAAACAATTCCCATTTATATTTCCATCACATAGTTGCATTTATTCGGTTAGTTTCTCATGTCATAAGATTAAAATCGAATGAAAAAATGCTGACGAGTGGTAAAATCTTTGAAAAAAATAAGTTATTTAGAGCAGTTTATAAAATGTGTGAAAATATGTTAATTCTTATTACATAACTGCTTATATAACTTTTATGGCCTATGAACTAAAACTTCACGGGTTTGAAAACATGTCAAGAAGCCTGGTCACGGGATATTGATGCCTGTATAAAAGAGCATGCACTGCGGATGAGTTTTAAAGATAAGAATCTATCCTGCAATTCCAGATTCAGATTGACATTGAGCTAGCCATTCGGTAAGTTTTAATAAAGGACATAGAAAAATAATTGTTAACTGAATATTACTAAATTGTTTAATTAAATATATTAACAAGAGATAAAGGTGAAAACACGAACAATTTAAAAAGATTTAATTACCATTTAAAATTCTTATCTGAAATGTCTGAACAATAAAATGTGGTGTTCTGTTACTGTTTAAACAGTCGTTTAATATAAACATCGCGACCGCAAACAAAACCGATACATGATATTTTTGGAGGCGATTCCAATATTAATGGTTGATACATAATTTGTCATCGGTTTAAAACAACGTTATTCTATCGGAAAAAGTGAAAACAATTTAAAGATCTTTTTAAATGTGAGAAGCGCCTTAAGTAATGTAGCTGTCCATCTGATAATTTTTGCCATTTTAAAGTGCCTACCCATTAGTTTAATTTTTTTATAACACAGGGATTTTTCTGTTATAACTGTTCCTATTTAATATAGCCAGAAATTATTATTTAAAATTCTTAGTATGATATGGTAGACATTATTATCATAGGACCAAAGATCGATATGATACAAAAAAAAAACAACGTTCTAGTTAGAATGAAGCACATTGTATGTTCTCTTTTTTTCTGGACAAAGGCAAATCAATTGCCACTTCATTCTATAAAATGATTATTTTGCAGTATTCTAAGGAATGTAAAATATGATCTAGTATTTTCATTGATATGAAAACACATTTTTGATTGACAATAATAAAAAAAAAGACTTCAAAAAGTTTTTAGTTTTTTTTCGATTTTACCTTATCTTTTTCATTCAAATCGGAAAATAGGATAAAAATTAGTTTTATGCATCAATGATACACATAAAAAAACGTTGTTTAGTAATTAACTTGATCTTCATAATTGCAAACAGCTGAAAAAATATAGCAAGCAATTACGGAATGAATTAAAGGAAATTCATACAATATCGTATGCTTCCAAAAACTGGAATTGATAAACTGATAAAAAAAAAACCATCATAGATACTAAAATAAAAAATGAAGACGCCAAACTATTTTATTAACATGAAACACATCAGTAATGCTGCAATGAAAAAGTTAAAAAGGCCAAAAAAAGTACGAAAGTAAAAAGCGACACGAAATTCCGAAATTTTTTAGAAAATATCTACGGGTATCTACTCCTTAAAGTATCTATAGTATTTCCAAAAAATATAAATGGTAAACATTTCATTTAAAGTTTTGATCATGCATCTAATTCTAGGTATTTACATGTCCAAGTTTAATACCAAACGCAATTACTAAATGACATGATACGTTCTCTGCTCAACAATTGATTTTCGAACAGTTTGATTTTGAAATGTTTGTCCATTAACGATAACTAGACAGATATGTGTTTATGCTCATGAAAACAAGTTTACTCTTACGTTTGTCTTCCTTTTCTTTCCCAACAATTATGTCCTTGTTTGTCATTATCTTTATAAGAATTGATTTTTTCTTGTTTTTTAATATTTAATCGTTTCTTCAAGTTTTACTTTTAACTTTTTTATGTTCTGGATTTTTATGCCCTACAATACCGATATTTTGCTATTGCCGTAACCCATACTTATAATTTATACTTAATTCTGAAAAATTCCGTCAACAATACTATTTTTTCAGTCCTTTCTGTTTATATCGAGCAATAGGCATAAATATATCATTTCTATCCTTGTGTCTATGATGAGTTTCTTTACAACCACTAGGTCGATGCTCCTGGTACTGGAGTTTTTATTCCCCGGGGGTATTACCATCCTAGTAGTCAGCACTTTTGTGCTGACATGAATTATCATTGATTTGGTCATAATTACAAATTAACTGTTTACAAAATTTAGAATTTTTTAAAATACTAAGGCTGTTTTCACCTTGGGAATATATTACATTACCTGTAATTGACAAAACTTTTATGAAATTTGGGTCCTCAATCAACTTTGTACTTAATTTTGCCTTTTCAACTGTTTTTGATTCTAGCATCAATAAATAGTCTTTCGTAGACGAAACTCATTTCTGGCGCAAATACAAAATTTCTTTCCTGGAATCTATCATGAGTTTATTTAGATATATTTGATTTATTTCTTTTTATAGGATTGAAAAAGCCTAGTTATGAAGTTCTATACCATGGAATCGAAAGTTATCACTGCAAAGGAGCAATTGGGTGCTACTCTCAAAAGATATGGTGCCATACAGATACTTCTTGGCCTAGGTTGTTTGATTATGGCATTCGTTTCAATTGGAATCGACAAGAAATCTTGTGACAACTTAGGGAAGAAAGGTATATCTTCTTTCTCCAGAATATCATAATCATTGTTGTATATTACATTAATTGTTCGCTGTATAGTATTTAAACAAATGTATAAATGAAAATTGAAGGGAGATTATTTTTTCGCCACTGCGCTTCGGTCGAATAAAAAAAAAGAAAATTAAATCATCGCTTTTTTTCCCTTAATAGTACAATACATTCAGAATAATACGAATTTTAAAGTAAAATGTGACAGGGTAATATCTGCAATAATTTGAACTCCCATTTTAAATTTTTTATATGAATTAAACAGGATTATTTTTTTTAACTAAATTGCAAAAATTAAAATTGCATTTTAGTCTTAAATGACAAAATCGCAATAATAATTGCACTCAATAATTTTGGAATTTACAGTATTCAGTATCTATCATCATGCTCTATACAGGGATTCAGAACACTAGAAATGTTGTTCAATATATGCGATAGATGGCCCTCGACGTACTAAATATTAATATGCAAACATGAAGATAAGTTATATCCCACCGATAATTATTTTTTCAATCCTACAAATAATACGTTGCATTTTGTTTTGTTATAGAAATTGTTATTAAAAATGCCACTATACCTACCTTCACGTTTGATAAGAAAACCATCATGCTTGGACTTGATGGAGGATCCGTGGTGTCTGCTATTTGGGTAAGTTTAGAAGTATTTTAGCAAACGCCAAATTTGTAATTACAGAAATGTTATAACAGAATTATTGTTAAGTACGTATACACCAAGACAGTTATATTTTCGTGTTAAAAATAATTAATAAAAGCTGTGTTTTGCCAAAAAAAGGTATCAGTACATATGAAATGTTCATAGAAAAAGAAACACAATTTTTCATATTTGTATTTGATATTTCTTATCATATATTATTATTATTATTATTATTATTATGATTATTATTATTATTATTTTTTTATTTTTATTATTATTATAATCATTATTGTTGTTAATATTATTATTTATTATTATTATTATTATTATTATTATTATTATTATTATTATTATTATTATTATTATTATTGAATTTGTAATAAAGGGAAATTCAGCGCCTAATTGTGAGAACGCATTTTTTTTTATAGAAATCTTCTAACCAAGATGATAAGAGACAGAGATTCTGATGAAAAACATTATCCCAGATAGTGGGTTTATGTATACGATGTTTGGGAAAGGTTACTTTTGTAAATCGTAATCCTAGGTGAAAAATCATTTGTCAAGAAATGTATAAATGTGTTATTTCTATTCATTGTAGGTTGTTGTCACAGGAATTGTCCCAGCTTATATGGCAAGAAATGCAGACTACAGCTTGATAAGAACTGTAAGTTATTGTAATTCATAGATAATTTCCTACTAGGAAAATAAAAGAGTATAAGATTATAAAATGTAATGTGACTAGTAATGCAATAACAACTCTCCAATTAAACCAATTGGTGTAGAAGTAAGCCAGTATAGGTCACAGTACGGCAATGGCATATTCCCTTGCCTGATATCAAGCATTTCAAGGACTCGAAATGACCAATGTAAAACTATTCAAAGGAAAACACTAACGGCCAAATTTATTTACCACACAATAAATGAAAAGCAGGTATGATCAACATTACCTAATGAAAACCACTAAATAACAGGCTCGTAACTTAGTGCATCTTATACATGTCTGAATATTTTTAATATATATTTTGATAAATCAAATCTTGTTTTTTGATAAATCAAATATTGTTTTATCTCGTGGTTTAAATCACTTTAATTAAAATTTTCGTCACAAAAATAGGAGGGAAAATATAAATGATATGTCTTTACTGTTTGTCTATTTGATGCTAAGAGCACTGAAAAAATCAGCCAACACGAATATCAAAAGATACATCTGACTTTTCTTTCTTTTTTTTTTTAGAAAGTGGTGTTCATGGTATTTAGCATTATGGCGACATCATTGTTCGTACCCATTATTATTGGTGCAGCCACAGCTAACTATATACTGGTAAGTTCAAACAAATTTCCCAATCTTAACAGTCATGGCATTTAAATGGGTTTTTTTAAAGGCATAAAACATTATAGTATTTAAACTGTTTGTCATGCAATATCATTATTTATAAGTACATTTCTAAAAAATATCTTACTTCCTTGCAACTCTCTGTGGAAAACTAAACGAAACATGAACATTTTAATATTATTTAACCTGTCAATATATCATCAACTTTACTTTTCTTATATACCAAAGCTTTTAAGAGTTTCAAACAGAATATATGTCAAAGAGTTCTAGTCCAATCTTAATGTACATATTTTTCATTTTTAAATAATTCGCCCAAGCCGATAAATTGTATTTAATACCGTTCATTGACCTATAATTATCTACTTTTTATACATAATGACATGGATAGAAAGTTTTCTCATCGACACTCATCATGCTCATACCACATTTGTTTTTTTTTGTCTTATATTGAATGCAGGATTTCTTACATTTTTTGATATTTGCAAACCATTTGTATTTCTATCATTAGTTTCCATACGTGTTGGAATATTTGTGTCTTCATTTGTTTTTGTTTTTTTTCTTACTTGTAGCGTGATAGCCACATGGAATTGCTTGTCATAACTGGCCTTATATGCCTTCTAGAATTCCTTGTGTCTTTTGCTGCGTCACTCTATTGCTGTGCATCACCATGGGCTCCATGCAAACTAGCGGTATGATTGATTGATTTTATAATAGAATTGAGAAGGGAAATTGGGGAATGTGTCAAAGAGACATTAATTCGACCATAGAGCAGACAATGTTTGTGTGTTGATCGATAATTTCCTATATACAACTTCATTATAAAAAAAAACGGATAATATTCGAACTTTTCCGAAAAGTTCTTTTTTCATCATTTGATCTACGTAAAATGTAACATGTTTCAACTATTTATTATGTTGCATCTAACATAAATAATACTGTACAATTTAACCGACCTTTCCCGTTACTCTATGCGTTTAGATGTATTATGTTTTATGACAACTTAATCATTTCGAAATGTTTTACCTCCAAAACCAATGTGCTAGTTATAGTTAAAAAGACAAAAAATAAAGACGAAAGCTGGTTAATTCGTCTTAATGTAATCTTTCAAATCTTGACGAATAAACTAGAATTCAAACCAAATAATAAGGGTTGTTTGTATTGCTAACTTGAAAACATGAACGAATGACCATTTTCGATCTTTATATATTTCAGAAGAAAGACAGAGAACTTAGAAGTGAGCAATTCGTTGACAACGAGAAGCAAATGACAAAACTAGAACTTCCAGAATATAAACCATAATCAAGATATTTCCAAATGGACTATAGAAAGACTGCAAAACCCACCATGATCTTTTATTAACCAAAGCAAGGCTTCTGTATTGCTTAGTTTACTTTATGTCTAATCTGTCTTAAAGGATTTGAAAACAAAAAATGGCTAAGGTTCAGGTTTTTTTTAATATTTTTGTAATCAAAATTTAAATTAAAATATTTTTTTTTACGTGTGTATCATTTATCACTAACTAAAATAAATAAATTTTCTTAAATCAAAATAGGAAATGACAAAAACAATCCATTGACTATTTTATCAAGTATTTCTACTGCATAGTATATTAAACTTTGAGAATTTGGAAGAAACAAAAACATAGGTGTTCATATATTCCCTTATCTGCTTAACACTGATATATAATCAGATTATATAAACCTTCAACATACAATTATATGATTATTTACATATATATTTGTCTAAATATAACTAACTAACAAAATTATATATATTTTTTATTCCTTTCGACATATAGAGTATACTATAGTTTAAATACATGCCTAAGATTCTCCATGCTACTGTTAAGTATGAATCAATTATAAAAGAAAATAGACTTAATTACAACCAAAAGCAATGAAATCTTCAGAATTGTTTATTGTCGGCAAGACTAATGCAGGGACTAAACGGTAAAGTAAATAAGGAACTCTACGTCAATTTGTAACAATGACCGAATTTAAATGAATTTTTGTGTATCAGGGAAATCAGATGGAAAAAAACAGGGACTTCTTTGTACTTTAAATGTAATTTTGATTTATATTTCTGTATATTCATATCATAAGAAGACTAGATGTGCTTGCTTGTAATAATAAATTTTCATTTGAAATTTGTTGAGTATTTTGTAAGTTCCCAAAACAACATTCATTCTTCTTTGAAAACTATATAAGGCATTGGGATACATATATGCATGTTTGGAGTATTTTATCTCATGGCTCTAATGTCAGCTTTACACAACAAAAAAGACAACACGAGTCACAATTGCTTCATTTTTTTTTGAAAAATGTATTAATCGAGATATAAGGAATATTTCAATGCAAATAATCATTAAATTACTCCAACCTGCACTTGAACGTCCTTAGTTATGTCTATTTATTCCTTTTGAAATGAATTTGATCGAATATTTATAGAGAGAATAAATATATATTGTCTCGAAAAACTATTTGCACGTGGCTTCAAAACAAGTAGGGGCCTCGTTGAACGAGTGGTTTAAGTAGTTACTACTGCAATCACTAGCCAGTCAACACTGAGGTTGTGAGTTCGAATCCCGCTCGTGCGGGTGCACTCGACTCCAATCCTAATTGACTAGGATTTTCAGTTTTCCTATCGAAGGTCGGTGGTTTTCTCCGGGCGTTGCTTAAAAGTGGCGTTAAAACAACAAAAATCAAAATCAAGTCAAAACAAGTAGAATGCAAGGATGTGCCGACCATTTATATCCTGTTTCGATCCTATCACAAATAAAATTTATATTTCGAGACAATTCATGGTTTTTGTCTGTATACTTCGATGCATTCAACTGTTGAACATCAATGCAATTTGACTGCGAAAACAAACACAGTTGCAGTATAAATCAATATTCATTTCTTTTAATCAGTTTATTGTAACTTGCTTCGTGCAACTCAATGGGTGTCACTACAATAACAGAATTTGAAGCCCCTGCGATTTATTCACCTCGTGTTTACATATATATCCGGATTCCTGTTGTTTAATCTTTCGTTTCTGTATAATGTGCTTTGAGCTGTTGTTTTTCTCTATGTCGTTTTTGTCTCTTGGCGATCTTATCCTACGACTTAATGTATTTGTTTGCCCGCTTTGTGCCGTTTTACAGCTTTATTTTATGGTGTGTATGAATCTAATTCTGTTATGTCACCATCGTCAATTTTGCTGAAATATTCAGAACTACATTAAACATGTTATGAAGTGGTTTTCAAGCTTTGTACTTTTAATTTCTATATATAACATAATTATTACATTAGTATTGAGGAATAGCATGCATTGCTTGGGACAAGATTCCTCAATGTTGTGTAATAACCACAGGCATTTGTTATATTTCGATTTCACGGTTTTCTAACCCACTCCAACTTATAACGCCGTAAATCTAAATTGATTTATAACACGCCTACATTTGTTGTCGGAATCGTTCGTAGTAGCCTCTCCAAGTATGTCAAACGTAATCATTTCGACTACCCTGCCGATAGGAAATATTTATCAGAAAAAGGTTTATGAAAAGCATAACTACGACTTTTTCACAAGTACTCTTAAAAATTTAAATTTCATGAATTTCGGAAGATTTTCTAAATGTGAAAAAAATGAGACGTGAGGTATAAATTATTAACTAGGTCAGTTATGTCGTTAGATTGTTGTTTCAGCAACCTAACGACAAAAATATCAAAAATGCATTTAGGCAATTTAAAAATGTCTTCAATATTAGACAGATACAATCTCTATAATCATGATAATATGACCTCTAATATGTTAAACTATAATTCTTTCCGAATCCACAAAAGTGTGTAACTCAAACAGGAACAAACATTTCATAAATTTACCGAAGGATTACCTTAGACATCATTTAAAACACCTATCAGTAATTGGACAAAAAATCAAAACTTTAGCCTGTTGTCAATTAGATTAATAAAATAAGCTGTTTTTACTGTGTTTATATATCTGACCTTTCCATATCGGCCCGGGTATCATTCCTCGATCCTTATCAGCCCTCTAAAATTGACGGAAGAAATCGTAATGCTGTGCCTATATTATGCAAAATTTGCATTTACAAACAAATCCTTAATAATAGCTATAAGCAAAGCTACGTGTATCAAGGATTTATATAGTAAGACTTTATAAATACTTGTACGTTCTTACGAAGCGAAAATTGTCATCGGATATTCTTTTAGATAAGATTTCGAATGCTTACATGTTGGGATTGTTAGTTCGAAGAGTAATATCAAGAAATTTTATAGAATCGAGGAAAATATTTGGAAGAATGAATCGTTCTGAGCAGAGGGTGGTAACAGGGGGGGTCTCAACACGGAAGCACATGAAATAAAAATCGGAATAACGAAGCACGAGAAACAAAATCGAAAATTTTAAAGAAAAAAGTACTAAAAGTTATTGATCAACCGTTCTTGGAGATCATGCAGTCACTATTAAAGGACATGAAGACCCTGTTGTCACATTCAAGCGTCCACCCGTTGCATCTGATTTGAAAAAAATATATATTATTTTTATTAATTTGATGGACTTCATTACATACCATATATATACAATAGAATAGATACTGTTATTTAAGTACTTATAGGCTATTAACGAAGAGGGCAATCAATATCCTGGGAACCAGTATGTATGTATTGGTAGATTCCTGCGTTATTCGGAGCACCCTTCGAGAGATACGAGGACATCAAACATAATTTATTTAGAGTCTGTATAAGCGATACAATTTAAAACATAAGCTTTGAAGACCTTTAAAAACCGACACAACAAACAAAACAAACATATCAAGTCATGCACACATACAATGAAACATAGAAAGCAAGAGTTCATATTAATATGTATACATGCAACACAAACGTTCTATAAAGCATCTCAAACACAAACACTGAAGCATGCACTTATCAAGGTACTGCAGAATCCGAATCTGTGTACACTCTCTTTCAGGATTAATGGAGATTTGTCACTAACGTATTAACAACAATATTTACAAGGACAATCCCCACTCCAACACGTAAGGAAGTGTGAGGACACCGGGAAGACTGGTATTATGGTGGAGGAAGCCGAAGTACTCGGAGAGAACCACTGGTACACTCGACGGGAACATACACACAGAAGAGATATCAGCAGATTGATCTCAAGGGCAATGTAGGTGCAACTTTGACCTATCGGGCCCCAAAAGTATCCTTTCTAGTATAAACTTCGGCCTGGGTACAAGAGAAGTTGGTGGGAGGGTGAAAATCACCCTTCTAAATTTCCAGCGCCCCAAGTCAGATTTGAACCCGGGACCTTCAGCACTGTAACCATCGGTCTTAACCACTAGACCACGAAGCCACCAGTTCATTAATACATAATTAAAAACAGTAGTAGGGCTGACTTTGAATTAGTCCCGGTTTACTTTTTAATCAAATGCGGGACAAGCACGAGAAATTAAGAGTATCGACATGAAACACGGGAAATAAATATGAGGAAACACAAAGCACGCACATCGAACCGATCTATACTGTTTATGAAGTAAGTGAATAAAAGGTAATCAGAATTGCGAAGAACACCAGCTGATGGGAGATACCAGAACGAAATACCAGAGTTTACTCTCAGTAACTGCAGAAGTCGGCAAAGGAGACATGTTAAATGATATTTGTCCTTATTTGGATCATATTAAATTTTCGAGAGAATGTTTTTGTTCTAAACACCTATGTCAACATATTCCACAATAATATAAAGGATCATTGTAACGTCAAAGAGCGGATATGATATAATAACTCAAATTCGTTTTATTTTATTTTGAAATTCTATTTATTGTATCAAGAAAGAGCGATAACGTGTCATTGTATTGCTAGATTATTGTCGTCTACTCTTAACCTGTCAGGATATAAACATTAAACTTACACAAGTACATGGAAGCAACTTCGAGTATTTCCAATATTTTTCCGACAAAAAGTCATAACAAAGATTTATCCCAAAAAACATTGATATCCAAAAAACATCGAAAACATTATTTGAAATTTTCAAGTTTAATCATCATCGTTTTACCGACAGTTTATTTTCCTGTATTAAATTTCATGAGAAGTCAGCAAAGGAGACATGTTAAATAATATTTGTCCTTATTTGGATCATATTAAATTTTCGAGAGAATGTTTTTGTTCTTAACACCTATGTCAACATATTCCATAATAATATAAATATAGGATCATTGTAACGTCAAAGAGCGGATATAATATAAGATCATACATCGATAATGTCTGTTAGAGGCATCAGATTCAGAATGTTTGTTTTTGAATATAATTTTATCAAAACTATCATTGAATTGATTGTTATCTGCCATACTTCTTGTGTCTATTTTTACTGCCTCAAAAATGTAACTGATATAAAATACGCTTAAAACGAAATTTCACCAGTATGCCATGTAATAAATTATAAAAATTTAACATTTGGTATTTACATATTATCCACACTTTATTGCTTTAGAAATTGAATTAAATTACCTCTTGTTTGAAATTGTAGGGTACATTTTATATTTGAAATGCATGAGCTCTAGAACATGCACATTATAAAGGTTATTGAGTTGACTTTCGCTTATACAACCCTGCTATCTTTCACACAACGCACATGTTTAAAATGCTTAAATGCATAAAGCACATATTATGATACGACATATACCGCCATATCTAAAAAATAATCAATTGCATGTACAAATTGTATAAAACAGATATTTGTTGATATTCTATACTATCATATTAGATATGAATCTCAAATTCTGCATCATAATTTTTTCTATTAGTGGTAATATGAGCATTTGAAAAAAATAATAATACTCAAAAACATCTTAGTAGCTAATATTTCTGCTGATAAATTCGGTTATCATTATATAACTATAATAATTTTATCATTATGATATTCTAAAGACCAATCAAAATTCAACTTATTCATTTACGTTTTCAAATATCCTTATATTCTGTCATGGGCAATCCGGGTTTAACATTTCCAATGAAGGAAAGGATTTAAAAAGTACATTTTATCTTTAAGTAACTTTTAAAGTGCATGATGAATTTAATTTTCTTTCAGTTGTTCATTCACGGAAACTTACCAGTTTTAAGGAGGTAGACCTAGGTGAAGGGAAATAACTCTTTAAATCATCAGTACGTTTGTGTCAACCATTTTCATAAATATATTTTAAGCTTCTAGGTTTCATAGATTATTTTAAATCTGTATCAGGTATATGCTTAACATACATTGATGAAAAGTGACTTTTACAAACACATAACTGATTTAAAGAGTTATCTCCCTGAACAAAGGTCTTTCACCTTAAATTGGTAAGACATAGTTATTTGACAATTTTTACAGAACTATTTTAATCTATTAACACGTGTAGATGTGTTGAAAGAATGACAAGGGTCTACCAGATTTGCTAATCCTTCCGGGCCGGGGCATTTGATATCAACCCAGGTTTTTAGTGGTGTTCTTGTTGGTAAGTCTTTATTTTTTAATGTTGTGTTTTGTAAAATGTTGTTGGCCTTTTTGTTGATTTTTTTTTTCAATGACTTCTATAGTTTGTTTTTGATTAGTTTGAATATCCTCATTTACTTTAAGCATATGATACAACTTGAACTTGAATCTTGATAAGCATATCTGTCGACATTGAAAAATGTTTTTTGTGTTTTTCTTTTTATCTTATAAATTTGATATTATCTGTAAATAGTTTTGTCACCCCTTTCGTGTTGTGGAAACCTGCATATGGATTTAAATGCTTTTTTCTAAATAAAAGTATACCGAGTCACATTTGTTTTATTATTTGTATAAGTTATGTGGAAATTATTAAAAAAAAATGTTTTGATAAATTCAGTGATAAACTTCAAATAAACTGTCCTTGAAACAATCTCAAATCAACAATTGTGTAGTTATTTTGTCAAATAATTTGGTCTATTAACCATTGAATTGGCAAGCTTTTGTTGTTATTAAACTCCTCAATGATTATACATCCTTGAAATTTAAATTGTTTGGTTTTATATTATCGGTGAAAAAATGACAAAATAGCGATTTTTTTTTTAAGTTAATCGGAAGATACCAAGACCTTGTTGATAAATATTCAGTATCAACTTCACAAATAATACATGATGGTCTTAAAGTATAGATTATAGTACGTTGTTTGTCATCTTAATCACTTGTTATAGTGTTCTTTTTATTTGTCTTTGTATATTTTTAACCTATACTGTTACGTCCATTTTTAGTAGTATCCTTTTGGCGTGGCTCGGTATTTAAACATCTTTATAGTGTCTGTACGACATTTTGATTTTCTTTGTTGACATGGTTGTTATTATAATGATTAAGATAATAATAATTGACTGCTGTAACCGAAATGTTGACATTTTTACCATATTATGTCCGTTTTATTCGCTCACACATTGTTGTCAATATAATGGTATTAAGCAACTGTCGTAAAAAGTAAAATCACAAAAATACTGAACTCAGAGGAAAATCAATTTGAAAAGTCCATAATCACATGGTAAAATCAAAAAACAAAACGCATCAAAAACGAATGGACAAGAACTGTCATATTCCTGACTTAGTACAGGCATTTTCAAATGTAGAAAATGGTGGATTAAACCTGGTTCTATAGCGCTAACCCTCTCACTTTAATAACAGTCTCATCAAATTCCGTTACATTTACATGATGCGTTAAATAAACAGTCACAATCAATAAAATAGTCAAAATATGGGAACATCAGTCATCATCGTATAACAATTTAACAGGACACAACAACATTTACTATCTACGAACACATGGATTGATTTGAGTGTCTGACGTCAGAAAAATTATATACGTCACATAAATTTGTCGTTCAATGTGCATACAATAGTTATCAAAAGTACCTGGATTATAAACAATTTTAAATTTTACATAGGCAATGAGCGCAGACAGGGTTAAAAAATCAAAAGTATGTAAGAATAAATTACAGAAATCAAACTAGTCCAAAAGTTATACATAGAATTTATGAGAATCCAAAACTTTTAAAAGGAACAATTTAACAGGACACAAAAACCTATCCACGAACACATGGATCTACTCGAGTGTCCGACGTCAGAAAAATTATATACGTCACATAAATTTGTCGTTCAATGTGCATACAAACAATTTTAAAATCTACATAGGCAATGTACGCATACAGGGTAAAAAAATCAAAAGTATGTAAGAATAAATTACAGAAATATACCGAGATTCAAACTAGTCCAAAAATTAAACATAGAATATATGAGAATCCAAAACTTTTTAAAGGGAACAATTTAACAGGACACAATAACATCTACTGTCTAAGAACACATGGATTGATTTGAGTGTCTGACGTTAGAAAAATTATATACGTCACATAAATTTGTTGTTCAATGTGCATACAAACAATTTTAAAAATTTTTCATAGGCAATGTACGCATACAGAGTTAAAAAATCAAAAGTATGTAAGAATAAATTACAGAAATAGACCGAGATTCAAACTAGTTCAAAAGTTATACATAGAATTTATGAGAATCCAAAAATTGTCAATTCCACTACGCCATTGATTGATTTTGACGTTTGTGGTTCAACGTATATAGTAATTCATAATAGAAATATATCATAATGACATATTATAGACAAATAGCATACTGACGGGATCTTTTAAAGTACAGAGTCACGTTATAAGCACAAAAGAAATACAAAGAGTCACATATACAAAACAAATCACCAAAAAATGAAAGCCAATACAAACACATTGACGAGATGTATAAGTACCGAGCCACGTCAAACGGATATCACATAAAACCATTCAACAGTAAAAGTAATCTTAATAATAGAACAAAAACAAATAAAAGAACAATAAAACATGTTGTTAAGATGATACACAACATAAGTACCCAGAATCTATACATCAAGACCATCGTGTATTATTTGAGAAGTTGATACGGAATATTTATCAACAAGGTCTTGGTACCTTCCGATGAAAAGAGTGATAGCTAAAAATCAGGTTTAAATCACCATTTTCTACACAAGGAAATGCCTGTACCAAGTCAGGAATATGACAGTTGGTTTGCTACTCGTTTGATGTGTTTGAGCTTTGGATTTTGCCATTTGTTAAGGGACTTTCTGTTTGAATTTTCCTTGGAGTTCGGTATTTTTGTTCTTTTACTTTTGAATAGGAACATTCGAGAATTTACATTTTAGATAAGTGCAGAAGAACCATAAGTCGCTATACCATTATTTCTATAAAAAAAATACAAAAAACACCAGAACTTTCAGTTAGTGCAAGGATTGTTGGTACACTTTTTTAAAACTTGTATCTTATATTGAAAGATTATTATAGCGATACTAAAATTACTTAACAGTTAAGTGTTTTACTCAAATTCCATTTATTTTATATTCTATTTATTATAATAAAAAAGGGGCGATAACTTGTCATTGAATTGCTAGATTATTGACGTTTACTCTTAACCTGGATATAAACATTAAACTTTTATTAGTACATAGAAGCAACTGTGATCATATTTAATATTGTCCCTTGTAAAATATTCAAATAAATATTAAATGGGTAGCATTGCAATGAAACATAATTAAACAATGACAACATTCTATTTGAAAATATATGTACCCGTGTTTTTAATAGCGTTGTAAGTAAAACAAATTTCAATTTTCTACAAAATTAAAAAAACTGTCAATCTATATTTGTGTTATAATAGAGCATAAGTCGACTAAAACATTTTATATATTGTATTTGTTCAAACAAATAATATATCTGATATACAAAATTAATTCTTCGAAGTTTGTATTTTTTTATTTTTTTCTTACCTCTTAACTTTTATTCAACATTTATCCCAAAAGGCCCTCTTTCACATAAAAAATAGTGCAATGCATTGAATATTAATGGCGCCTTCACAGTAAAGGCCATGACCAGGTATGAACTCATGGGAAAGGAATGGTTTCTTTACAGACAAAATGTAATTCTTAAATAAAGCATGTATGTCCTCTTTTACCAGTGAACTTTGAAAATGTTGCTCTAAAACAATGACTTAGAATTAAAATAATCGGATAGTAAGATAATCACTGACAATGTTGGGAGTTCAAGTGTACCGAACCATTTGTGTATCAAAAAGTAATCAGTAATTACATTCCGACTATAATACAATTATTTGACCATCAAAGTGTCTACTGGGATATATGTATACTACAAAAAGGTGAGAAATTACTATTAAGGCACAAATTGGCATACTTGTTCAGATAGGATTTTTTTTATGTGGCATAAATTCAACTGCAGTTGTATCCTGCAGATTGTCAAAAGTCAAATATTATGATTATGATTATGGAAACCGAAAAAAAGAATTCATAAAAAATATTTCTCCCAAAAAAACATTGAAATAAAAAAAAATAACTTAAAAACTATTTAAAATTTTAAAGTTTGATCATCATCGTTTTTCCAACAGTTTATTTTCCTATATCAAATTTCACGAGAATTCTGAAAAGGAGGCATGGTAAATATAATTTGTCCAAACCAAACCACATTTCTTTATTTGGATCAAAATCAATTTTTAGAGAGTATATTTTTTGTTCTAGTCACCTATGTCGACATATCCCTAAAGAATATTTAGTTACATTGTAATGTCATAGAGCGGATAGGTTACAAGATCATATTTCGATAATGCCTTTAAAGGGAATACGATTCAAAATGATTTTAATATTTATATCTAGTAAATTATTATCGAATTGGTTCTTCTCTGCCATACTTCTTTTGTCATTTTTTACTGTCTCAAAATATGTTTACAAAAATGTAACTTATATGAACTACGCTTACAACGCAGTTTCACCAGTATGGCATGAAGAAGTTGTAAAAATTAAAAATCTGGTATTTACATATTATCCATACTTTATTGCTTTAGAAATTGAATTGAAAAACCTCTTGTATAATATTGTAAGGTACATTTCATATTTGAAATTCATGCGCGCTAGAGCATACACATTAAAAAGGTTATTGAGTTGACTTTCGCTTAATTAACCATGCTATCTTTTAAATAACGTACATGTTTAAAATGCAAATTCCTAAAGCAGTGATATGATACGGCAAATACCTCCATATCTAAATACTAACCAATTGTATTGAATATTGTATAAATATGAGATTTAATGATATTTCATATTATCAAATCAGATATGAATCGCACATTCTACTTCATAATATTTTTTATTAACTGTAAGATGAGCATTTAGAAATATAATAATTAATAGATTATTTTCTGTTTATAAAGACGGTTACCGTGATACATAAAATAATAGTATTGTTATGATATTCTAAAACAATTATCAAAATTAATCTCAGACATAATATTCTATCATAGAGAATCCGTTTAATGTTTGTAAAGTTTGTGATTATAACATGGTGTGTGATATGTATTTTACAATTTTGTTGCATTATTTTGTTGTGAGATTTATGTCCTGTTTCTCATCCGAAGAAACCAAAATGAATGAAAAAAATGTGAACTTAAAGTGTTTTAGCAAGAACTGTGTACCCGTTTTTTTAAATTTGTTTTTGGTTGACAAGAATTTCACATCATCTACAATATTTATTTTAAGACACACGCTTTTTCCTGTCGACATAAAATATAAAGGCCGACTTCGTTTAGGGATTACAAGATACCTCGTGTTTGTTTTATTTGATAACTAGTATAATTTTCGAAAATGTAATCAGTAAGAAATATGTAATTGACAATTGATTTATAATTTTGTTTTTCTCTGGTAAGTAGCACGTGTAGATGTTTTATAATAATGACAAGAGCCTACCAAAAATTTACTTTCTATTGAAGATTTGCTTATTCTTCAGGGGTATCTGATCGGGTATCCCGGGTTTTTAGTTGGGTTCGAATTGCTATGTCTTTATTTTTTAATGTTGTGTTTTGTAAAATGTTGTAGGCGTTTTGGTTGATTTTCTTTTATCCCATGACTTCGTCAGTTTGTTTAGAAGATTGAAAATCCCCTTTAACTATACTCATATTATAACATTTGAACTTGAATTTATAAGGTTGTCCAAAATGTCGCATTCCTTTGTCGACCATGCAAAATACTTATTTGTGTTTTTTACTTTTTTTCCTTTTTAAATTTGACATTATCTGCGACTAGTACTATTATCCCTTTCGCGATGTGGAAACCTCCTTATTAGATCCATTGCTGATTTTGAAATATACTAATTCCGAGTCTGATTGATTTTTTTAATTTGCATTAGTTATCTGCTTACCCTTCCGAAGCACCTGATATAACCCCCAGTTTTTGGTGGGGTTCGTGTTGCTTGGTCTTTTGTTTTCTATGTTTTGTCTTGTGTACTCTTGTTTTTCTGATTGTCTTTTTCTTTTTTAGCCATGGTATTGTCAGTTTATTTTTTATCTATCAGTTTGAATGTCCCTCTGGTATCTTTCGCCCCTCTTTCATATGGCTTGATAAATTCAGTGCATAATTTCAAATAAACTGTCTTTGAAACTATATCTAATCAACAACTGTGTAGTTTTTTTTGTCTAATAATTTGGTCGAATAATCTATGTATTGGTTAGCTCTGATACATTTGGTTTGAAAAATTAAGTTTTGAGATACAATTGAAAATTCACATTTATCCATAAATACAATGTCAAATATCTACAGTTTTCAGTTCACATTCGAGTGTTGTGTTCCATCTTTCAATATGTAACAACTCTTTCCAAAACATCTTGATGTCCACAAACTAAACCATTTTAGACCAACAGATTTCTGCTGAAATATGAAAAAAAAGTCTAAAACCTCTCCAGATATTGAGATTTTTTTTAACTGTTGATATTTAACATTGTATTTACAGAAAAATGTGAATTTTCAATGTGTGTGGATGTTCTATTTTTTCCCTGTTATATAAATCCTTGGACTTTAAAGTGTTTGGTTTTATATTATCTGTGAAAAAAATCCAGAAAAGCGCTTCTAAAGCACAACATTCAAAAATCGATAATATTTTCATCGTTAATAAAACATAATCCACCAATCATATAATGATGTAAATTTTATATTCATTCCATTTTAAAATAAATCGTAAATCATGATGCAAATTTCATTTCTATTTCATTTCAAAATAAACAAATTACATTAAACATGAAATTATCAAAATTGTCTTTGTTATACAAACATTTTTGAAACAGCACTCTAATATATGCAAAAAGTATCATATAAGATATTAGATAACTATTCTTGTTCACATGCACGTGCAAAGTGCTTTTTTTTTATTTTATCTTATCTTATCGCCATATCTGTTTACTATATTGTTCGGTTTAATATGTAAATTTAACTGCATTTAAACATCGATATATTATAATTTAAGCAGACTTTTGTCGTGTTTACTGACCCTTGCCTTATTAATGTGTATGCGGATGTTTTAGTGACAATGCTTATAGTTGCTGTCTCGTGGTGTATATTACAATAGATTTATCTTTATCTATACATGTAGTTGCATGTTCATTCTTTTTATTTCTATCAACAAATCTCGTGATTCCTGTTTGGTCTGTTTAATATGTAAATGCAACTAAAAAACAAGTATCATATTCATCATATTTGTTCCGCGGGTTCTGATTTCTATTTCATTTTGAATGTATCTTGAAAAGGTTTTTGTGTAATGTACTATTTTAAGGACAAATTAAATCAAAATTATAAAAAAAGACTACCAGTCCTCCCTCAAAATAGGACAGTTCAAAGTTAAGGGAATATATAATTCAGTTTGACATCTTAAGACATTTCAACTTTTTACCTTTATTAAATGGACCAGATAATTTCTTTGTTTTAAAGTCCATCACCTAAGTTTAACATGAAATAACATACCCTGCTTAATATTTCATGCAGAAAATATGAAAAATTATTAGGGAAAGTGTATAAAACATTATTTGCAAGTTATACTCTGTCCACACTATGGACTATATGTGTAGACTACGAATATCAAAGGACAATAAATGTGACCTCTAACCAAGTGGTCGTTTCCACACTAGCTTTCTCCTTATGTTAAAAACAATTCATCAAATTCTGGTTTCAAGACAAAACACATAAAATAGACTGGACTATTTCTCTGCTTGAGGCTAAATAAAAGATAAATATACATGAAAACGAGGATCCATTACGAACTGAGAAGTAAAATATAAATCGAAAGTTTATATCTGAGTATAATTTGAAGATATTAAACAACTATACGGGTCTAAATGGGCTTTGCAGAATAGAGTATAATGTTCATTTACAGTTGCTACAAACTTTGTGTGTCATACGTAGACAATAATCATAGGCTCACTACTTCTTGGATGTATAATCAGTTTTATTAATTTTGAACTGTACAGTATGTTTATACATAGCTTTAACTTGGCGTAAACATACTTTACAGCTCATGTTGAAAATGTTAAGTGTTAAGCCATGATACAATTCCGGAACATATTTTTTCTTCATTATGAGGCATACATTAGATTTTGTTTTTAAATCCCAAAGTCAATGATGTTTAGCAAAACACCGATTTAAAATCCAAAACAAAACATATTACAGATAGTTGAAATTAAACAATGACACTTTCATCGAATGTCCGAGATACCGTTGTTGAAATATATTGCAATATTTAAGATTCATAATAATGGTTTGAAAAGTTTTATTATTTCTTGATGAAAAAAAATTCAGATAATTTTTTCGCTAATATATCTCTTGTTGCTTTTTAAGAATGTTTGCCTCTATCAAAACTCATATTTCATTGAGTAATTAATTTTATGACTTTCATCTTAAAAGAAACCAACGAACATTAAAACACAACAAAATAAAATAATCTGTTAATGATCCTATTGCTTTAATTAACGTGCTTTACCAAAATATTTATTATCTTTTTATTTTAAGAATATGGTTTTATTCATAATAAAAACTCAGATAAAGTGTTCATTTATTTTCATTGATATCAAATGCCCGTTCAAAAAATTATATTTAATGAGTGAGTGGTTTTATTCTTTTCCTTCTATCAAAACTACTTTACATTTGTGTAATTTTAACTAACAAATTACTTGCGTTTTACATATTATAAATTTGACAATGAAAACTTGTATCCCATAATCTATATTTATTTATGAAAAAAACACCCAAATCAATTTCTCATAACAATTGAGAAAGAAATCATAAAAATAAACCGCATTCACTTGATTTTGAACTAAATTTTGATTCTGAAGACCAAATCAAATGCTCAGATCAGATCAACTCTTAGAATAATCTGTTTTATACTGGTAAAACTAAATACAGAGATTGTAATTGAGGAGTTGAAAATTTTATTCTGTATAAATTCTAAAACAAAATATTTATATGTATATTTTTTTCCTTTAAAATTATAATACAAATCTCAACAAAGTATAAAAAAAAAATACAAATCCCTTATTATTATAGCATAATATGATATATGTTTCTGTTGTTGCTAAATTGTTCAAATTTAGTATATAAGTTGAGGTCGTTCCATTAACATCAAGGGGTCACTATTTCAATTACTGTATGGTAAAAACGCACAAAAGTTTGTTTTAATATAATAAGAAGCCTTGTTGTATTTGTCTCACATACCACATTCCTACCCTTACGTTAATACCAAATTAAAACAAATTTATTACAGTTATGTTAACCTAGGGTTTTCTTTAGATTTACTATTTATAAAATGTCAAAATATTTTGGAAACTATTTTTTTTCTAATCCAAAGCATGTAAGCTTTTCTTTTTAACTATGAAAAAAAGCATTATTTTGATTAAATGCTATTAGACAATTAAATGATTGTTTAATTATTTGTTATTCGTCATTCTACTTTTCAATTCTTGTATAAAATTATTACTGATTTTTTTTAATATTTTGCCATTGGTTGCTGTCTGGTGTTAGCCAATATTCATAATCTATAAACCAGATGATTTTTAAATATTGTGGCAATTACTTTACTGTCTATTTGAAATCAATTATTATTGAAAAGTTTGGTAACACCAATAATGTCGCTGTCTATTCCGAACACATATTAATGGAAAACGTTTGGTCAGATGTATAAACCTTTCACCAAAGGTATAGTAATAACACATATATAAGGGTAACAGTTTATGTCCATCTAAGTCGGATTCAGCAATGAATAAAATATAAAATTAAAAAAACATCTATTTCGTTCATCTTACACAGCTACTTTTGCATAGGACTTATTTCTGTACTACAAATATGTAATACTGGAAATTTACTTTTAATATTAAGTACTATTTCTTTACTTTAAAATTATTGTAATATTTAGGTACTTGTATATTACAGTACTTGATTTGTACTAAATATTTTGGTACAGAAATAATACAATATTCCATGTTTGAAAATCATAATTTTAAGAGATTTGAAATAGAAAAACTTTCAAAATGCTGAAAATGTAACGGTAGTAACCAAAAATCTGTAGTACCTAAATTTCAAGTACAAATTAGGTACTGTAAAATACAGGTACCTAAATATTACAATAATTTTAAAGTAACAAAATAGTACTGAATATTTCAAGTAAATTTCCAGTACTACAGATTTTTAGTACAGAAATAGTACCTTTGCAAAAGTAGCTGTGTACTTCTTGGTGATTTTGAGAGTATCAAAATATTCAATATGTAACTTGTCGATTTAATGATCCTTTGGTTATCTGAAATACGTAAGATTCAGATTACCGAACGTCAAGAACTCTTTTGTAGATGAAGGTACGTAAGTCGTGTGACGTCGGGGCAACTATTTGTTTACATTGACGACAATGGACTCTGATTTTAAGAATAAAAACGTCCCGGAAATCAAACAGTTCTTGAAAAACAGAGGTGTTAAAACAACGGGTTATAAAAAGAGTAAATTAGTTGAACTAGCTGAAGAAGCGGAATTACAAAAGATTCCCGCCTTTGAACCCGATAATTACATATTCGCAAATAAAATACGGCGAACTGTAGATGGTGTTGAGTTGCCGCATCCCAAGACTGTTATTGATTGGTCTGATGATTTAAATACAATTCCAATAATTGAAGCGTTTGATGTTAATCATTATTTAAAAAACATTTGTAACTGGACAAATGAACGTTTGAAAGGCTATAAAAATGACAACAGTTACCGTCTTCATTCTAATGGACATATCCGTGATGTTAGGCAGTCAAAATTTCACAGCGATATACATTATGTAAAAGCAGCATGTGTACCAGAAGAGAGACAGTCTGCTGACCCGTACGAAGTTTGGATAGTGGTCCTATTTGATGGGTCAATACATTCAGCAGAATGTACATGTGTGGCGTAAGTTCTTACCTGAATAATCCGAGGGTGTGGGTGCCGATAGGGTTTACAGAATAGAGAATAATGGGGTGTTAAAATATAAAGAATAACACAAGAAAATAATGAATAGATTGGTTAAAAAGTATGCTGATAACAGAAAAGAATAATAATATCAAGAATACGGTTATCAAGTACATGTAATTGTATAATTCTGATTAGCCATTTATCTTTTTCAAATAAAAATGAAATAATGAGCGAGAAAAATAAAATAAAGATTAAAAAAGATGAATAATCCCATCAAGAAATGCCAAAAAAATGTGTATTTTTATTATGTCATCTGTTTTTGATTTTTAACCTACATGGAATGACACATTATCAGTTCACTCCAAATTAACTGTAAAATTAAAGGGCACATAAAATTAATTTCCAGTTTTTTTCCTCAGAATTATCACCTTCAAAAAAGAGATGCAAACAAGCGTGGATAGTCAATGTTGATTTTTCAAGCAACTTTTGTTTTTATTTTTTAAATTTAGGGAAACATTGTTTTTTTTTTTAATGTTTAAATTTCCCTCGAGCACTTCTAAAAAATGAATACTTCAGTGTATATAATTATTTTACAGTGGTGATGGAACATGTAAGCACGTGGCAGCACTCCTGTTCGGGATGCAAAGATTTTGTCAGGATTTGTCCGATAGATCGGTTATTTCTGTTACTGACAAGGCTGCTAAATGGGTTAACCCAGTCAGAACATCAGCTCCAGTAAAAATAACCTCTTTAGACCTGAGGAGTGAGCCTACAGGACAACCACCAATCAAACCAACAAGTGACCATTATAGGCCATCTTGTCATAACATGTCACCACATGCTATAGAAAAAGAAATGCTTCGGTTAATAAAATCAGAAAACTTACCAGCATAAGCAGCATATGTTCTGTCAGATAGCTCTGGTTCGGAGTATGATTTTGAGTGCCTGTCTGTCAACATACTAGATCTAGCAACACAATTTAATAATGATGATTCGTCAGATGATTCACTTGAATCTTTTATTGAGCACATACATAGAAATATCCCTGATAATTATTTCACTGATATATTCGAAAAGACAATCAGTCAGAGTGATAGTGATTTGTGGTTTTATCAGAGACATGGCAGAATAACAGCTTCCATTTTATATAGTTGTCTTCATTTTACAGGAAGAAACCCTGATGGCCATCTAGTCAAACTCATTTTAGGTCTTGCAAACAGTGTTAATTCAGACTTGCCTGCTTTAAGACATGGAAAAAAATTTGAACATGTTGCTAGAGAGTCTTATCTTCATGACAAAAAAAACTTGCATGATAGTTTAGAATGTAAATTATCTGGGTTTGTAATTGACAACAACAGTCCTTACTTAGGTTGCTCTCCTGATGGTTTACTAGAGTGTAAATGCTGTGGACAAGGTTGTTTGGAAATAAAATGTCCGTTTAAATTTTCAGAAGAAACTCCAATCAATGCTGCTTGTTTAGACAAAACAAACTTTCACATAGAAAATGATACTCCACTTATGAAGAGAAATGACACATCTCCGTATTACTGTCAAATTCAATGTCAGCTTGCAGTTACTAAAAGAAAATGGTGTGATTTTGTATTATTTACTTTTAAAGGTGTAAATCATGAGCGAATACCATTTGATGAACAATTTTGGTCTAATGTTTTACCAAAACTTGCATCATTCTACAGTTCATATGTTCTACCAAAAATTCTGCTAGTATAGACGTTAGAATTTTACATGTACATTTTGTATCAGTTGAATACTTTGTGTGAAGTTCATAACAATTCACGAAATAAAACAGTGATAAAGTTTGGTTATATAATTTAATTTGATTAAACATAACTAAAATAAACAATATTAAACATAATAAATATCATCTTTTATTTTAAGACAACTTATGATAGTCTCTATTCTTCTAAATTTATAAAAGACAACTCATTCAAATGTAATGGGAGATAACCTACTGTTGTGCCTAGACGTGTACATCTGTTAGTTTTGACAATACACGATAAAGCCATATTTCCACTACTTATCAGTTTTTGAAAGAAAATTTTAGAACAGAATAATTCTCTTATTAAGCTGTTGATTTGTTTTAATCAAGGAATATAATTTGTAGTATTAACATAAATCATAAAAGAAAAAAAGAAACACTGGAAAAAAAAATTGCCAATCATTGCTCCTTTAATTAATATATATGTCAAATAAATTTCCAATGATTTATAAAACAAAACACGTTTTATAACTTTTGAACTAATGGTTTCATCAGGTTACAAAAAAATCCTGCAACCTTAAGAGCCTGATTAGCTACAGAAAGTGAATTTATTGGCATAACACCACTTAAGAATTTATAAGATTTCAGTCTCTGGATTGATCTTTCTACATGTATTCTCAAAGAGGCTATGGATTTTGATTCCTTAATCTCCTTTGCCGTAAGACATCGTCCTTTTCCATGTTTACATGGTCTGGTAAATGGTGGCATATTTAAGGTGGCACCTTTTGATAATAATAAGTCTTTGATTAAAAAACCTCTGTCAGCCATTACATGATCCCCCTTTTCAATCAGATCAATGAATCCACTTCTTTCAGTAATGCTCCTATCAGAAATGTTACCAGTCAATAAGTCAGATATAAACGAAAAAGCTCCATTTGGTGTTATACCTACAAGCGTTTTAAAAGTGTTTTTTGACTTGTAATTTGACCACGTTTTTGACTGTGCTGTTGGGTTTCTTGGTCTCTGCACATAAAATTCAGTAGCATCGATGATTACACGAGTGTTAGGATATTTTCTACGAAATGATAGAGGCATGTGTTTTTTAATCTTTTCTTTAGATGGCCATTTAATAAGTGGTCCTAAACATTGTGCTATTAAAGATATCCAAGTCGTGAAAACCCTGCTAATTGTTGACTGTGAAACACCAAACAAAAGAGACAACACATATGTGTTTAGTCCTAGCCTCAATCTCAAAAGAGTTATAACAAACTCTTCAAAAAAAGTCAACTTCCTTGAAGCACCAGGTTTTTTCTTATTATTTACTTGCCATCTTTTACCGTCACTTGAGTCGGGACCCATCCAGTATTTCATTTTTGAAGCATGTCCTTCTAATAATTTGAAAATTCCCAAAAGCATTGAAATACTTGGCAGTCCAAGAAAACATTTAACATTACTATTTGATTTAGTCAACTTTTCAACAAGTTTGTCCTTAAGCAGTTCATCTGTATTATTAAACTTCTCATTTAAATCTTTATTTTCCTCTTTGGTAGCATGAAGTTCAACTTGTAGCAATTTAACTTGCTTCTGTAGCTGGTTATTATCTGTCTCATATCTTTGACATTTTTGCTGTGAAAAAAAGTAATAATTATAAATATATAAATCAAGGCAAACAATTTATGAAATTGTTTTTGTATTTTTTGTTTACTTAAGTCAAGTTGGTAACAATAAAAGATTGATTGATTTTTGGTTGCTTAACATTCAATTTCAGTGGCAAATATTTCATGCATGTTCAGAATGAAATACAGTTATATGGTAATAATTCTTATATCATTTGCATATCTATAAATACTTGAATTGAATTGGTCAAGTAGAATTTTTCTCTTGGTTTACACTTCGATAAACCATGTTTCCGAAACTACTTTTGTAATCTATTCATGCGCGATACACATTATTGCAGGGATACTCGGATTTTCAGCAGGTTTAGATTATAAAACAATTGCATAACAGTTTTTCTAATGGATATATAACCAAACAAAAAAAAAATGAAATAAAATAAATGCACTAAAGCTTCGAAAATGTATAAAAATAAAATTTAAATAAAATTCCGGGAAATTTCACGAATGATTTGGCGAATTTACGTCATGGCAAAACACGACGTCATACGATTGAAAACTTTCAGACGGGAGATTATTTCGTTACTTGTACGCTTCAAATTCGGAAAATATCTAATTAAAATGAAGTTTTTGAGGTAGGTGCTAGTTCATTTTAGATTCTGTTACATTTATCGAACATTTAAGTTTTTAAGAAAGTCAAGATGGCGGCGTACTCCTTAGCTACGACATGTCATTGTGCTTCTGATGGTACATATAGTAGCCTTCATAATAATAATGTAAATTAATAATCGCGTATGTTTGGCTGAAGAATTATAAGGATTAAACACATTTTTTCTAGAGGTTATTGATGTGTAAACCTGGTCTCTAACTCACAAACTTGACATAAAAGTCCTTTGGACTTTTATTCAGTTTGTGAGTTAACCGCCCCGGTTTACACATCAATAACCTCTAGAAAAAATGTGTTTAATCCTATAAAATGACTTAAAAAAACCCATTTACATGTAATACTATATTTCAACATGTTCTTGTTGGATTACAAATTTTAAAAGTAAATATATATTTAGTAAAATGTTTGAATAGATCATATTTAATATTGATGTATTAATTTGAATATAAAAACACATTGCTTCTTACATTATATCATTTTTGATGTATGAACTGCCATCTAATAAATTAAAACAAATCAATTTTTGATTGAAATTAATATTATTTCTATAGTTCATAAGATTAAAAAATATCTTTTTCATGGCTTTTGACTCTTATATCCAATGGAGGAATTTTCAATATCAAATAAAATCCCAATTAATTTCGTACCTCTAAAGCGTTGCTATTTTCAATTAATATCGCACATTTTTCCTCAATGGAGACATCTTCACTAACTTCAGTGCTAGTGCAATATAAAGTGTGGTCAAAACTTGGCTTTTCAATGTAGGAAATTACTGAAAGTAAGTAAATATGTACCATTTAAATTAGAATTATTTGACTACAATGTACATTAGTCAGGATCATAGACTGGTCGATTTTAAAGAATTAAACGTACAAAATGTGCATGTAATTTAGAAAGTTGTAGTACAAAAATGTAGTTAATCATTTTATAAATGGGAACTAGAACCATATGTTTAATAATAATACTTTATTCCGAAAGCAATACAGCTTATAAATAGGATACATATATACACAATTTTACACCAATATAATAATTTTACAAGAGATATATAATATATATAAATATAAGTTGTGCACGAAAGAACATATGCAATGTAATACATAATACATAATACTTAAGAGCCATAACCATCAGAACACATATCTTTTCTACTGGACCTTTAACGACTGTCCACCAGTATATCAGTTGATGGTGTACATGTAGTGTGCAGACAAAATTAATCTGAGACTCATATCTATCTTTTCAAAATACTTTTTAAATTTTGTTTTTGAAGTTAAGTTTATTTTGTGATAAAATAATATTGGCAATTATTTTATCTTGAAATTGTGAAGATAAATTGTTTTAAATTTAATATATGACTTTTATATTTGTATTTTAATTAGAATAATATTATAATTGTTATTTTAGCATTGTTTACTAATTGATTTTATGTCGTCATTGACTGATTAATCACAATTATTATTGTTAAATTAAATTATGAAAACCGTCCATGCACTTTATATATATATATATATGCCTATCAGAACATGCAGTCATACAATAGACTGACCCCTATGTTCCTTGGTTCAATTACAAGTAGCTCCCTCTGAGTTACAACAGTACCATGGTGGCACACTGACTATTCAGTCATTACATCAATTTTTTTTAGTTTTACTTAAAATTACCTGGAATATCTGGTATGTTATTCTTTTGTCTTGGTACTTTTGGCAGTTGTGAAACTGTAACAATGTTTGCTGGTCTGTAAAATATATATATTATAGGATTAAACACATTTTTTCTAGAGGTTATTGATGTGTAAACCGGGGCGGTTAACTCACAAACTGAATAAAAGTCCGAAGGACTTTTATGTTAAGTTTGTGAGTTAGAGACCCGGTTTACACATCAATAACCTCTAGAAAAAATGTGTGTAATCCTTATAATTCTTCAGCCAAACATACGCGATTATTAATTTACATTATTACTTTGATGGCTACCATCAGAAGCAGAATGACATGTCGTAACTACGGAGTACGCCGCCATCTTGACTTTCTAAGAAATTAAATGTTCAATAAATGCAGCAGAATCCAAAATGAACTAGCACCTACCTCAAAAATATTATTTTAATTAGATACTATCCGAATTTGAAGCGTACAAGTAACGAAATAATCGTCCGTCTGAAAGTTTTCAATCGTATGACGTCGTGTTTTGTCATGACGTAAATTCGCCAAATCATTCATGAAATTTCCCGGAATTTTATTTAAATTTTATTTTTATACATTTTCAAAGCTTTAGCTGCATTTATTTTATTTCTTTATTTTTGGTTATATATGCATTAGAATAGAAACAAATGTTATGCAATTGTTTTATAATCTTAACTTGCTGAAAATCCCAGTATCCCTGCAAGAATGTGTATCGCGCATGAATCGATAACAAAAGTAGTTTCGGAAACATGGTTTATCGAAGTGTAAACCAAGAAAAAAAATCTACTTGACCAATCCAATTCAAGTATTTACAGATATGCAAATGATATAAGAATTATACATGTATATTAAAAAATAAATATATCTTCATGTGCATACAGTCCAATATTTAAAAAACACTGTTCGTGAACATGAAAACCATTTTTTAAGTTGTCAAAGCTTATTATCTTGGAGCCTCGTGGACATAAGAGGGGTAATTTCCGCCTCTTTTAAACAGATAAAAGGGACTAACATCTACCCTCCCCCCCCCCCCCCCCAACACACACACAATTTTCTTTTACTGTTTCATCATAATAGGCAAACAAGACAAAAATATATTGAAGAATGAAAAAGAAAGAGGACACTAATTTCAACTATTTGTTACTTACTGTGTTGTCAATATCAATTGTTCAATGGGACGTAAGGTACTGTTCTTGGTGTCTCTTGGTGTTCCAGTTTTGTAGTTGTTGTAGGCAAATAGGGTTGGGACTGCATTTTCCTTCGTAGGTCTTCCTTCAATAAAATGACGGGAGCAAAGTGCATGCCAGTGACAATTTGGATCGGGATTAAACCCTTCCCTTCTTATCTGAGACAACCAGAGCTTCCTTAGTTTAGGATTCTTTATGACTGAAGGAAGTACATGAAAGTCGACGATACATCCATTTAAAATCATATCAGGATACTTTACAGCATTATGTTTCTTTCGTGAATCGTTGGAGCAACCCTCCGCTATGCAGTGAAAATTCACCATGCTTCTTTTCGAAGCTTTACCGCTCAAAAACTATCATAATAATTTTACATGACGTACATTATATACATGTGCTTTGACACAAAACATGCCCATAATAACGCAAAATCTCGCAGTAAACGTTATCACTAGGGCGAGACTAACGGTAACCTCAAATACGGAACGGATAATCTGAATCTTACGTATTGGACATAGGCTTATTCATACTAACAGTTATTAAGTTAAAAATTCAATGAATGATACGATTGCTACTATTTTTCTTTATTATATTATTAATAATATGTATTCTGATTATTATCAATCTTGATTTATCATAGATATTTGAATCGTTTAGGTCCTTATGTCACACCTTCATGCACCACAAAAGTCCACTTATAAAAATGATTAATGTCTTTGTATCGTGCTCTGGGAAAATGCAAAATTCAATCAATGTTATTTATTTATCACGACAATAACAAATAAAATATAAAACACTTTTATTCATAAATGTGGTTAAAACTAATTTGTTAGTCCAAATACTTTTAACAAAATTTATCATTACGGTGTATAGTAATAGACTTAATTACAACCAAAAGCAAATCAAAACAAGTAGAATGCAAGGCTGTGCCGACTATTTATGTCCTGTTTCGATCCTATTACAAATAAAATTTATATTTCGAGACAATTTTAATATGGCTATTCTCTTTGTACTTCGATGCCTTCAACTGTTGAACATCAATGCAATTTGACTGCGAAAACTAACACCGTTGCTGTATAAATCAATTTTCATTTCTTTTAATATGTTTATTGTAACTTGCTTCGTGCAGCTCAACGGGTGTCAATAAAATAGCAGACATCGATAACGAATTTGGAGCACCTGCGATTTATTCACTTCATGTTTACATATATATCCGGATTCCTGTTGTTTATCTTTAGTTTCTGTGTAATGTTTGCCCGTTTTGTGCCGTTTTACAGCTTTATGTTATGGTGTGTATGAATCTAATTCTGTAATGTCACTATCGTCAATTTTGCTGAAATATTCAGAACTACATTAAACATGTTATGAAGTGGTTTTCAAGCTTTGTACTTTTAATTTCTATATATTACATATTTATTACATTAGTATTGAGAAATATCATGCATTGCTCGGGACAATATTCCTCAATTTTGTGCAATAATCACAGGCATTTGTTATATATCGATTTCACGGTTTTCTACCCCACTAAAACTTATTATGCCGTAAATCTAAATTGATTTATAACACGCCTACATTTGTTGTCGGAATCATTCGAAGTAGCCTCTTCAAGTATGTCAAACGTAATCATTTTGACTACCCACAGCCGATTAGAAATATTTATCAGAAAAAAGGTTTTTGAAAAGCATAACTACAACTTTGTTCACAAGTACTCTAAACATTTTAATTTTATGAATTTCGGAAGATTTTCTAAATGTGAAAGAAATGAGATGTGCGGTAAAGGTTGCAGTCTTGTAATTGACTGCTCCATATGCTTACATGCAAAACAGCTGATCTTTGAAAATGAAAAAATAAAAAATGCTGCATAGAAAAAACATTTTCATGTTCATATCATGTATGTACTAATGTGAAATTGTGATTTAATCGAAAAAAAGGGGGTCTTGCCACGAAGAATAAAAAGTTACGCAATCCTGAAGTCAAAACATTTTTTTTCTACTTTCTGTTTGCTATTTTTACTAGGCCGCACCACTTTCAGTAAACATGATATCCTTCCTCTTTCTTGGATTGATATCCCCAAAAGATGCAAGATTATTTTTAAAGTCTATATATATGTTTTAATTCAGCATAAACCTATAATCAAAAAGAAAAAAATGAGTTCAGAAAAAATTCAGAAAAAAATGCACTATTTTGTTTCCCTCCATGTTTTAACATGCACCGGAAACTGGAGTTGTAATACAAGACTGGTACCTATAAATTATTTACTAGGTAAGGTATGTCGTTAGATTGCTGTTTCAGCAATCTAACAACAAAAATATCAAAAATACATTTAGGCAATTTAAAAAAGTCTTCAATATTAGACAGATACAATCTCTATAATATGACCTCTAATATGTTAAACTCTAATTCTTCCCGAATCCACAAAAGTGTGAAACTCAAACAGGAACAAACATTTCATATATTTACCGAAGGATTACCTTATACATCATTTAAAAACCTATCAGTAAGCGGACACAAAATCAAAACTTTGGCCTGTTGTGAAAAAAATTAACGAATTCAGCTGTTTTACTTGACCTTTACATATCGGCCCGGGTATCATTCCTGGATCCTTATCAGCCCTTTAAAATTGACAGAAGAAATCGTTATGCTGTGCCTATATTATGCAAAATTTGCATTTACAAACAAATTCTTAATAATAGCTATAAGCAAAGCTACGTGTATCAAGGATTTATATAGTAAGACTTTATAAATACTTGTACGTACTTACTAAGCGAAAATTGTCATCGTATATTCTATTAGATAAGAATGACTCGTACTTAGCAGATGGTGGTAAAAGGGGGGTCTCAACACGGAAGCACGTGAAATAAAAATCGGAATAACGAAGCACGAGAAACAAAATCGGAAATTTTAAAGAAAAAGTACTTAGAGTTATTGCTCAACCGTTCTTGGAGATCATGCAGTCACTTTTAAAGGACATGAAGACTCTGCGGTAACCTTTAAGCGTCCACCAGTTGCATCTGATTTGAAAAAAATATATATTATTCTTATTAATTTGATGGACTTCATTACATACCATACATATACATGGAATAGATACTGTTATTTAAGTACTTATAGGCTATTAACGAAGAGGGCAATTAATATCCTGAGAACCAGTATGCATGTATTAGTAGATTCCTGTGTTATTCAGAGTACCCCTTGAGAGATACGATGACATAATACATAAGCTTTATTTAGAGTCTGTATAAGCAATACAATTAAAAACATAAGCTTTAAAGAAGGGTACTGCGGAATCCGTGTACACTCCCTTTCAGGATTAATGGAGATGTGTCACTAACGTATTAACAACAATATTTACAAGGACATCCCCACTCCAACACAAAAGGAAGTGATAGGACACCGGGGAGACTGGTATTATGGTGGAGAAAGCCGAAGTACTCGGAGAGAACCACCGGTACACTCGACGGGAACAGACAAACAGAAGACATATCAGCTGATTGATCTTAAGGGCAAAGTAAGGGGCAACTTTGACCTACCGGGCCCCCAAAGTATCCTTTCTAGTATAAACTTCGGCCTGGGTACAAGAGAAATTGGTGGGAGGGTGAAAATCACCCTTCTAAATTTCCAGCGCCCCAAGTCAGATTTGAACCCGGGACCTTCAGCACTGTAACCATCGGTCTTAACCACTAGACCACGAAGCCACCAGTTCATTAATATATAATTAAAAGCAGTATTAGGGCTGACTTTGAATTAGTCCCGGTTTACTTTTTAATCAAATGCGGGACAAGCACGAGAAATTAAGAGTATCGACATGAAACACGGAAAATAAATATGGGGAAACACAAAACACGCACATCAAACCAATCTATACTGTTTATGAAGTAAGTGAATAAAAGGTAATCAGAATTGCGAAGAACACCTGTTGATGGGAGAGACCAGAACGAAATACCAGAGTTTACTCTCAGTAACTGCAAGCATCGTTGGTACACTTTTTTAAAAGATGTATCTTATGGTTTAAGTTTATTATAGCGATACTTAAATGACTATACAGTTAAGTGTTTTACTCAAATTCGTGTTATTTTATTTGAAAATTCTATTCATTGTATCTATCAAGAAAGAGCGATAACGTATCACTGTATTGCTAGATTATTGTCGTCTACTCTTAACCTGTCAAGATATAAACATTAAACTTTCACTAGTACATGGAAGCAACTTCGAGTATTTCCAATATTTTTCCGAACAAAAGTTATAACAAAGATTTATCACAAAAACATTGCCAAAAACATTGATATCCAAAAAAAAAACGAAAACATTATTTGAAATTTTCAAGTTAAATCATCATCGTTTTTCCGACAGTTTGTTTTCCTGTATTTAATTTTCATAAGAAGTCAGCAAAGGAGACATGTTAAGTTATATGTGTCCTTATTTGGATCATATCAAATTTTCGAGAGAATGTTTTTGTTCTAAACACCTATGTCAACATATTCCATAATAATATATAGGATCATTGTAACGTCAAGAGCGGATATGATATAAGATCATATCTCGATAATGTCTGTAAAAGGCATCAGATTCAGAATGTTTGTTTGTGAATATAGTTTTATGAAAACTATCATTGAATTGATTGTTATCTGCCATACTTCTTGTGTTTATTTTTACTGCCTCAAAAATGTAACTAATATAAAATATGTTAAAACGAAATTTCACCAGTATGACATGTAATGAATTATAAAAATTTAACATCTTGTATTTACATATTATCCACACTTTATTGCTTAAGAAATTGAATTAAATTTCATCTTTTTGAAATTGTAGGTTACATTTCATATTTGAAATGCATGAGCGCTAGAGAATACACATCAAAAAGGTTATTGAGTTGACTTTCGCTTAATTAACCATGCTATCTTTTAAACAACGTACATGTTTAAAATGCAAATTTCTAAAGCAGATATTATGATACTATGTTCACCTCCATATCTTAAAAGTAATCAATTGTATCTTATATTAAATACATATCTATACTATTAAACGAGAAGACCTCATTTTGTGTGTCGCTTCTCTTCCTTCCGCAATGAATAAATCATCATGCCTCTGTGTCCTATAGGTACCATGCATAGTCGCATTTGTTATCCATTCTTATGATTATACAGTTTGCGTTATTTTGGGAGAAAAACGAAAAAAGGGGTCCGGATAGTTAAGTCAGTTAGTTTTAAGTCAGACTACACTTCCGGTTTGCGTTTCTTTATAGCTTTGAACAAATATATACTGTAAATAAGGTGTGTTTGCTGTCTGCTATCATTTTCAAATTTGCTATCCACGGCGGTCACAGAGTTTATTAAATAGAGAGGGTATATATAGTATATCAATGACCGTCGTGGATCGATGAGTGGACTGAGAATTGATAGTGGAGGGCAGGTGCACTTTATTTATAGTAATGAATGTTCATAATATACAGATAAACGCTATCATTATTGAAATTAATAGAAAACAAAAAAATGGGAATTTTGGAAATAAAAGAGCAGACGGGCTAGAAAAACAATTGTCCTGTCCCAAAGTACCAATGACATTGATACCTTTTCTGAAATTCTCCAGTCATAAAATCTTTTATAAAAATTCATCGGGTTACTAAGTATATTAAATAGAGAGGGTCTATATCATACATCAGTGACCGCCGTAGATTGATTAGTTAGCTTTAAGATTGATATTAAAAAGGATACCCTTTATGCATAGTAAAGAATATTCATAATATACTAAATGTTTGTTCATATTGAAATTAATAGTAAACAAAACAAAATGGGAATTTTTGAAAAAAGGAGGAGGGGTAGAATCCCCATGCAAGTATCTATGACTTTTGATACCTTTCCTAAAATTCTTTTACAAAAATTCTTCCTACAACACTACATACTTTCAACCAAGCTGTAAATGATCGCGATTTCGCGGGTGTGTCCTAGTGATATTTAATGGTTTCCATACTATCAAAGAAGATATGTATCCCACATTCGACTTCATATTTCTGAAAATTAATGAAAAAAAATATTATGTAGTTAAAAAAAATATATATAGTTTTTGTGTCTTTATTTGAAAAATAACACAAAGCACATTCTGTCTTGAAATTCTTGGTATATATTTTTGAATACTGGAGAAGTTTTTCATTCTTAAATAATATGTCTGGCGGGAATGAAATAAAACATACATTTTATAATTAAACCACCAAGAATCTTTAACTCTTCAATCTTAAATTGATAAATACAAATCTACTGTTTAATGAGAAAAAAGAATTATTCTTGTAGGTTTGGTATTATTGAATTATTTGAAATTATAATCAACAACCATATAATGTTTGTATTGCGAAAAAACACGGAATTTGGATAGTTATAGTGACGAAACGAAATCGCTGACCCCCAATTTTTTCATCATAGTTCATTCCTAAAATTCAGAAACACACTTAGTCAAATTTTTGACAAAATCACTGGTAGAAATTAATACTTTAATAGGCTGTTTGGTCTGAAAATACGTTACAACTTTCCCCAAGACGTCGTGATATCCATAAACTATTTCATTTTAGACGATCAGGTTCCTCAAATGACGACAAAAAATTTGAAAACTCTTCCTGTTTTTATCTTTTGTTTTCAAAACAATCGAATAATCATGTGATTATACAACCTTGAACTTTAAAGTGTTTGGTTATACTCCAGAAAATTGTTTCACAACCACTCTTAAATATGCATATAGTATTTTATAAGTTATTAAATGTCTATTCTTGTTTACATGTACGTTCAAAGTACATTTTTATTTTATCTTATTTTATTGGCATATCTGTTGACCAAAATGTTGACTATTTTTATTGGTTTGATATGTAATATGTAAACATTTTTGGATTCGAGCGTCAATGATGAGTCTTTTTTAGACGAAACGCGCGTCTGACGTAAGTACAAAAAAATATCCTGGTATCTATGATGAGTTTACTTATAGTTGCTTTCTCATTGTGTATATTACAATAGATCGTCCTTCTTAAATTAGACGCGTAATCTCTATCGTAAACATATGTAGTTGCAAGTGTATTCTTTTTATTTCTATCATCAACGAATCTTATGATTCCTGTTTTGTCTATTTAACATGTAAATGAAACTAAAGCGCAAATATTATACCTGTCATTATTGTTCCGGGCCTTCTGAATTCTATTTCATTGTGAATGTATCTTGAAAATGTTTTTCATTGTAGTGTTTTACTTTTAGGACAAAATGAATCAAAGTTTTAGAAAGTTGTATCCGTCCTTACTCAAAATTGGACAATTCGATGTTAACGAAATCTATAATTTAGTTTGACATCTTATGACATTTTAACTTTTTACATTTGTTAACTGGACCAGATCGTTTTTTTATTTTAAAATCCATGACCCAAAATTTAACATGTAACTGCAATCCCTTTTTAATATTTTATGCGGAAATATAATAAACAATTTTGGAAAGAGTTTTAAAATAAATTTGCAAGTTATACTTATAAATGTGTCATAGAACCCAGTGATCGTTTCCAGACTAGCTTTCTCCTTATGTTAAAAACAATTCATCTGAAATAGTTTTTTTTCTTTTATTCAACAAATTCTTATTTCAAGACAAAACACATACAATACACTGGATTATTTATGTGCGCATAGGTTAAACCAAAAATAGATATAAAATTTAAACGAGGCTCCATTACGAACTAAGCAGTAACATATCGAAAGTGTAATGCTTGGTATAATATTGAAGAGATGAAACAACTACAAGGGTCTGAATGGGCTATGCAGAATAGAGTACAATGTTGCTTAAAATACATTTACAGTTTACACTTGCTACAAACGTTGTAAAATATCAGTATACAATATTCATAGATCGAATTAATCGTAGGCTCACTAAGTCGGGGATGTATAATGTGGATTCATTTATTTTCGTAGGATCATTTTCGTGGATTAAGGAAATTTACATTTTTGCGGATATTGAATTTCGTGGTTTGCCGAAGTCTGTATACAAGTCTATATAAAATTTGGTATTCGTTGATCGTTTAATTTCGTGGTTTACCTGTACCCACTAAATCCTACAAAACTGCTTTTTTACGAATAAAAATGATTCTACAGTAATCAGTTGACTATTGTGTTTTATCATATTTGTAATACTTGGAAAATAAAAACAAATTACTAGTTACAGATTTATTTGAACAGATAGTTATAATTTAAATCGAATGTTGTAAAAACTATTAATGAAATTTGTATTGAAATATTGTAAGATGTTTTTTTTTTAAATTCATGACAATGATTTGAATAGTTATATTCTTTATAAATAAAATTTTGTTCATTTCCGTTGATATCTGTTGTTTGCTTATTTAAAATTGAGAATGGGAATGGGGAATGTGTCAAAGAGACAACAACCCGACCATAGAACAGACACCAGCAGAAGGTCACCAATAGGTCTTCAATGCAGCGAGAAATTCCCGCAACCGGAAGCGTCCTTCAGCTGGCCCCTAAACCAATATATATACTAGTTCAGTGATAATGGACGTCATACTTAACTCCAAATTATACACAAGAAACTAAAATTAAAAATCATACAAGACTAACAAAGGCCAGAGGCTCCTGACTTGGGACAGGCGCAAAAATGCGGCGGGGTTAATATTTATCAAAAGTACCAGGATTATAATTCAATACGCCAGACGCGCGTTTCGTCTACATAAGACTCATCAGTGACGCTCAGATCAAAATAGTTAAAAAGCCAAATAAATACGACGTTGAAGAGCATTGAGGATCCAAAATTCCAAAAAGTTGTGCCAAATACGTCTAAGGTAATCTACTCCTGGGGTAAGAAAATCCTTAGTTTTTCGAAAAATTCAAAGTTTTGAAAACAGAAAATTTATAAAAATGACCATATAATTGATATTCATGTCAACACCGAAGTGCTGACTACTGGGCTGGTGATACCCTCGGGGACGAAACGTCCACCAGCAGTGGCATCGACCCAGTGGTGTAAATAGTTATCAAAAGTACCAGGATTATAATTTAATACGCCAGACGCGCGTTTCGTCTACATAAGACTCATCAGTGACGCTCAGATCAAAATAGTTAAAAAGCCAAATAAATACGAAGTTGAAGAGCATTGAGGATCCAAAATTCCAAAGAGTTGTGCCAAATACGGCTAAGGTAATCTACTCCTGGGGTAAGAAAATCCTTAGTTTTTCGAAAAATTCAAAGTTTTGAAAACAGAAAATTTATAAAAATGACCATATAATTGATATTCATGTCAACACCGAAGTGCTGACTACTGGGCTGGTGATACCCTCGGGGACGAAACGTCCACCAGCAGTGGCATCGACCCAGTAACATGTTTTTGAGATGTCAACCCTCCCGTATACCTCAAGCCAATGTAGAAAAGTAAACGCGAAACAATACGCAATTTCTGATAATAATTGAAAAAGAAATCATCAAAAATAAATCATATTTACCCGATTTCGAATTATATTTTAATTCTAATGTTGCAATGAAATGTTAAGACTAGACCAACACTTAGAATAATCTGTTTATAAGTCAAACCAAATAAAGTGTTTTGAATTGATAATTGAAAATTTTATTCTGTATAAATTCTCAAACAAAATAAATTTTATTGTTTTTTCCTTTTAGAATTATCATACAAATACGAACAAAATATGAAATAAATATACTCACTTATTAACATAAATATTTTCTTAGTAGTGTGCTCTGGAAAAGAAGCATAATTCAATTTCATTTCACGAAAAAAAGAAATAAAATATAGAACACTTTTATTCATTAATATGGAAAAATTTCATTTGTTATTTCAAATACTTTTATTTTTTTTAGCTGTACAGTGTATAGTAATTACAATTTAATCATTCTAGCATTTATTAGATATAGGAAGATGTGGTGTGAGTGCCAATGAGACAACTCTCCATCCAAATAACAATTTAAAAATTAAACCATTATAGGTTAAAGTACGGCCTTCAACACGGAGCCTTGGCTCACACCGAACAACAAGCTATAAAGGGCCCCAAAATTACTAGTGTAAAACCATTCAAACGGGAAAACCAACGGTCTAATCTATATAAACAAAACGAGAAACGAGAAACACGTATATATTACATAAACAAACGACAACTACTGTACATCAGATTCCTGACTTAGGACAGGTGCAAACATTTGCAGCGGGATTAAACGTTTTAATGGGTCCAAACCTTCTCCCTTTTTCTGAAACAATAGCATAACATCACAACATATAAAAACATACGATAAAATATCAATTAGCAGACTTAACTCAATCAAAAAACGTATGATTACACAAAGAACGAATAAATTTGATCTGCGATGTTTATTTTCTGCTTGCTTTATTAATCGATACAAGCGTCTGCTGCATGAAATATAAACCTGGTATATTTCTCAGCTCTTTAAATTAGACCTCTGATCATTAACACTTAAGGTTACAAAGTTAAAAATTCCATGAATGATATGAACGCTACTATTTTTCTTTATAATATTATTAATAATATTTATTACCATCATTATAAATCTTAATGCTTTATCAATATTCAAATCATTTGTGTTCTCCTTTCAAATCATCTACTAATGTCCACTTATTAACACGATAACGTCTTTTGATCTAGAAAAATGCAAAATTCAATAAATGTCATTTTCTTTTCACAAAAATAAGAACAAACATTAAACTCTTATTTTGATAAATGTGTTTAAAATTAATTTGTTAGTCCAAATACTGTATATCATGTAGGTTATACATCATATTTTATATCCCAGGCATAGATTACCTTAGCCGTATTTGGCACAACTTTTTGATATTTTGGATCCTCAAAGCTCTTCAACTTTGTACTTGTTTGGCTTTATAAATCTTTTGAAATGAGCGTCACTGATGAGTCTTATGTAGACGAAACGCGCGTCTGGCGTACTAAATTATAACCCTGGTACCTTTGATAACTGTTTACACCACTGGGTCGATGCCACTGCTGGTGAACGTTTCGTCCCCGAGTGTATCACCAGCCCAGTAGTCAATACTTCGGTGTTGACATGAATATCAATAATGTGGTAATTTTTATAAATTTCCTGATAACAAAACTTTGAATTTATCGAAAAACTAAGGATTTTCTTATTCCAGGCATAGATTACCTTAGCCGTATTTGGCACAACTTTTTGATATTTTGGATCGTCAATGCTCTTCAACTTTGTACTTGTTTGGCTTTATAAATATTTTGAAATGAGCGTCACTGATGAGTCTTATGTAGACGAAACGCGCGTCTGGCGTACTAAATTATAACCCTGGTACCTTTGATAACTATTTACACCATTGGGTCGATGCCACTGCTGGTGGACGTTTCGTCCCCGAGGGTATCACCAGCCCAGTAGTCAATACTTCGGTGTTGACATGAATATCAATAATGTGGTCATTTTTATAAATTTCCTGATAACAAAACTTTGAATTTATCGAAAAACTAAGGATTTTCTTATCCCAGGCATAGATTACCTTAGCCGTATTTGGCACAACTTTTTGATATCTTAGATCCTCAATGCTCTTCATCTTTGTACTTGTTTGGCTTTATACATATTTTGAAATGAGCGTCACTGATGAGTCTTATGTAGACGAAACGCGCGTCTGGCATACTAAATTATAACCCTGGTACCTTTGATAACTATTTACACCACTGGGTCGATGCCACTGCTGGTGGACGTTTCGTCCCCGAGGGTATCACCAGCCCAGTAGTCAATACTTCGGTGTTGACATGAATATCAATAATGTGGTCATTTTTATAAATTTCCTGATAACAAAACTTTGAATTTATCGAAAAACTAAGGATTTTCTTATCCCAGGCATAGATTACCTTAGCCGTATTTGGCACAACTTTTTGATATTTTGGATCCTCAATGCTCTTCATCTTTGTACTTGTTTGGCTTTATAAATATTTTGAAATGAGCGTCACTGATGAGTCTTATGTAGACGAAACGTGCGTCTGGCGTACTAAATTATAACCCTGGTACCTTTGACAACTATATATAGGAGATGTTTTGTACATTAACCAAGAAACACTTTCATATATAGTACAATAATGATTTTTAAATACATCTTTTTCATTTATCATATGCATTCATCATTAGATTAAATCTTAAAGAAACGAATACTTTCCATTTATTGAAAACAAAATTGAAATTACGTTGTTATATTTATTTTTCTCCGATGGTATATCTAAGCTTGTCATTTTTATTGACTAGCATCTAACAATGTATACATCAGGCTATGCAATTATTAATTATATAATTAATACAAGTACTGAATCATAAATTATAAACAGACCGAATACTACTTGAAGCAACTAAAAATCAATCAATCAACATTAAAAAATATAATAGCATTTTAGTTTATTTCATATACAACAGAATATTTAATTTATTAGTAATTTTTTTGGCATCTACGTTTTAATTCCCTTTTTCTCAGTTGGCTCTTAAATATGCATTCTTCTGACGTTTATGTCACGTGGAAATCTCATTCTGTAATTATTTCCAAAACATGTGTTTCACAAGGAAAATAGCAATTGCGTAGATGAATATTTTCAATCATTCATAACAGAGAAGTTTAAATAATATGCTTTTTGTTCTAAAGAAAATATAAAATCCTATAATTACAAACTAGACAGCATAATAAATTTGACACGAAAAGGCAGCAAAAAGGTATTAAACTTTTTTAATATCAATACATACCTATAGTGTTTAAAGTCAAATGTATACACATTGGTTCAATTCATCTTTTCTGAAAGTATATAAAAAATTCAATTGTTAAACTGTGGTTTGTTGCATGATAATAGCCCGAAAATGAGTAATGAATTATGAGAAAGGTGTAAAACACCAAAATTAGGTACTTTCAAATGGCCGTAGCAAAATAAGAAGTGAACCGCCATATGATTTTTTCAGCACCAATTATTTTTTAATAGTCATATCAACCAAAAAATCAGGTTAGGAAAACACGTTTAATTCTAGAAATATGTGGCTCCCTAGGGGAGTACACCCTTAATTTATTGAATAATTCTTCTATTATCAATTATTGTTTAAGATATTTGAAACATGATTCATATATATTCATTTACGTTACGTATATTGAATGCATTTTTCTGTATAGCATGACTTATTAAATTAACCATAGTAATGTAAAAACCCAGAGGTTTTTAAACAGCAGAAAATATACCAATCGGTAGCAAATGATCTACCATCCACTTCTAGAATAGTAACAGACAAAAAAAAGAAGGTCGGAAACGTACCATTTAATTTTTTTTCATCGACATTTTTGTCAAAGTTTAATTCTTTCAAATCGATTTTGTATTGAAGTATAAACATTTTTTTTAAATAAAATGAACAATGAAAAATATTGATTGCTAAACTGTTTTTATTCATTATAATTATTTTTTCCTCTTAAAAGCTATTTACAAACAAAAAATGACGTTATCGTCTGCTTCACATGAAAAGAAATCTGCCATTTATTTGCTTGATTATAGTATACAAGTTATATGCTCCATTACTTTTCGTTAACTTCCTAGTGAGCACACCGTGACCTTAAGTTTACATAAGAATTAGCATAGTATAAAGAACGAAGTGTCATGTATCTTTTAACAAAACTTTTAAGTCGCTATTCAATTGATAATTGGTCAATGTCTACTTAATAAATAGCCATGATAATAAATGGAGGTTTCTAGTTATAAATTAATATGAGGAAGGCGCTACCTTAAATGCCAGCTTTATACTAAGACAATGTCCTATGTATTGATGGTTGTTTGTTGTTTAACGTCCAGTGGCAAATATTTCATGCATGTTCAGAACGAATGTCGAAGGCTACATTAACGTATTGATTATGTCTAAAAGAAAGTTCAGATGGAAAATGTTTAGGGAACAAACATAGAACTTGAAAAGGCATGAGGGGTTATGCTATTTTTCCTGAAAAAAATTATGATTCCAAAATTGATGAATAAAAATTCTGTTCAAGCATAGGACAAAAAAATATTTTGAATCCAGATATTTACCAAAAATGATTTTATCTTTCAGGTATGCAAAATAAATTTAACTTTTATATATCTAAAAACATAAAAACTTCCCAAACCGCACATATGTCAGTCTGTACACAGTATTTGTTTAGATGATAATTATTATTAAGGCCATATTTGCCAATTTGACTGTTATGATAAACTTTAATACTAGTGTTAAATTTTGACTAAATAATTTTAATTGATATCGCTGAAGGGTTTCGGTAATAAAAATCTGACTCGAATAAAAACCATTTGTATTTCTGATCATCTCAAGTTTGTGAGTTCTACATAAATATCATGTACTATTAAATTCAGAGTCGGTTTTATGGCTTTATGTCATTTCTTGCATATATTTGTTTTTGCTTATACATGTACATGATGTAGCTTACTTTTCAAGTTCTTATATGACAGCAAAAAAAAATTGAGAATGGAAATGGGAAATACAAGCATGTCAAAAATTTGCTTTCCAGTAATGCTTAATCATGTCATAGTTGTTTTCAAGAAGACACATTTGGTTTAAGACAATAACTTGAGTATAAGATAAAAATTTCACTAGGAGGTTCAATACACAAAAGGAAGATTAGAATTGATTTTGGGGTAATGGTACAACATTATTGGGGGTATTTTTATTTTTATTTTGGGTTTTTCTTCCAAAAATTACCTTATTTACATTGATTATACTTATCTAGTATATATATGATGCAACAAATACTGATTTGGCAGGAGATGCACTTAAAATAGGGTGTTTTATATCTTTTATCTGTAATTTGTGTATTTTTCCTATGATATGTACTTCTTGATAATGTCTCTGTGAGTATCAAGATAAAGAAAATATATTTGGTAAGTATATATTCACAATTGACATGCGCCAGTGCGAGGCAAAAGGATCTTCTTTCCCTTTAATTCCAAATATTGCACAAGATTTTTCTTTTCTCACAAAAACACATGAGTGGTAAATAAAACAATTGTCATTGTTTGACACTTTCAGCAATAAAAATTTAGTTTAGCCTGTTTAAATGTTTCACTGATTATATGAAAATTATAACAGAAAATGTACAAAACTCTTGATAAAATTGCATTATCTGCAGATTTATTGATAACTTTCCTCAAGATATATTCACAAGGACATATAACTAACATATTGCATTGAAATTGAAAGGGGGGGTTCCAGGGGTCAGAACCTCCCTTTTTTTGGCCAATCAATGCATTTGAATGGGGACATATAGTAGTTGGACCCCCTCCCCCTTTGTCCTGTGTTGGGAACCCCCCTTTTTAAAAATGACTGGATCCGCCCCTGTATTGTCCATGCTATTCTGATCTGAGTTTTTATTCATACATACATGTATACTGGCATGGCTGGTGCTGTTTCAAGTTGTCTTCTTTTTCGTTTTTTTCAGAAGTATTTGTTTAACCTGTTCGGTCACTATAAAGTGTTAAAATTCTTATTTAGACGCAACACATAAATAGTGACCAAAAAGGTACTGCTTTCACATGAGAGAAGCTACAAAAAAATTAAATGTACACATTTTCAATATTTTTGTAGGACTTATTATCATATGAAATTAAGAAGATATGTAGTTAGAGACTTCTGCTGAATAGAAATATGTGGATTCACCTGATAACTGTTTTCAAATTAGTCCATATTGAAGTTTAAAGGATCCAAAATTAAAATATGGTTGATTTCAACTGACATAAAAACTTTGGTGTTTGTATATGCTTAATATACATCTGTGGTCCTATCAGGCTAGGCGTGGCAAAACATTTTATTGCCTTTAGTTTTGTACTTTTTGTTTTGGGTCATTAAAATAAATTTGTAGTTCTGTTGTGAAGTTGCTAACATGAGAATACCCAAATTGCACCTAAATTGTCACCAACTTTTTTTTTATGTACCAGACAAAAGTTTATTCTTTGCTTATTTTGTAGACTTTCCTTGTTTACAATATAGTTACACCAATTTAATTTTGAGTCCATGTAGAGTCATTGAAAAATAGGTTTGAAATTTCATCCAAACAATCCATCATGATGATACTGTAATGAGGTCATTTCCCAAATTCCATACATCATTACATGTATGGTTAATTTCAAATCCTTAAAACTGGGATATAAACAGATTTTGTTTTATTTCTTCAAATATTTCGAACAATTTGACATTATTCCATGCTTTAACTATCACTTTTTGAAGAAAAGGATGCTGGTAACAAATTTAATTTTTTTATCTGACAGGTTTAAACTGGTGCATAAAATATGCAGGTGACTCGTCTGCTGCAGCTAGATGTACCCCACACACTTCCAAGTAACATGCCCTGTATATACCTATCAAAGTCATGGTATTCTCATTGGTTATCATAACTCCATCTTCCCATAAAATCCAATTTTGGACAATATGGGAGCATACCATATATACAGTAGTCAGTTCTAAATGTACTACTCAGACTAAAGTCTCCTTTTTATGATTAAACGAAGAGAGAGAAAACAAAACAGTTTCCCTCTCCTGGGACTGTATAAGGTGTGACATAATCAATGAAAAGATTTGTTGACAGTTTGCCAAAGGAAGTACAGAATAAGAAGATTGTGAATTATTTGAATATCCTTTTATGTTTAAAACTTTTGTTAAGTTTTTAATTAGTCTGTGGGTTACCATAGGATCCAGAGGGGGGACGGTCCCCCCTTTTCATGGGAAAAAATTGTTGACAATATAGGGAATCACTGAAGGCAGTGAAGCATAACTAAAGCGCCCCGTCAGCAGGCCCTCCTTATGAAAAATGCTGAATTCGTCATTGACTACATAAATAACAGTGATCACATTCAACAGTATAATTATCATTTTTCCTTGATGTGGGGAATAATGTGGCAGATGAACAAAAGTATTCATGGTCAACCAGTGCACCGGGGTTTACCCCGCATGCCGCATGGCCATAACAAAAAATCCGAAATGTATTGCCTGCAGAAGTTTTTTCTGTGTTCCCATGCCTGGACGGAACTTTTACGCTAAATATGTAATCGTTTACTATGATTTTGTTACTTTTAAATGAAGTACCTGTGATTATTAAGGTAATTTGTTTTGACCTCACTGATAATGGAATGTTGAAGCAGACGAAACATGGCGTCAGATGTTGTTGTCCTAACTTCGGTAATTTCCGTGGTACAA